>NC_085870.1:8576008-8638508 GCF_034702125.1 Engraulis encrasicolus
GCTAGATTACTAATACTGTCGCCTTCTAAAGCCAGGCCCAAACAGTATGACTCCCGATTTTGTGTTCCATTTTGATACAAAATCCAGTCACACACATAAAGAGAATGGCAACTGTCAATCTTATCCCTGATCGTAAACAGCCAAACAATGCCCGACATTCTATTTTGAGTCGTAAATATCAAACAGTGCTTGCTATCTACGATTTGTGATCGGCGACTCTTTGAAACAGCAAAATATCAAATCCATTCCAGCATATTCACCAGCACTCTCATGTTGGTGCCTTTCTTGGAGGCCTCATCTCTCGCTGCTGACCAGTTTGCCTCAAGCGATGTAAAATATTTGTAAAAAGCCAACACCGCCCTCCTCACATTTCTCATTTCGATTGCACACACTGAACAGAGTATCCGGGAGTTGCCCTGGCACAACCTGCACCGAGGCAAATGCAAGGAGACACGGTGGTAGTCTGCGAAGCTTCAAAGCAACGCAGGAGGAGAGGTGAAGGGATGGGCCGACAAACAAGCCAGTTACAAACACAGACTACACAGGCAGCAATGGAAAAGGTCCTTTGAGTGCTCACAGTGACGTGCTTAAAATTGTTGTCTTGGTGTATCAAGAGAATATGGCATTCACACCTCTACAACCAAAACAGACGGCCACACATTCCCCAGTGGGGGATAAATAGGGTTTGGGAGTAGGGGGGTGCATTGTGTGGGGGACATAGCTACTGCTGCCATAGCAATGACCTGGCTTGCACACACGGGAATCATGAAATGGGAAGAGGTGGGTGTGTGTGTGTGTACGTGCTTCATTATTTCTGACTCTCCATGGAGAGAAATGGGCCTCATATCTCAGACTGAGTCAGGTGTGTGTGCGTGTGCGTGTGTGTGTGTACTTGTGTGTGGATATGCGTGTGTGTGCATGCACTTGCATGGGAAATGCGGCGTAGGGCTCTCGCTGCGTGTGTGCGTGCGTGCGTGCATGTCTGCGAACATGAACAGGCTTCCGACCAACATCTGATTTTAAGCCTTAAATTTCCATACTTTAATGGTCTTTTAAGCTTTGCATGTTAAACCAAACTTCAATTTTGATGATCAGTGCAATTACGGGAAGGAGAAAAACATGTAATGGGCTTATGTGCAGGACAGATAAAAAACATTAAAATGTCCCTGCACAGAAATTACTTGTAGAGAGTTACTTGTGCACAGTCCCTGGTGCTGAACAAAAAGTTACAAAGTTAAATTACGTATTTTAAAAAAGGTTCGCACACTCCTTTGGATTTTTTTCTTCTTCAAGTTATTTTTTCTTCTTTTTATTCATTCATTTAAAAGGCAATGACGTTTCGACCTCTCGGTCTTCCTCAGATTCCTGCGCAGAAATGAACCATAAATGAGTTTTACTGGACCCATCGGCTTTAAGTTAAATACCAGAGCACCACAGTTCACAAGCAGTGAGCACACACACGCACAACTGCAAACATACAGACGCAGACACACAGACACAGCCAAGCAAGCAGTCAAGCACACACGCACACACACGCACACACACACACAAATGAATGACAGGCGATAGAGCGGGAGCTGGAAAATGATTGACGACAGGCACATTAAATGCAATCACACGCACACACGCGCACGCAAACAAACACACGCACACAAACGCATGCATGCATGCACACACACACACAGATGACGAACACACGCACGCACAATGTCTAACAAGTGGAAAGTGGAAGACTGGATGACATGAAGCAAGATGGGACACACACACACACACACACACACACACACAGAATGAAAGGACACAAATCCAATTCATAAAGTAGAGCCAAATGATTGAAAGCCACAGGTACAGAGCGTGAAGGGCAGGAGAATAGAGGGCTTATGGACGGAACACAACAAAGAACGACTGGTGTACAGACCATACACTATGTTGAATAGTTTTCTGCTGTGACAGTGGTTTTACATATACATTTTCAAAAAAAATCCAGGAATTCCTGATTAGTCCAAAGTGACATGGGTGAGGCATGCTGTGTAAGGCTGTAACGATATTGTATCAAACTGAGAAATCGCGATATATAGAGTGACGATACTGTATCACGATGCCAGGAGGCAGTATGTTGATATGCCCTTTCAAAGTTTTGATACCCATCAGCCCAGAAAACAACCATCAAAACAACAATGATATGAAGTGATAGTCCTTCCAAACATCATCATTATTATATAGAAACTTTTTAAAAATTATAAGTAGCCTCTTGTAACCTATTCTATTAATAAACTATCATAGTTTTTATTCATAAAGTTTATGATGTTTTCAAATGTGAAATTGTGGGGTGTATCGAACCGTAGGTCATGAATCGTTGATACAAACCGAATCGCGAGTTGAGTGTATTATTACAGCCCTAATGCTGTGATATAATGGTTTGGGAGTCTTAGTTCTTGTAATCAGAAGGCTGTAGGTTTAAGTCTCATATCAGTTAAAAGAATCTGTGGGTACAATAAAATGATCATCTTGGGTGATGGATACCAGAGCTTTGTTTTGTGAAAAAACAAAACACCAAACTGTTCTCTCACTGTGATTTACTCAATTGAAGTATGCTACACCATGTTTTGACCAAAGGTCTTTTTCATGTGTTGGAATCCCACATCATTCATGGCTGAAGTGTCCTTGAGCAATTGACCCTAACCTCACATTGCTCCAGGGACTGCAACCCATACCCTGCACGGTACATAATTAACTGAAAGTCTCTGACTATAAAAGTTTCGGCAGAGACTGATACTAATGATGCACAGAGCATCTTGTTGACTCCTAGCTCGTTGTCTGCTGCTGATCCAATTTCTCTCTAAAAAGTTTTTAATGATAAACAGTACAAATCTCGTATCATTATCGCATCATTGCCCAGAGATGCACGGCTATAACAGTTAGAGTAGAGGAACAACTTTCATTAATCCCGCAGGAAATTAAGTAGTCCGTCATCTTACACAAATGGTGCTGAACTCGGTGGCGCACCATAAGTTGCCCCATGAGTCTTCATCTTAAGGGTGGCTGTTGCATTGCGTTACGTTACCTGTTCTGGAAGGTGTTGAGGCCCGCGGGGACGCACTGGACGCGCCACTGTCCGTTCGTGTCGGCGTAGAGGACGAACTTGATGGGCGTGGCCACCTCCAGCTCCTTCTCCAGGGCGAACAGGTGCTCCTTCCACGGACAGCCGCCCTGCGAAAACTCCACCACCTCACCACTCGGGTCCACCTGGACACACACACACACACACACACACACACACACACACACACACACACACACACACACACACACACACACACACACACACACACACCACACACACACACCACACACACACACACACACACACACACACACACACACACACACACACACACACACACTTATACTCGTCACCACTGGGGCACATCCGCCATACTGTCGTTACAAACGTTCTCAATACATTTCTATGGCTAATTTCTTTAGTGCTCAGTCTTCTTTTCGTAAAAAAAGTCTCGTAAGCACAAAGACACAGGGGGCCATGACAGTTAACGAGGCCATGAGGGAATATCGACACTTTTCATAAAAGATGTGCCCAACTACATCACATGGCTAGATTCCATTATTGTCCCCAATGGGAAATTTGTTTTCAACCACCGTCAATCTTGACAACCCAAGCATATTGATACAGGGACACACATCAAGACATCATCATCACCACCACAGGGGGGCGCTGTGGCGCAGCGCGCTAAGCGCCCCACACTTGAGCTTGCATGCCCACGGGGACCCCGGTTCGAGTCCGGACGGGGTCATTTCCCAACCCTACCCCATCTCTCTCCACACTCACTTCCTGTCGCACCTTCACTGTCCTATCCGAAATAAAGGCCCAAAAAGCCCATAAAAATATCTAAAAAAACAACAACAAAAACAAAAAAAACATCACCACCACTGAACAGCAATACCACATACTGTACATACACATACACTCAGACGCCATCAAATTGGTACTGCTACTATACCCCCACAGCCTGGGCATTCAAGCCTTCACGTTTTTGATCTGTAATCAACTTCCGGAATAATCACGATTCAATGGTTGATTTTTTGACAGTAAATTATGCAGATTGCACTTTTGAGTGCTCAGTCAATGTCACCAGAGGTAACTTTTTTAGTTTGACGCAACCCGTGTGAAAATTACCCTCCCCATTGCAGTATCCCTAGAGGAGACAAGACATGGGCAAGAATTCTGTAAAGCACACACCCAGATCCTGTTGGAGGAGGTAACAGAATAATAATAAAAAAAGAATCTACTTGAGCAGACCCTGACTGACACACACGCACACACACAGACACACAGACACAGACACAGACACAGACACAGACACACACACACACACACACAGAGATACACACGCACAGACACACCACCTTGCATGAGAAAGGTGCCAACGCTCCATCTCCCTTGACAGTGATGTGTAAACACAGACTTTCACTGTCACTAATCATGGCAGAAGCCACTCTGCACCACCCGGCCCACCCAAACGCCATCATCCTCCACATGTGCTCCATTTGGACAGTGAAGGGTGACGGCTGCTGAACCCCCCACCACCCCCCACCCCCCACCCCATCCCTCCCGAACTTCATGTCACTCTTTACCTCAAGTACCCACCCCCCCACCCCATCCCCTCCAACCCATCATGTCACTCTTTCCCTCAAGTACCCCCATCCATCCATCCATCCCTCCTACCCCACACATGCTGCTTTTTCTCCACATGTGTCTCCAGTCTCAAAAACAAGCCCCTTCCATAGCAGCTGCCGACAGGTGCAGCTCTGAAACCCTGACGAGAGAGAGAGAGAGAGAGAGAGAGAGAGAGAGAGAGAGAGAGAGAGAGAGAGAGAGAGAGAGAGAGAGACAGACGAAACGAGAGAGAGAAACTGACAGACAGACTGAGAGGTAAGTATAGTGAGTGAGTGAATGAGTGAGTGAGTGAGAGACAGTGAAAGCCAGTGATTGACAGGCACCTGTGTTCTGTTGCGGACAGCCTCCTCCACGAGAGAGCGTGCGGGCAGCCAGGCGTGCTGGTAGTAATCCAGGCGGTCCAAGAACTCCGCTCCAACCATGGCCAACGCTTTACGGAAACCCTCCTGGTAGACAAATAGACAGACGCATACACACACAGACAAACAGACATACACACACACGCATACACACACACACCCATACAACAGGCATAACATTTTTAATGAATAGCCCTCCACAAAAAATCTAATCTAATAAAGGCTTTATAGATTATGAGATTAGAGGAGATGACTGTGTACTTCATCAAGGCTGTGCTTTAAGTGCCTTAAGATATGAAACCAGACAAACAGAAAGATTAACAGATAAACAGGCAGACTGACACACACACACGTGTACGCACACACAAAACTGAATTATTTATTCAGTGGTTATTCATACGGCTATAGACTACGACAACGGGCACCATTTTCCCATAAAAATAGTCATGTTCAAGCCTGAATCGATAACAGTAATCCGTTTCGCTTCGAGCTCTATTGTTGCCGTGATGGAGGTTGTGTGTTATGCAACTTATCCAAGTTTTGGCGGCGACAGTGTGCACATTAGCAGCCCGTTAGTGAAATAAAATCCTGAGCCAACAACGATGACTACTGTGTAAATGCTACATTGTCAATGTGGACCTATATTTTATTCTTGCAAACATAAGTTTGTGAAGGCATGAGGGCAGAACACCATCAACCCTGCATCAGTCTGAAGTCGGGACTTGTTTAGAGAGGCAGAGCTCCTTCATCTCATCAGCGTAAATAATGTTGAAAGTACAGGAGAACGGTAAAACCCTATTATTTAACTCAAGGGGATGTGTAAAATAAGCTTATTTCCAAAAATGGGACAGTATCACTTTAAGGTTGAAAAGTATTTCGCCGCCAAACCCCCCACATTTGGGCTTGCATGCCCAAGGGTTGCACCCAGGGTTCGAGTCCGGCCTGGGTCATTTGCCATCCCTACCCCATGTCTCTCTCCACATTCGCTTCCTGACACTCTTCACTGTCCTATCTCAAATAAAGGTGAAAAAGTATTTAGCGTCAAAAACTACCAATGACTTGGCAGAGTAAATGTGGTCATTTTCCAGGAGGCATGCACCAACTAAACAGCCTGAAATGCTGTTTGACGGAACAGAATCATATAGTGCTGTTCAATAAAACAACTTCAGCAAGCTCACTATATTAAAAAAAGCTTTGCTGGGAAGCACAGAAAGATACACAATGACAATTTCATCTTTGATAATTTGATTACTTTCTTCTTTTCCAAACAGGAAGTTGATTATCAAACAATACGCATCATTCTCTGCAGAGCTTGCGAATGCGTGATGGTATGAAACAACAGTCCCAGGCGCATGCAAATGTCCATATTAAGAGATCGATCATTTACACAGATGGGACTGGTACACACTGATCTGATTACGCATCTGTTGCAAACAAACACACACCGACATTAGACATTACCATCACATAATACACACTAGGACAGAGTCCAAAAGCGTCAACACCAACAAGCATAGATAGACACACACACACACCCACTCGCACTCTGACTCATACACTCTCTAATCTCCCTGGAAAGTGCTGTTGGGCACTAATGCCGCAGGTGATGAACCAGACGCGGAGTGAAAGCTATTACTTTTTCAATTATCACAAACTGCCTGCATGCAAGATTTCGGCATTAGTAAAATCACAAAAGGTCAGGCCCAGGCCAGTCTCTCTCTCTCTCTCTCTCTCTCTCTCTCTCTCTCTCTCTCTCTCTCTCTCTCTCTCTCTCCCTCTCTCTCTCTCTCTCTCTCTCATCTCTCCTCTCTCTCTCTCTCTCTCTCTCTCCCTCTCCCTCTCCCTCTCCCTCTCCCTCTCCCTCTCTCTCTCTCTCTCTCTCTCTCTCTCTCTCTCTCTCTCTCTCTCTCTCTCTCTCTCTCTCTCTCTCTCTCTCTCTCTCTCTCTCTCTCTCTCTCTCTCTCTCCACCCCTTCTCCCCCTTACATCATCTGATTCCGCATTCCTCCTCCTCGACTTTTGTCAGCATTCTTTCCCACACGACCCACCTCTGCCACCATTCACTCACACACCCACCCACCCCTCCACACCCACCCATTCACCCACGGCACGTCTCGCCGCGCTCTGCATGCCCATCCACAGCTACCCCACCCTCCACCCTCATCTCTCTCAGCAGCCTGACGGTGCCCGACACAAAGCCCCAAAGAGGCCAATTTACATCCAGGATGCTATCAGTGTTGGCCAGGGGACGTGGCTGGGTGAGGAAGTCATTTAAAACTCCCATGAGGCATGGGTGTCTCCAATGCCATTGGCCTGCAGTGCCACCCTTCCACCCTCCACCGATGCTCCTGCCCAGCTGCCATTCATCACCTTCTCCACCCAGCCTCAAAAAAAAATAAGCCTTCGGGCGTCTGGTCTGACCCAAATGTCTCTGAACTGAGCCGAGAGTGTGCTGACTGGCATAGTAAACAACTGGATTTGGAAAGCCATCGGCCACGGTTGCCAAGTGTTTATTGTACACAAACATGGCAGTCCATGCAAAACACACCGACCCCTTTCCTGAGACTGCCACCACCGCCGCCACCGCCACCACCACCACCGCTCCGCCGACCTCAGCCCAGACAGCTAACCCTCTTGCCTGGCTGGGTCCCCACCCTCAAAACCCATCTGGTCACACTGGCTGAGCTGGGGGCAGATGATCCAAACTGACAGGATCCAATGGAGAGGGCAGGCAGACAGACAATCCAGCCGGCTTTGGTGGGTGGGTTGGGGAGTGTGGGAGTTGGGGGCGGTGATGGCTGCGTGAGCACACTGTGAAAGAGCCAAAGAGAGCTTTGTGGCTGTGGCATTAACAATTGTGAAGTGAAGGTCAAGTTTTCATTTCATCAGACGAGACTAAAGTATTATCTTTTGACTGATGATGATGATGACTAGACTGCAAACATTGTACAAACTTAAACCAAGTGAATGACTAATTCAGGGGTGATAGTGAAAAAAAATCCTGAGCCTGAACTTTTTACCCTGCTCTAACGACGACGACAAGATACTGCATAGCGACTATTTTGACACATTATTCAAACATTTAATAGCCTGTGTATGACCATTATTCAAGCCTGATAGCAGAAGAAAACCCTGAACTTGTAACACTTTCTGAGATAAGATTAACTTAATGGTTAATTATTATCAATGTTTTTATTTTTGCAAACTCTGTCAAGGCTGAAATCAGGCATGGAGCCTGAATACTATCAGCCCTGCTAATTATGATGAGTACAAGTGGAATATCACAGAAGACTAATACATTTTTTTTAAGTGACAAAACTACTGTAAACACCACCAACACATTTCCACTGTGATGGCACTTCCTCTATGCATCCATCCTTCAAACCTCCCTCTTTATCTCTGCCTCTTAGCCTCTCTCCCCTACCTCCCTCTCTGTCTGTCTGTCTGTGTGTGTTTGCATCAGACTTGCTATGTGTCACCCATCCATCCATCCATCCATCCATCCATCCATCACTGCTTCATCCCATTCTTTTTCTTCTCATCCGATCCTCTCTCAATTCCTCCTCACTGCACCCCAACCCTGTTTGTCTGTCTGTGTGTGTGTGTTTGCATCCGACATACTGTATGTAATCCATCCATCCATCCATCCAGTCCTCTCTATCCCCCATCTCTCCATCCACCCCTCTCTGCACCCCAACCCTGTCTGTCTGTCTGTGTGTGTTTGCATCCGACATGCTGTATGTAATCCATCCATCCATCCATCCATCCATCCATCCAGTCCTCTCTATCCCCCATCTCTCCATCCACCCCTCTCTAAATCCCCCATCCATCCTTCCCTCATCATCATCCCATCCTGTCCTCTCTCAATTCCTCCTTGCACCCCCCCCCCCCCCCCGACTTTTCACCAGACTTATCTGGGTCAAAGGCGTCCAACATGACACTGTCCTTCAGTGCTAACAGATGCTTTTGCTTACTGTAACTGTGAAAAACATGACATTTCAAAACAATTTTTGAAAAGGGAATGCATGAAAGCCAAGCCAAAAAAATAATTTAAAAAAAAAATCTCTTTTTGCATTTACAGTAAGTAAAAGTATCCGTTGCACTGAAGGACAGTGTCATGTTGGACGTCTTTGACCCATCTGTGTGTGATTGGGGGGCTCTGCCACGTGTCGTGGCGTCACCTCACCTCAGTGTCCTGGGTCTTGCTGTTCCAGCGGGGGTTGAGGTGTCCCACGCGGGCGCTCAGCGAGGTGGTGGTGGTGTAGCGCGCCTCTCCGTCCGTCTGCGAGATGCCGTTGTCCACCGCGTCCACCTCCTCCACAAAGTTCTCGTACAGCTGAGACGAGAAACATTTACGTACATTCAACCACAGAGGCAGAAAGTAGAAGGAGTGTGGTCACCTACATCATTACAAATCTAGTAGTATGAGACTACATGGTGGCACACATGATGTAATTAAATTACAGTACACAGTACTTCTACTTTATACATGTTTGCTTTCAATTCCAGTCAGTTACAGCAGTGGTTCTTAACCTTAGCTGTTCCCAAGACAAGCCGCGCACCCCCATCCCAAATGTCTACACGTGTATACGCACAAAAACAAACACGATTTAAGTGATTAATTACAATGATTCTTACTTTAGACATTAATCAATACCTTTATGAATCTATATGGGGACGAAAACATGTTGACATTTGGTCTTAATTTGGCGAAATTATAATGGTTGGAAGCAGAATTTTGGTCAGAACCTCAACACAAACAAATCTCTGCCGCACCCCCCGGGGGTGCCCGCACCCCAGGTTAAGAACCACTGAGTTACAGTATATTTAAAAAGGAGAGATGGGGGAGCGCTGCCTTGGCTCTCAATCAAGTGTAATGCAGGTATTCTTCAAGGGAAAAGGGCATTAGAAACTTCAAAGTAAAGGTTACAGTATAATTGGACCGCCGGAGTGTAAACTCCTGATAAATATTTTGTAGGATGTTTTACAAAATGTCACTGAGAACATCTCCATAAAAACAGGACAGCTAGTGATGGTATTAAATTTGCTTTACAGCTTGACTGTCTCCTTACTGCTAGTTGATACACATAGGACAAGGACAAGCCATTAAAGGGGTCCTATTATGCTTTTTCATGTCCACTAACCATTTATTGGGTTACACAGCATCAATTGTATGTAAAATCTTGGTGAAAGCCGCATTTCACAAATTGTCCTCTTGGGGGAGAATTTCTCTGCCGCAGGAATGCTATTTCTCAACTGCCAGAGAACGCGTAGTTGGGTTTTCAACATTCTATAGCTTTTGTTTCCGGTACAGGTCTACGTCATGCAGTATTACACTCCATGTGTGTACTGTAGTACCTAGAGATTGCAACAATGCAATTTACAGAAACTGTTGAAATCTGTCATCATGGCCTATTGTATGTTGCATCAGCCTTGCTCCACCTTGCCATTTCTGTCACCTTGAAAAAGTTCTCGTGTTTCCATTCCTGCTATATCTGTTCTGATGCAGTTTCCTTTGTGTAAAGCTGCGGTACTACAGTTAAAAAACAAACATACCAACACACCAACATGTGCTGGCAAAAACAAACAACCGCCATGCCTCGATGGCCACTGCCAGCAAGGAGCGTTTCTACACATGCCTGGCGAAGATCCAGGGTGATCGAAATGTTGTGTTTTAATTTAATGAATTTTTTTGTTTTGGAGCATATTTCGCAGTGTGCAGACTAGGGCTGCGTACCGAATTTCGGTCCGGTCCTGGCACCGACCGAAAAGCCACATAGTATCGAATATAAAAAAAAAACACAAAAAAAACGGTGCCTTATTTCGATACCTTTTGTGCGTTTCAACAGTCCCTGTGTCAATAGTAAATCTGTGAACCAATAGCCATGTAGTCCGGTGAAATTGTCATTTGTGATTGGCTTCGAAGGACCTGGGTGGGCGGGACGAGCACGAGACATTTCATTCATTCAAAAAGTACTAGCGTTTGTTTACTCGAACAGCTGACAGTTGGTGAGGATATGTTGTAGGCGAACTTAGTTGTAGCTAGTTGCAGTTAGTTGTAGTTGCAGTTGTAGCTAGTTGCAGCCCTGATAGACTTGCTGAGATCTAAAGTGTGGTTAAACTTTGCTCGTGTGACTGGACACAAATAGAGCCAGATGCTCCATTTGTGACAAAGCTGTCCCTGCGAAAGACGGCAACACGACTTGGCGAAACATTAACGCACCAAATCAAGGCTAAGAGCCGAAAGCTGCGCTGAAATTTACAAGCCATGGACGAATGGACATTAAAAATATTATTGTTTGAAATGAATTTGTATTTGTTAGTAAGTGTTTCTTGAACTCTATAGAAGATTAGGCCTATATGCGCTGCTGCCCTGTTTGTCTCTTCAGGCAGTGCCTGGCGCGGGCGCGGCTCAATCAGCAGAGTCCTGTTCAGTTGACGTTGAGGCTGTGTTGTGCTGAGGTGTTAATTTTGAAACATGTTCAACAACCCTTTTGTCCAACGAATACGTGTGTGTTTGTGCAGTCATGATAATAGTGGTAGAACTACCGTCGCGCCAATCTTCGTCTGATGCTGTCGTTTAAAACCTCCTTGAGTGTGCACTCTCCTCTCCACTTGCGCACGGCTACTGTAGTTTTGATAAGAATCAATGTGTGGGCGATCGCTAAGAGGTTTAGTAAAGTGCGGAGATTTGAAACGTGTTCCCGCGGAGGGCAACGCTAAAAGACCCACTCGACATCCCTTCCATGCGATGCGTTAAGACAGCGTTAAGATAGCGTCTCCCAGACATCCCAAGTTCCAAAAACTTATTACAGGGAGCTGCTTATCAACCCCGGACACCCCGACCAACACATTTACAAATTAGTGTTACATTGTTTGTCAATGCCCTTTCTGTCGTCCAGTCTGTATATAACTGCCTGCTTTTTTTTACCCAGGACTTTTGCAGGGCGCCCTACGAAGTGCACGTAATCTATTTCAAGTACCCCACGCATGACGCACGAGTCATTATATTCCTCTTTCCCGCATTGGCAATTGAAAAAACGCGAACTTGCATAGTCTAAAATCAGGAATGCTTTATCTGACTCGCGGGCATCGGAGAACCACTATCAAATATCAGGGAGACTTATTGGACTTTCATTGGGATGTCTGGTCTTCCCAATCTGCAGGTTATGTATGAGTGAGTCAAGCGGTCAGGTGAAGGAGAGCGTGTAGCTACGTGAATTCAAAAGCAAATACGCAGAAGCTTCTAGAGAGAGAGAGAGAGAGAGAGAGAGAGAGAGAGAGAGAGAGAGAGAGAGAGAGAGAGAGAGAGAGAGCAACCTGCACCTGGAAGTGTGTATGTGTCTAATGCTCTTTTGCTCTATGAAGTTGAGATTACTAAGTAATTTACATGGCTGATTTGGGTTTTGGTGGAAAATGAGTAACCACGTGAATATTTGCTGCAATAGGCTATCTAGTAATAATTTGTGAAATAACAATAGCCCTAGCCTAGGTTTGCCTCGAGATTATGACAATAGTAGGCTACATAGCAATTGAAGTAGGCTACTCATTGATTGCTGAGCTAACTGTCATCCAACTGTACTCCTGCCTACTTACTCAACACCTAGGCTACTTAGAAATCATCTTCTATATTTCATTTGAACTGAAGATATATATTGAGTAATCTGTAATAACATTCTTTAAGATGACTGAAATGCACTCACCGTATGCACAATACTACTTGTGAAAATTTAGAATTTGGTGATCTTATGGGTTCTTCATAATGAGATTAACTTCAAAACAACAGGTATCGAAAAACAGTATCGAAAAGCACCGGTATCGAAACCAAAGTATCGAAATTGGCACCGTATCGAAAAAAACAAAACGATACCCAGCCCTAGTGCAGACCTACCTTCCTGACCCGCAACAAGTTACTTCTGATGTGCGCACCCTACCCAAAACGAGTATGCTCATGTTACTGACAAAAGGCAAAGAAGGCACATATATACACCTTCAGTGGCCACTCTTGGGTGCGTTTTTCGACAGCGTCGTTGAAGACCAAGCTAGCAACTTACTTGATTTCTATGCAATTTCCCATTGGAAACCTACAAAGTTGCGAACTAGTTAGCCAGCATGCTTTCGGGAAATGCAGGTTAAGTTTAGGGAAGGTTTAGGTTTAGGCACATATCAAAAGTGAGGCGAGTGTCGGCGTGTTGTCGGCTTCAAGACTCTCCTGTGGCACGTGTTGCAGTCTTGCCGCTCTGGAAGTTCGACCAATCAGAGGCCACCTGTGGCGTCCTTGTACTAGGAAAAAAAATATCGCATCCTCACCTTGTCATAGAGCACCTCCAGCTGCCGGTTATTGGGCTCCAGCTTGGTCAGCTGGGCCAGCACCTGCCGGCCAAAATGCAGGTAGACCAGACCGGCCGAGCTCAGCTTGGTCACCCACGGCTTCTCGGGACACACGCTGTGGAAGCTCTCCGTGAAGGTCCTGAGGGGAGCAGGCGAGAGAGAGAGAGCGAACGAGAGAGAGAGAGAGAGAGAGAGAGAGAGAGAGAGAGAGAGAGAGAGAGAGAGAGAGAGAGAGAGAGAGAGCGAACGAGAGAGAGAGACCAAGCGTAAGGCAAAGTACTTTATATTCTATGGCAAATTACTCATTTTAAATGGATTAACTCACACACAATATTGGCACAATATGAAAGGATAGGATGATTGTTGATGATATAGTGGGTATGCAAGATGTACAGTGAAATTGCTGTTTCAGTCATGCATCATGTCAAAATGGCATGAGGGACTGATATTGACTCAAAACACTTAGATGTTACAACTATTACAGGTCAAGATCAAGAACAAGGAAAACTCCCCAGACAGACCTAAGAGGATTTCGTCATTAAGTGTAAGACCATGGCATACTTTTTTTCCCTTTTTTTTTTTCAAATTAAAAATGTGTACGTGAATCTCTCCACTGGGACAAAGCTGTTTAGTCAAATATTGTGGTGAAAACATGCCTGTGCCAAGAAAAATGAGATGTGAGAACCTATTTCGCTGGGGCATCCCCAGTAATTAGTCTTGTGGCCTTTGGGCTGGATTGGATTGGATGTGCAGACGTCTCTGCGTGGCCAAACGACTGTGAAATAGGACTCTCCCAGCAGGGAGTAAGCAGCCCGGGAAGTAGACAAGAGTGGGTGCAACAAAGCTGAAGCTTATAGATTAGTGGAGACTGGAGAACACCATATAAAACTTCAAAGCACGCACGGCTGAAAGTAACAGGACACAAAATAATTCTACAATAACACTGACAAGCAGTGACTCAACAAACAGCAACAAACACCAAGAGAGTGAGTACCACACAGAGGTGATAAAAACAGTACTGTACAATTTTCTGTTGCTGTTCAATTTCTGTCTTCTATGCTTATAACAGACCTGCAAACTCGTCAAAGAAAAAAAGGTGACAGTGTAGAGCGGGGGTTCTATTTCTATTCACGTGAATGACCTAATTGGCCGGGAAAAAGGTGACTGTCACCAAAAGGTGACGAGTTTGCAGGTATGTTATAAATTGAAGCACAGGGTGACACACCATTATATGCTTGCACTACATTCAAATAATAACAACAAAAAGTATCTTGTATGCTCCAGTCATCTTTGGCCCATTCTCTCTGAAATGGACCAGCTTGTTTTTCTATTGTCTACTGTCCTGGACTGTGATCACCAAGAAGGCTAGAGCGCAAGTGATCTCCCTTTTACGTTAAGCTTATATTCTCAAGTTAAGGCCCAGACGTATGATGATCGCCACATACAAACGCCTACTAGTTTGTACTACAAATCAAAGAATACATGGTTTAGTTACCACGGTATCCCTTGTAATTTCATTTCATATGCCATTTCAAGATGAAAAAGTCATAAATCAAATAGTTCTTAGTAAATCCTGTGTGATAAATGTATTGATTACAGTGCAATATCACCATACATCATGGTCTCAAAACACTTGATTGTCTCTTGTGTGCAGAAAATGTGCTGAATTCTTGGTGTCTTGGAACCTATGTGTGGGCAGTCATGGGTGAGCGGTTAGGGCGTCAGACTTGCATCCCAGAGGTTGCCGGTTCGACTCCCGACCCGCCAGGTTGGTGGGGGGAGTAATCAACCAGTGCTCTCCCCCATCCTCCTCCATGACTGAGGTACCCTGAGCATGGTACCGTCCCACCGCACTGCTCCCCATGGGGCGCCACAGAGGGCTGCCCCCTTGCACGGGTGAGGCATAAATGCAAGTTGTGTGCAGTGTGCAGTGTTCACTTGTGTGCTGTGGAGTGCTGTGTCACAATGACAATGGGAGTTGGAGTTTCCCAATGGGCTTTCACTTTTTTTTTTTTTAAACCTAATAGAATGATTTTTGAGCATATTCTTGGGGAAGTGTAACAAATGAATTACCTTCTCATTTGTCGGTAAAGGAAGACGATTACACATCAATCTTGCAGACAGCCGTGTCAAACTGTGTAAAATCTCTGCTCTGTAACTTTCCCGTCTGAACAGAGTCAGACATATTTGATCATGTGGGACGGCGCTTACGGTTTATCTCAAATGAGCTAATCGGAACTACCTTTCCGCTGTAATTATCCTGTGGCTGACTGTAGGGACAAAGAGGGTGTAAAAATAATTCCAAGCAATATTTTATCAACGTCCCCATGCTGAACGAGATTTAGTGACATCAATTAAGGAGCACAATTAATTTTCCCTGGGAGAGTTTTTACCTCAGATAAAATAACTCCCTAGGGGTGGAACAGAGCAAAAACGCCTCACCTGTTTTTATTTGAAGTGACCTACATTTTGGAAAATCATTTCTGCGTTGATTTATTTCTTTTTAATTTCTGCACTGCTTATTAAATCTATTTGTGATTAAATTTAATGGGTTGTTTTTCTGTCCTTCACAACAGTAATTGCTAGTCTGTGTTGCGAAATGGCATTTGCCAGAGGGTACAAAACAATGTCCATCATAAGAAAGCAGAAAAATGTGGTGAATTAATGGAATAGGCAAACACATTTTAAAAAACTCAGTACAGGAAGTATTTTCCTCTTCTTTCTACATAAAATTCACGATACAGCAGGAGAAAAAAGAATGTTTTTGTGCATTTGGCAAGCAGGTGTTGCCAAAAGTGCTGTTGTTATTCATGGATTTAGTGACCCGAAAAGATTCGGCTGATAAGTATTGTGTAACTTATTGCTTCATAATGACTCAAAAATTAGGCTTTTACTCTGACATTTACACTAGTTAGGTGACAAACTTAAAGGGCATATAATAAATTAAAATGTCCGGAACTCTGGATCCGGATAAATTGCCTACAAAAACTCTCCAAGAAAAGTAATTAAATGCAGACACATTTGCAATAGGTCCATAAGAGATTGATGTCGCTACTCCTCAAATAAAAAAATAACATACACATCCAGGAGAACGGTTATAAACATCATGTTCTACTGAGTACTAGACCCATCAAGCCCTACATCGAAATCCTAGCCCTTATAAAAGCAATCAGTGATGGATTGCAACCTGGCCCCCTTACCAATGGGTAATTTCATGTGAAATCACTTTGGGACCCTAATTGTGAGTGTACACCAGAAACGACCCAAGTTACCGAATTGCCGAGGTCGTTGAAGAAGTTTCTCCATGAGTTCACTGTATTAACTCCTGGAAGTGACATTGACATGTTTGATTTAGCTAATCACATAATGGCTCTGGCTTGTCAGCCTGGCACATTCAAAGACAAGAATATTCCGATTGGTTTTCGCCGAACCGTGTCATAGCTCATTACCACAATATTGGCTGACTTTTACTCGATGAAATTAGCTCTGGCCACCCAGGTTGCTTCACTCCCAGAGAATTAGCTTTGGCCGCTTTATTCGCCGGCCCTCCATAGAGAAATAATTACTTTCGATGCTCTGGCAGTGCAGTGTCTCTTCTGGTGTCGATGCACAGTAAGTGTCTCTCCCATCAGTATATGAGCAACTCGGTGTTGGTGTGGTGATTAGCCAAGTGACATTAATGAGCCATCTTTGCACCGGGAACCTGCAAGCTAGCTGAATGAGTGGCATGCTGTGATGAGGGGGGGGGTGATGGGTTGGGAGGGTTGTCGAGGTGGGTGGAGGACAAGAGGAGAGCGCAGTCATTAGAAGGCTAATTGATAGAACTGAGGCATCCCCACAATGTGCTAAGCAGCGAGGGGGAGGAGAAGATGGGAGGGAGGGATAGAAGAAGAGAAGGGATGGTGGAGAGAGAAAAAGAATGAAAGAAAGAAAAGAAAAGAAAAGAAAAGAAAAGAGCAGAAGAAAGAGCAGCACGCAGCGGCGGCCTCCTGTGATGCGAACGGGGGGGAAAGGACGGAGATGAACACTTGACTCATCTCAGCTGACATTTACAGTCTGCTTAGGCTCAGAGTGCAATCCTTCTGGAGAGACTCACTGTGTGTGTGTGTGTGTGTGTGTGTGTGTGTGTGTGTGTGTGTGTGTGTGTGTGTGTGTGTGTGTGTGTGTGTGTGTGTGTGTGTGTGTGTGTGTGTGTGTGTGTGTGTGTGTGTGTGTGTGTGTGTGTGCACGCTCTCCAAGCCCTACAATTCATCATTACCTACTCGGTGTTCAGACACTGAGACATGCCTCCACAACAATATGATGCCCCAACGGCCTGCACAGAGTGAACAACAATCGAGATGAAAAATATAGCTGCAGTGTGTGCCAGAACACCGGAGAGGTGTACTACGGAGTCTGCCATATTGTACCTGCGGTGTGGCCGTCTCTTTGGGTGTGCCTCAGCAACCGCAAACATGTGAGAGGGAACTGGAAGGTCACATTGCAGCACAGAGTGACTGTGCCAACAAACAGATTTCTCTGCACCCTTGGAGGTGCAATGGAGAGGGGGGGGGGTGTCAGGGTTTGTGTCACCGTGGGAACAACAATTAGCCCTGCTGCCTGCTGGGTTAAGAGCAGTACTCTATTGCTATGCTGTTCTACAGAACAGAAGGCGTTACGCTAAAATAAGTGCTTGAATTTTTGTCAGCCACACAAACCAGTGATGCGTGTAAAAAAAATTGGCCTATACCGCTACAAACAACACTTTGCAATCACTGCTTAATGCCCATGTTTTAGATCACTACAAAACAGGCTAGCTAGAATTATCACTATGTATATGAATATGTGTTGCAACATGAAGTTTGTTATTTAAAGGGACACTGTGTGAGATTTTTAGTGGTTTATTACCAGAATTCATGCTGCCCATTCACTAATGTTGCCTTTTTCATGAATACTTACCACCACCATCAAATTCTAAATATTCATTATGACTGGAAAAATTACACTTTTCATACATGAAAAGGGGGATCTTCTCCATGGTCCGCCATTTTGAATTTCCAAAAATAGCCATTTTTAGCTGCAAAAATGACTGTACTTGGACCATACTAGAAAATATTTGTTTATTACTTAGTAAACTTTCATGTAAAGATCAGATTTGCCAATAGGCAGTCCAGTTTCAATGAGCAGCATAGTTGCAGTACCTTTTTTGACCATTTCCTGCACAGTGTCCCTTTAATGTGATTGTAGCAAAGATGGGTAGAGTTGCAACACTGACCCTCAAACCTGGACCCTCTGGAGCACCAAGTTGGGGCTCACCCACCACAACCAGGGCCAGATTAACGCACAGGCTGGATATGGCTGAGGCCTAGGGCCCCCACCTGCCAGGGCCCTCCGATTAGGGATGGCAAAAATGTAAAAATATCTTAACCTGTTACTGAGACTCATTAACCGGTGGTTAACCGGTTAACCGGCAATCTTAAAGGATATAACGTTTGTGTGCCTGATAGGCACAGCACTGAATTTTTTCAATTTTATATTTCACATAAGCCTTTCTTTTTGCTGCTCAGACAGGACCTGTCATGTCCAGCCAGTGTGGCCAGATGGAAAATACTGAATTATCGTACCAAAACCTCAAAATTATATTTTTTGGGGGCTTTTATTTAATTTTTTTGGGAGGAAATTATTATTATAATTATTATTACCGGTTAACCGGTGGCAGAAAATTTAACCGGTTATCGTTGATCCGGTTGACTATCGGTGAACCGGTTACCGGTTAACATCCCTACCTCCGATTAGTCAAAACTTTTAATTAAAAAATTGCATTGCAAAATGTGACGAGATGTGATGTTGAGAAATGCATCAGTCGTGCTATTTTGTTTTGTTTTAAAATATTAATACTACTCTCCACAGTTAGCAGACATATTCTGAATTCCTACCTCGTAAGTATGACGGTACATGCACACAGGGACGGCGCGTTTCCTTAACGTCTCCGTGAGCAGAGCGAGTCCGAGAGGTTTGCGGGCTGCCTTTCACACTGAACAGTCAATGTCCACATTCTATCCGCGGGCAGCAGCCATTCATTTTCAATGGGAGTCGCACATTGAACGCGGACGTCCACGCAGGAAAATAGACTCGAGTTCTATTTTCAAGGAGCAACGCAGACATGTCCGGTCTGCACGGACATGCACCGAGCTTACACCGCGTTCCTGTGTGCAAGGCATGGTTTGTTTTCATGCATTTTAACCGTTACAGACTGATAACGGACACGTTCTGTGGACGTACTGTGGATGTCTGCGCCGTTGGTGTGAATGCAGCGTGACACTGCCAATGTAAATTTAGTTGCAAACCTGTAGCCTTGGTCATAGGCCCTGGGCCATCTTGATCCGGCCCTGACCACAACACTAGTGATGGTCACTCAATCACAGTGATCATTATAACTGAATATGTCTATTTGGGAAGACACTAAAGGGCCTAAAGTGCTCAGGAGACTTTGCAGGGTAATATTACTCAGGTGCTCATCTGTACCGGGTGAAGTGTAGGTCCAAAAAAGGAAGGAAAAAGCAGAGGCACTCTGAGATTTGAGAAAAATATAAAAAAGCCTTTAATTTAACATGGCAAATTCAGTTTAAAAGCACATGGGCCTACGCGTTGCGGCCATATTGGCCTTCATCAGGGCATGATGATGTCTATTTGGGAATTTGAATTAGGCAGCAAATTCCATGCAAAAACAAAATACACAAGAATAAGTAATGGTGCCAAGAATCATTTTCTGGGTAAAGACCAACCAACCAACCTCTGGTGATGATCGTAGCGGTGCTTCTTTGGCTCGTACTCCCCGCCGACATCCACCACAACATCGCACTTGGCCAGCTCTGCTGGGTCACGGGTCCGAACGATTTCAGCATCCTTGAGAGAAAAAAAGAACAAAGTGCAATCGAGATAGATTAGTCGCAGTCTTATCATCCACATATAAACCTGAGTGTGCAATCAATTTGAATGTTAATGCAAACAATTGATGCACAATTCAAGTCAAGTCAAGTCAGCTTTTATTGTCAGTTCCTTCATATGCACAGGTCATACAAGGAAATTGAAATTACGTTTTCTCGTGAAGGACATAGACAAACACAGGACTGGCATTTACAGACTGACATCAAGTGCCAGACAGGACAAACGACAGTGATGGTCCAATACTAATGGGCAAACTACAGTAGAATATAAGCAACTGATATAACAACTGTAGGTTACTGTACTGCAGGTTAGACACCTGCCAAAATGGCAAGTGACACTATTACCAGTCACAGACAAGTTGCATTTGGCTGGTTGGCAACTTTGCACTTGGTAGGTGCTATCGTGAAGCCCTGTTATGTCTATGTCTATAACTATAACTATGTCTATGCTAGGTCTTAGTCCATGCATAATGAAAGGCACAGGGAACCTCTATTGCTCTCCATTGTCCTAGGCAATGAACTAATGCATAATTGATATCAGTGGGGACCATTTGAACTTAGCAATCATTGCACCTGAGAGAAAGAGGATGTATTGGTTGCAAAGGATGCTCCTCTGGACACAGTGCGTTGTCCTAGACTTGAACTACAAAGGATGCATCCCAGATCACAAATTAATGAAAGATGAATAACAAAACAGTTACAAATACTTTTTAGTTGACAGTCCGTCTATTACAGAGTTGCCCAATGTCAATCTACAGCGGGCTTACCAGTTGTGCGGCAGATCTAGAGACCAGAAATTTGTCAGCTAAGCTACTTGTGAGCTAAGTTTGTACACTCACTACTATCGGTTATACAGTATTCGCATGTTTCTGTAAAGATTCTACCTTGTATTCCGGGAGCTGACGGAGGAAGAAACATGCCAACACTTCATCGCAATGAAATGTGCCGTTGTGAGTACCAATTTTCACCGTCATTTTTTCACTACAAAGACGCTTAGCTGCAGGCGCGTGCATGTATCTTCTGTCTGCTTTCCCGGTAAATCTCAGCGTTCTTGAAGTAGATGTATATGGAAGTACCACTGGGGCAGTAGAGCATGGGACAGTCTTTTTCAAGAAGATAGGTGTGTACGCGCAAAATTGATAACGTTGTAAAAGCTGTAATAATGTTGATTTTAAAGACATTAAGTCAAACACACGTAAACATTGAAGCTGTGGACACACGTGTGGCGGACTCTTATCGCTGACGGACCAGCGGAAGTGATGTATGAAAAAGCCATACAACATTTCACAGGTGAGAATATTCTTCATTTTCTAGATTTCTGCGTGTTAATTGCATATTCATTTGCTTGCATGTAGCATGGTTCATCTATTGTTATGCCCCTCAGTTGTCGTGCATTGAGTTGCATGGGCTACTTTGAAATAAAAGTAAAACTGTAAACACCCTGTTTGCATGTGAATTCAGCAGCCTATCCTAAA
The DNA here is from genome assembly GCF_034702125.1 of Engraulis encrasicolus. NCBI lineage: Eukaryota > Metazoa > Chordata > Actinopteri > Clupeiformes > Engraulidae > Engraulis > Engraulis encrasicolus. The sequence goes on from NC_085870.1 coordinate 8,597,795, forward strand.
CATCCTAAGCGTGTCAATTATTTGTTTATTCCTCTGCTTTCAGGTTTACACAATATGATCCTCCATGGCAAAGGTACGTGCAGTCAGTGCAGAGAACATTTCTAACTGAAGAATAGCCCTTTCTTAAGCCCATTAGAATAGAATGTAGGCAGTGTAGTCTACTTTTTATGGTGGGTATAGGTCCGTCCTACTGTATATTTGAGATTTTTTTGAAGTGGGTATACTGTATATATTTGTGCTATTCAAAACAATGGATCAATCAATTTTAAGTGGGTATACTAAAATCCCTGAAATTTAGAAGTGGGTATACTACGTATACCCGCGTTCTACGTAGACTACACCACTGGATGCAGGCCCATTTGTTCAATTAAGATAAGTGGCATATGCTCTAATATGTAAGCTTTCAGTAGGCCTATAGAATGGATTAAAAACGAATAACACCAAAAGAGACAAGAGAGACAGGTGATGCACACACTACGAGCATCTGTGTATGTGACCCTTGTGTGACCTCTAAATCTATTTATAAGTCACAGACTTTTCTTTTTAATCTATGTATGACATTCTTTTTTTCATTAACATCTGTACAATAAGATGTAGGCCTACAGTTTTAGACATAAAACAAAGTGCATGGGTTCCATTGAGTTTGCATGATAAAATAACAGATATACAGTACAGGCCAAAAGTGTGGACTCACCTTCTCATTTATGCATTCTCTTTATTTTCGTGGATTTTCATTGTGTTTTTTCATGCAGGGCTTCAAAACTGTGCTTGAACACATGGAGACTTACGTGCTTACCAAAAAATATCATTCTTGCTGTTGTCAACAGCAATGCCCGCTGTCTATCCACCTGACGTCAACACGGCACAACTGATGGCCCCACACATTTCAATATGCTTATTTTTGTCTATTTTCAAATAAAAATGCCCAGTCAGTCATGTCAATCCAAATTGAACATTTAAGTCCTCCAATAACTCACTATAATTGTAGAACTTGAATTTTGAGACCTAAAACCTAGTTTTAAACACTTGCCAATCCAAGCATTTTACAGATGTTTTCTTGATCTGATATTGAGTCATAGCCAGTTACTTGGAGAGGTCAAACCTGTGTTGGAGGGAATCTGTGGCAGGGTTTTTCACTATTACTTTTACTTTTTGTATCACTGTTTCACCCGAGAACCAGCTATGCTGACCAAGTGACCAATTATCAGATCAAGAAAATCTCTCTTGTATTGCTTGTATCAATTAAAATTGACTTGACTGACTGTGTATTTTTACTTTAATATAGACAGTAAAATAAGCTTGTTGAATAAATATATATATATATATATATATATATATATTTACATTTTTTGGTTACGCACATAATTATACATGTGTTCATTCACAGTTTTGATGCCCTCCCTGAAAATGTACTAAGTTCTGTAAATAGCCACAAAAAATAAAGAGAATTAATTAAATGAGAAGGTGAGTTCACACTTTTGGCCTGTACTGTAGTTATACGGCACACATCCCGATGGGTGTCTTGTCTTGTCTTGTCCTTTTCAATCATCAGGCATCATGCCACCTTGAGTCCTGATGCGCCCTTGACAGACCGCATCATATATGCCATAGGTACACTGTCCGCAAAATTATTTGGCAAACGCGTTTTTTTGGCCATATTGTTCATTTTATGCGTGTTTTCCAACACCAACCTACTGTATCACGAACACCTATTTGATTTAAGCATTCCAGGTCATGCACATTTGTATAATAAGAGACTGTGTGATGCGATCACAGGAGCCCAACACACTAATATCCTATCAGGTGTGCATAATCAATCAGTAGTCAACTTTGGGACAATGGACCACAAAAGAGATCCACTAAGCTCTGAAAAGTCTATAAACCATTATGGTAAAAAAATAAAAAAACTTGTTTGCCAAATAATTCTGCACACAGTGTATTCTAAATCCAGTAGATGGGCTTTTACAGTAGGTATTATCATGTGTGTCGTCCCCATTTTTTTGTTCATTTCGCCACACAATCGGGAAATCAGTCTTCATGATTAGACCGCATTGCCCAAAGGAACACGAACAGGCATCGAAATGCTTCAGATAGCGTATGGATTTGGGGTGACCTGACCAACTACTGTACATCAAACAGGTGTCAAGCTACATCATGCATGTACATTCCAATGATCCTCTTCCTCTCCCGAGCGAGCTAAAATGAGTGTGGGTGAGTGTGCAAAGACTTCAATCTGGGCAGGCAGGGAGTCCTTCAGCCAGTGACAAGATGCCTGTCATGTTGGATTGGCTCCCCGCTGCCCTTTGCAGCCCACTGAGAGTACCAGTCTGTCAGCTTCCCATCTCCCAGCCCAGCAAGCACACGAAAAGTCATTATTTTTAGTCCTCTCTTCTTCTCTCGCCTTGGTTCCCCCACTCCCACGTTCATTTCCCACCACCGCTCTCACACCTCTCCTGCATTTAGTGTCTCTCCTGTTCATAGCTCCCCTTTCCTCTTCCTCCTCGTCACCATGTGACAATGTTCACACGTTCACAGACCAGCAGCTGTGAATGGGAAATGAAGCAAATAAAGACAATAATTAATTCCAATTGCTTCTGAGCCAGAAGGTACTGTATAAGGGAATGAGATTAGCAGACTATTTTGTTCCTTTTAAGGATAAAATCAAACAATATTACCTCCGCTCAGCTGTTGGTTTATGTCAATACAATTGGTGTCAAATCTCTTATCTTTTCAGAGGAAAACAATGACAAAAAGATGAAAGATGTCGAGTAATGATTTGAATGTCAAATTTTCAGTGCCCTTTACATATAAGACCTGCGACCCACTTGCAAGACGACCTAATGCAAAATATGACATGAAACCTTATACAAAAAGTTGGATCCATAAACGTATGTAAGGCAAGCAGCCCTCTTTGCAAGAGGTTTTTTCTTTACTTTCCAATTGCACCTAATTGTAAACAGTGCAACGTCACACCTACTGGCTTTAAAACAGACGTTTTTTGGCACATACAGTATGGTATAGGGAAGGAATGCTCATGTTTAAGGTGCCGTTTCCACGTAGCTGGATATTTTTATATGTGGATATTTTTTTTCTCCTGCTTGTATTGGTTTTGCATTGGTTTTGGCCTTCCGTTTCCACGTAGCAGATATTTAAAAATCCAGGTGCAGGAGAAAAAAATAGCAGGAGAAAAAAATATCCTGTTTAGGGGTCTGAAACGCATTTGTTACAATGGAGGATTTTTTTTATCCACATGTTGCGTTTCCACGTAGCAGGAGAAAAAAATACCCTGCTAAGAAAATATCCTGCTACGTGGAAACAGCACCTAAGACTTGAGAGTATGTTCTCTGTGTTCGCCTCTGTGGGCATTACAAGCGGAACAGAATCAGAGTAGTAGAGTAGAGTAACTTCATTGACCCCCAGGGGGAAATTCAGGTGTCAAGTAGCTTGCATAAATACACAAATGCCCACATGGACAATTCAAGACACATATGACACAGGTAATAATCAGGGAGGGGAAAATAAAAATTGAAGTACAAATAAAAAGGTAATTGTGCAAAAAAACATTCTCTGAGTTGGGATAGACAATTTGCAAAAAAAAAACATACTCTGTCAGTTGAGGTAGACAAGATTAACATGACTAGGAAAGAGTGTTGACAGATGCATATTTGATATAGCAAGCAATATAAGAAATCAAAAGAAGTACCAGTCTAGCTCAATCTAATTATTTTATTATTTTATTTTAACCTGCATAGGTTGAATAGGTTTCCTACAAAATTTCATACAAAACTGCACAGAATAGCCTTTCCATTGACAATCACACGTCTCTTACACTGGCCAACCCTCCACCAATTAGATTAGCAAAAAATCTGAGCAGCACAGTCACTTCTTTTTACCAACTTTTTAAGATGTATCTGATTGGGTATCTCGATGATCGCTCCTATGAAATTATCAGCTGCTTCTACGCTGTCACACAAAGAAGAAATAAGTAGCTGGGTGTTCCAGTCGCCGATATCTCACTAACGTCTTAGCACTGTCACCTCAAAATGCTATTTATTAGTAGGCTATTATGTGCAGTGCACCCAACATCCTGGGGGTATCTTCTTACCTCTCACTTTTTTTCCAAAATGCAGACACAGAAAGGTACAACCAAAAAACACATGCACAAACCTACATACAGGGCCACAGTGCCACCCTGAGTAAAAATGGGGTCATTGTTTTACGCTTTTACTTTCACAAACTGTGCCAAGGTCCGGGTTTTTCCCTTATACTGTATATCATATAGCAGGGCCCAACATGACGCATAGCCGTTCATCTCATCTCTGTCTATTTTTCCTGCCAATAGCAGATCAAGCATTCTTCCTGATGAGAAATACAGACTATATTATTCTAGGATGTAAAATTGAAAATGATTCCATCACACAGAAATCCAAACATGTCATCTGAGATGAATGACAGCTCAATAGCGCCACTCTGTGTTAATAGTGGAGAATCATGCATGGGATGGGATTATGCACCTCAACAGTAAATATAACATTCAATACATGTAAAGCCTTTATTTTGTTATTAGCAAATATTTCTGTCTACCTTTTACACATTTTCAATTTCTTGCTAAATAAAAACCTCTTTACCCAACCCTCCAAGTTTTATTTTTTAAATGTAAAATTTTAGCTTCATAGTGGCAAAATGTATTTTCTGACATATTGCTTTTACGGACATATACAAAAATAAACAAAAAGTATTGATGTTAAAGGGTAGTATATGCATTGTTAAGTCCATATAGGTAGACCCAAGACAGCTTTGTTTGGGCTGAGCTGTGTGAGAACATGATTGATGATTCATAATACTTAAGGGGACCACAGCAACATAGTGTTAATCAACTGTCATTACTCAAAGCCACATTCACACCCTGCAGTGGTTGTAAAGTGGGGCATCTCTTGAGATTTCACTCATTCATTTTTCCCCTCCAGTGCTCCAATCCTGCTCCAAGCAAATATGAGTATTTTGGAATCAGGAAGTGCTAAATGATTCCCCCTAGTGGACAAAGTATGCCCATGCATGTGTCAGATTGTTTATTCGCAGAAGAGAAACAGATTGATTATTTAATTTGCGAACCTCGGCCCTAGAGATGTAACATTTGACAAGATTATCCATTTCTTGTGCCTGCTGACCCGTGCTTTTATCTAAATTGACAGAAAATAAGCATTCCCTCTGTACGTGGTGTAGCCACCGCGCATATCCATTGCTGCAGTGTCACTCTTACTAATGAAAATAAGGGCGACATATAAACCCATGACATGTAAAAGGCCATAAATGCAGTCAAGACTCCATATGAAGAAGTGACATTGATCCTTGATGTGTGGGTGTAAAAACCCCAGGTTGTCAAGCGTCAGAGAAATAATGGCCGAGGACTAGGTTTGTAAATTCAGCACTACGGCCAGGGACAGTTCCCCCCGCCCTCCCCTCTACCCACAGCACACTGACTTGTATTGATAACACAATTAGCCAGATGGGGCTCGCTTTCATGGAGTGAATATAGAAGGTCTTACAGTCACCTCAACCAGCGACTGAGAAAGACAGGGCGGAAAAAAGAAGACAATTAGTCAACAATCTGTCCCACACCGCTCGTCTGTATCCCAAAAAGCTGGACCAAATCGTCCCATAAGAGATCACGGATTTCATCAAGATAAGGTAAGAATACGGAGGGCATGTTTTTATCGTGACAGCCTAAGCGCGAGGGGCGAACAAGATCTAGTTGTTGTCGACGTTGAATGCAGCCCTTGTTACACCGTTGTCGTGCGTTAGGATGTGTGTTTTTGAATTGTATTTACAGAGGTGCTGTGCCATGTAACATCTGTACAAACGAGTGATGGGCTACATTGCTTGCACTTCGGTCGGTCATGTGTGAGGGTAGTCCATGTGTTTTGCATCGGGGTTGTGCAAATTAGCCATGTTCTAGGCTACATTACTCAATCGACTTGCCTTTTTATTTTGAGCACCATATTCGCAACAATCCTGAGTCATTTTCCGTTTGGATGGTTTTAATCTGAGAGTCATACCAATAACTATTTGACTATAAATTGCTAATATTTTCCCCTTTTTGCATTTTGCTACAGTTCAGGGCTACCAGCTAGAGGGCGGTGTGACTCTGTCGTGTGGGTACGCGCAGTCAATGACCATCCACCCACATTGGCAACATTCCCTCCCCCTTTCTGCAAAATCAAATCGATTTGAAGTTCCATTTTCTTAAGTGCTCTAGGGTTTCGCTTGCCAGTGCGATTTATTTTCTTCTCAAAATGTGGTTTGACAGGATTCTGAACATGGCGTAAGAAAACAGTTAGGGTAGCCCTATCAAAGCATAGGCTATATCAAAATTGTCTCTGGATGTTGTTTTTCGGGGGAAAAAAATGGCTTGTTCACTTTGTGACACTGTTCCCAATACACGTGAATTTTGTACATGTGGTCACATGTAAATTATTATGCAACATTTCAGACAGGTTTGTCACGTGAAGTTTAATAACGCTCACCCACTTTGTAGGCCTATTTAATGCCTACCTTTGACGCGGTTATGGCTTGCATGAAGTAGGCCCTACTCTACAGCCTGATTCGTGTGTAAACTGACACTGTGATAAAGAGCCATTAAGACATTCCCTCGTGAGATGGAATGGGAGAGAGAGAGAGAGCAGAGCAAAGCACGTGAGGGAGGGCCACGAGGAGGGGGCTAGGGAAATCTAGTTTTCTCGTTTTGTATTGATTTATGCCAGTGTTCGTTTACAGTGTTTGTAACATAGGCCCTAAGGCCTAATCTAACAGTGCATTGATCACGGCGACTCAATTTCGTTCTCTGGTCAACTTCTTAGTATCCATACCAGGTTTTCATGGTGAGGTGTAACTTCAAACTTCACCTTGTGTGTTCAGAATGCGATGTGTATGTGAGGTCACGGTTGTTTAAATTTGTTGGCCAGTTTAGTATTTTCAGCACCTTGGATAGTTCACGTGTTACAGTCGACTTTGACGCTGCCGTTAACCCCTTAAGGCGCGTCTTTATAAATTCATTGTTACCAGTATGGTAATGACCAAGTCGTGGTGCATTACTAAAGGGCCTGTGTTGTGTCATAGTATTGTAGTGCTATGGTAGTTACAGTTCAATGTCTAGTACAGCGTGCCTCAGGAGGTACGGCGCGCATTAAGGGGTTAAGTCGTGTGTGGTGTTCCAGCATATTCGATCAGATGATTAAATAAATCTACAACAAAATGTAGTCTATAGGTCACACAAAAGTCAGAGTATTAAGCAATGTGTAGGCCTATTATGCTGGTATTGTGTATGACTTTAGGTGTCATTCTGCCAGGCTGTCTTTTTGACTCTGCAAGTGTGTGTATCTGTCTTTCACTTATGGTGACTTTTCTCTTTCGAGGGCCTTTCTTTTAATGCAGAATAATAATAATAATAATGATAACTTAGTTTCATATAGCGCCTTTCAAATAAACCAGGGTCGCTTTACAAAAAGAGACAGGGCTAGGGAATAGAGGAGAGAAGAGGGAAGGGGGTGAAAGTAGGGTTGGGGGCAAGTAGGTTGAGGACCATATAGGCCTCAGTCAATAGTTGTGATTTCAGGTGCTTCTTGAACGTAGCCAAAGTGGGGGTTTGGTGGATATGGAGAGGTAGACTGTTCCAAAGGATAGGGGCAGCAACACAGAAGGCTCTTGTCACCAAAGGGCCATAGCCTATATGCAGTATGAGGGCTATTGCTTTTTTTTCAAGTCCTTATTCTAGAAGTTGAAGCATTGTATGCTTACTTGGAGAATATTGTGGTACTGGGGAAATCCAGGGTAGAGCGAAGTCCTTTTTTATGTAGAGACTTCATTCAGGTCTTGTACCGTTCCAAACTGCAGTGACTCATCTACTCGTGGTAAAAGATTGAAAGTACACAGCACTGTTTCACAATCACACACACACACACACACCACCCACCGTTAGCTCGTCCTATTGGACGAAGGTGACCACACTCATCTGTGATTGGCCAGTCTCAACAGAGTTATGTGGGGAGTGTGATCCTGAAGCTCTCACTCACTCACGACAATGCCAGGAAAATCTTTTTTATTGTTATTTATTTATTTCATTTTCCCTTAAAAGGAAATTGGTAAATAAGACAAAACAATTGAAAGTCATGCAAACAAAATGGTGTAGGCCTACTGTATTTTGCCATTATCACAACACACACTCTCACTGTTACATTTTGCAGTCCCTCTTCAGTGACTTCTTGATTTAGTAACATCTAATTATTATCTGTTGTTACCTGGAAACGCAGTTTAACCATCCACTTACAGAGAAAGCTGTGAGATGATTAAATTGTTTGCAAATTCACATCAGTTATTTACCATTTATTTCACCATTACTGTAAGCATATAGCTCTTCCTCTTGTGGATGGCAGGGAGATTGTGGCTACATGTGGAAGTAATAATCACATGTACTGCATTTTACTGTACATGTGGTTTTACTGTACTATACTTACACACTTACTCCTCACTTATTACATGTGCTGTATTTAGTTCCTTTTTAAGTATCCAGCTATTCACACACCGTCCTCAAAACAGTCTTTGTATGTTCTTAAGTGACAACTAGAGTTTTTAATGTACCTCCAGTCGTTAGTTCATTGTTGTCTTTTCAACACACAAAGCCATGTATGTATGTATGTACGTACGTGACAATGTGTCAGCAGATGAAGCATTGTGTTAATGGCTGGCTGTGGTAAGAGAGAGGGGGGCCCCCCGCACACACAAAGAGGAGGCGAGAGGAGAGGAGAGAGGCAGGGATCATTAACTCCCCACAGAACAGCTGGTGCACGGGGGGCCAGGCCTGGGTAGCAGCTGGGGGGTGAGGGGGGGTGGTCCAGGCTAAACCCAAACATAATCTGGGTATTTGCTTAGAGATTTTCCTCGTCGTTATTTGCTTATGTGGCCTTGTTTGTGGGATTGATTCGCACGCTGGACAGATATAATGTAACTAATGGCAGTATGAAAACCTGCTGAAGTGATGACCACTTGATCCACTTATCTGGCCCAATCAGTCGACCCTGAGTGACCTTGCCAGAGCCAATTCCCAGACAAAAGACTGATAGCTTCCTGTGATCCGTGCCTGCCGTGCGGCTAGCTCTCCACAGACGGGTGAAGGTGGGAGAAGGAGAAGGTGAAAAGGGGGGGAGGGAAAGAGGGATCGAGTGAGGAGGGGGAAATCCTTGCCTTCTGTCATTAACACATCCATACTGATTCTTTTTCATGCATCTTTCATAGAGAAGGAGTCTCTTAACACCAACGAGGTGGTTACTATCTCAACATTAAACACCAAAAAAGCTAATGAGAGAGAGAGAGAGAGAGCTCACATCAGACGGGGCCACGGATGGATGTTGCTGTACTGACTGACAGTCATAGTCCTACTCTGCTATGTGCCACAGCTCCCTAAAATGTCCCTCGGAGCTGGAAGCAGGAGCAGTGAGAGAGGAGTCATAAGCCAGGAGCCCACGCTTGGTCTCTTTTTCATGTGCATCAAAGTCATTAGCCCCGTTGAGGAATGCATACTTAACTGGCAGAGCAGAGAGGAGCGGAGCAGAGCGTGAGGCTCCTGGCTACAGGCAGGCTGACTCCATGTGGCAGACTTTGATCTCCTCCACACATACAGAGACACATCTGCTCCGAGCAGGCCATCCCTCTACCACTCTTCTCTTTCTTACCCCCATCCCTCTCTCTCTCTCTCTCTCTCTCTCTCTCTCTCTCTCTCTGTCTAGCTACTCCTTTACCACTTTTTCCTCCCCCATCCCTCTCTCTCTCTCTCTCTCTCTCTCTCTCTCTCCTCTACCCCTCCGCCCCCCTTCATTAGAATGCAAGGTACGCAGTCCGAGTGTGAGTCACCCACCTCACGCAGCAGCCCCTACCAGTCAGCATCTAATATTAAGCTTCTGACTTCACTCCACGCTGGCCAACCGAGGATTCCGTTTCCACGGTAACGCGCCGCAGACCACACCCCCCTAGCCTGGCCCAGCACAGTGCAGCCCCACCCTCCCCCTCTACCTACCCCCTCTACCCCTTTTCCTTTCCTCTCCTCCTCCTCTCTCCCTCTCTCTCTCTCTCCCTCCTCCTCCATCAGCCAGCCTCCCCTTTCCCACCATACCCCACGTGACTACCAGGAAGACGGCCTCGGCTCCCTTTATAGTCGTTAACCCTCTCCTGACACGCTCCTCCTGTCCTGTGGCGCCTCACTGGGACACCCTGCATCCCACCCCACACCTGCTGTAATGAAGTGCTGGCACTGTGGGAGAAGCAGAGAGAAAAAATAAACAGAGTTATTAACCCCTTAATGCACGCTGCACCTCCTGTGGCACGCTGTAATAGACATTGAAAGTTAACTACTATAGTACTGCACTACTATGACAACGCACAGGGCCTTTAGTAATACATTACGACTTGGTCATTGCCATTCTGGTAACAGCTAATTTATAATGCCGTGTCTTAAAGAGTTAAAGTCACAGTTCAGGTTGTTTGTTCCAAAATACATGCATCAAGATGCGAGATGAGGGAGAGAGAGGGAAAGAGATGGAGATAGAGATGTTGTGTTTTATTTGATATCTCTGGTCAGAACAACCCCCGCTGCCTGATTATTCGTGTCTCTGTTGCCAGGGGCGATGATGACAGTAGATAACTAATACATCAGCATTTTTTAACGCATGTGGCTACGAGAACGTGATTAATATCCAAGTCTAATTACACTTAATTGGCTGTCTGTCACTTGCACTGATTGGCTCGTGTCTATATATAGAGGGCTCGTTATTCATGGAGCTCCCCCTCTCCGCTGGTTGTGAGAGTCCGAGTTTGCCCTTCAGCCACAGAGAGACAGAGGGTGCGTTCCATTATGCAACCTTGCGTCCTCCACTTGGGCTTGTGGCATTTCACGTTTTGCTGATGCCCCTCCTGTGTGGAGAAAACAATGTAGTTTCCCCGCTGTCAGCCTAGCCTAAACAATTTTTGGGGGACTATTCTTCATTGGCTTTACAATTGAGCTTTTGCGAGATATTGAAATATAATGCTGTTGTCAGTGATGTCATCATGAAGTATTACTTCCTGGTTCGAGGCCACAAGCACAAGTAGAGAACGCAAGGTCGCATATTGGAACACACTCGCAGAGAGAGCCATGAGGCTGGTGAGGATGTAGGCCTGCGGTGGTCAATCGGATCATCATGGCTGCTTTAGCACTCTGCACTCCGGCACCTAACGTCAAGGTGGGGAGGGAGGGGGGGAGAGAGCCGTCAATGACTTGGCGCCAGGACGCATGGAGGGGGAAGTCGAGAACGCGAGAGCGACCCCTCCAGCCATGATCTCACCTGAGATTGGCCCATTAACAAACAATAAATAAATAAAAGCCTCATTCACATCCTCCCAGGGGGGTACCCCACATGGTCTGCTTGGGCATGATGGGTATGTCTGTAGTGTCTGGTGGTGCTACCATATGAGTTCATGAGTTGAATGGAGATGCTGGAGGCAGGGCCGCTAACAAGGGGAGACAAATGGGTCGATTGTCCTGGGCCCAGAGAGAGAGAGGGGACCCCATTAGATTGTATGTATTGCAACAAGGGGGCTCATTTCAGATGGATTTGTCCCGGGCCTGGTCAAAGCTATCAGAGGTCCTGGATGGAGGTGTCTGTAATATGGATGGGGTGGCTTGTGTGTGTGTGTGTGTGTGTTGGGGGTGTATCAGACAGAGATTTGTAATGGGGAGGGAGGGGGTTGTGCTTTTATGAATGAAGTCCTCTTTCCTGTAGACAGGAGATGAAGTCATGGGTGAAATGGGAGAACCCACTTTCCCGCGTGCTTGTGTGTGTATGTATTGAGGGGTTGGTGTGGAGTGGGGTGGTGAAGAGAGATGGCCATGAAGACAAATTAAGGGAGGAAGAGAGGAATTGTGGAAGGAGGACTGACATAATGCATCCGGAAGAGGGCTACGTCATGTGTGTACAGTATCCTTTCGGCCCCTTGACATAGGGAGGGAATGGAGCCTTAGATGTGGGCACCTGGCGGTAAATAGGCCTCCATTCATCTCTCAGAATTCGGGTAGCTGGGGCTAGATAGAGGGTCCATTGTTCGAGGCCAATGGTCAAGGTTTTTTTCCCTTCCGAAAAGGTATGTGAAGTGAAACAAGCAGGGTAGAATAGGGAGAGATGTTCTAGTCTTGGGTTGCATTGTGAGCTAATTCTGGGACTAGGTACTGTAACTTAATGCCTGACAGCTTCACTCTGGAATCTTAGCAATGTCTTCCTTCTCCTAAAAATAAGTGAAATTACGTCAAAAATGACATGAGCTCTGTGATACTTTCCTGAGAATCACGGTACAATTTATTACAATCTTATTTCACCCAATGTAAAAAAATGGGTAAATATCAGATTGTGTCACTCATCCAAAGAGTTCTGTTGTCTTCGAATTGTTTTATTTTGTATTGCAGGACGATGATACAATTTACATATTCCATGAATTACATTACAATTTTGTAGTACAGCCGTAAATTCTCCTTGTCACCATCTTGCTGTAATAATCAGACGGCGCTTCATATGCAATCGGCCTGAGGGCAGCTGACACCCACACAAATCACCTGTCAAAGACAAAATTGAAAACCTGGGCCTCCCTATTTGCAAGCTGCTGCCCCACAAACCCCTACTACTGCCACTTCTCCCTCCATGAGATCAAACGCACAATTAATTATCTCCCTCGGAGAACTCTTGTGCCTGCGGCCTTGTACTCAGGATTAGGGGTCGACCGATACAGGTTTTTTAATGGCTGATGCGATACCGATTTTTTTTCATCACCCTTGCCCGATACCCGATTTCCGATACCCGATATTTGGGGCCGATATGGGTAAAAAAAAGGTAAAAAAAATGACAAATATTCCAGTTCTCAAGTTAAAAATAAACATTCCTTGTTTATTGTAACATTTAAACACCCACTCTAACAATCAAGTAATGTCTAACAATCAAGTAATAAAAAAATAAAGTGTCTTGGTGCTTTTAAAAAAACCCGAATGACATAAAATAATAAATATTGCGTATCGGCCAAAACCACACGCGTATCGGCCGATACCGATACACTTAAAAAGTGCAAATATCGGCCCGATACCGATATATATATCGGTCTATCCTTACTCAGGATGGTTAAAGGAGAAACACTCAGGGCCTTTTGTTAAGAGGTGGAAGAGAGCTCATACTTGTTTAAAATACGTCAACAGACTTCAAGACTTTTATATCATGCCCATTGAAAATTTGCCTGTACCTTGAAACCAAACAACAAGGTCACCAAAGGTGAAAAATGACTCCTAGTTTCAGGTTTAAAAAAGCAGAGGTGAGGTAACATCCAATCTCACAATCTGGTTTATCGGGCTAGTGGCGAGGGAGTGTTAAAGGGACACTGTGTGAGATTTTTAGTTATTTATTTCCAGAATTCATGCTGCCCATTCACTAATGTTACCTTTTTCATGAATACTTACCACCAGCATCAAATTCTAAGTATTCATTATGACTGGAAAAATTGCACTTTTCATACATGAAAAGGGGGATCTTCTCCATGGTCCACCATTTTGAATTTCCAAAAATAGCCATTTTTAGCTGCAAAAATGGCTCTACTTGGACCATACTAGAAAATATTTGTTTATTACTTAGTAAACTTTCATGTAAATATCAAATTTGGTGATAGCCAACCCAGTTTCAATGTACAGCATAGTTGCAGTACCATTTTTGACCATTTCCTGCACAGTGTCCCTTTAAAATACGTCAACAGACTTCAAGACTTTTATATCATGCCCATTGAAAATTTGCCTGTACCTTGAAACCAAACAACAAGGTCAGCAAAGGTGAAAAATGACTCATAGTTTCAGGTTTAAAAAAGCAGAGGTGAGGTAACATCCAATCTCACAATCTGGTTTATCAGGCTAGTGGCGAGGGAGTGTTATTAAGTATACAAATATAGTACTGTTTGTAAAAATTGGTACAAGTAGTATAATACATAGAAGCTCATAATGTGCACTGTTCCACCAGTGGAACGCTTAACTATTGGTTGGAAAAACTTTGCTACTATAGACCTACACTACTACATGACACAGATAAATTGTTACGATTTGGTTATTACCATTGTGGTAACAACATGGGCAGTTATGGTTAAGAGGTTAGGGCGTAAGCAAAAATACTGGATAAGAGGAAGATAACGCAAAACACGCCCACTCAATGCAAAAGCGTGTGCTCAAGTTGGGTCTCCTAAGGGGGCGTTGTCCCCTCCTTCTTCTTCTCTTTTTGAGGTGTTTGCACAAGACGTGCGCTACCGCCATCTACAGCGCTAAGCGGACTTCATTTATTCTCAACCTCAGGACTCCGAAGGTCTCCTAACCGAAGGTCTCCTAAAGGGGCGTTCACCCGACATAAAGTGGATACCGGAAAAGAAACAAAATGACGCTTCTTGTTAGATCCACCTTCTTTGGCGTAAGACTTGTAGCCCAAAGGTTGCCGGTTCGACTTCCGACCCGCCATGTTAGTGGGGGTAGAAATTAACCAGTGCTCTTCCCCTTCCTCCTCCATGACTGAGGTACCCTGAGCATGGTATCATCCTGCCACACTGCTCCCTTTTGGGCGCCATTGGGGGCTGCCCCTTTGCACGGGTAAGGCATAAATGCAATTTCATTGTGTACAGTGTGCACTTGTGTGCTGCAGAGTGCTGTGTCACAATGACAATGGGAGTTGGAGTTTCCCAGTTGGGCTTTCACTTTTACTTCACAACATCAAATGTATAACAGGACATGTACAGGACTGGCTAGTTCAGTGTTTGGTGCTATCTAAAAAAAAAAATAGGTGTGAAGTTGGGTGAAGAGCCCAGTTTCATGTACCAGAGACCCAGGTTTGAGTCTGGTCTCCTGATTCCCTTCCCCATGTCTTTCTTTTAAAAAAGCTCAAAAGAATAGCACTCATAGATCACAGGCCCCAGCCAGGACGGCTCAGATCAACATCAAAATTGAATCAGCTTGAGCTATAGTGCCAACATGCTAACCGAACTTCAGATCTCATAACCATGCCCTCATAGTTTGGTGAATTTTTTACGTACCCACCAACCAACCTACCAACAGACCCTCAGAAAACTCCAACCTCTTTGGCGGAGGTAGAATAAAAGCCGAAAATTAGAGATTGAGGTGAGGGCCGTGCTTCAACCCATGAAGAGAGAAAAAGGGAGAAAGTGAGAGAGAGCTCTGGAGAGGAAAGAGCCCCTAATCTCCCCCGACTGGTAACCACGTTGGAACTAAGCAGCGATAAATAAATCATAGCCAAAGTGTTAGAGCGGGCTGGAAATAGCAGCACGGTGTCGACAGAGAAGCACAGAGGCATGTACTGTAAAAAGACAAAGTGTTCAGGACTGCAGGGGGGAATGCTGGGGTGCAGTTTGTTTTCCTCGCTCATTGATGATGCTTATACAGTATGTATAATGCACATCTTTAGCGTTTCAATCATGACGCAGTGGCATCATGTGATATATATATATATTTCTTTTGGGCTTTTTGCCTTAATTGTGTGATAGGACAGTGAAAATATTGACAGGAAGCGAGTGGGGAGAGAGAATGCCCAGCCGCCACGGCTGTGCCAGATTTTTATTTTTTTTTCCATTGAGCTGCTGAAATGCTGTAGGCCTACCCTTACAATGTATCTTGCCCTTTTATGTGGCACACATCCATTGATATTCTAATTGGCCCTGCATGCCATACTCTGAAAATTCCTATCTACCCACCCAGCTCATGGCATCCAAGAATTCATTTGTAAGCAACCTCATGTCTTTTTTTCTCTTATGGTATTCAAACCTTAGCCTTCAAGTTTGCAATTGCCCACAACCAGGGTGTGATTTGTTGTTAAACCAAAAGGGGGGATATTTTTCAGATTTTAAACCATACCAATGGAGCGGCATTACATACCCAGGTTAAAACAACGTAGAATAAGTAGAGATATCAAAACCAGAAGCGGGTACATCAACCCTCCCATCCCACCCTACAAATCGTACCCTCCTTACAAATAATTCTTTGGATTAGTCCTTTGGTGACTAATTCTAGAATATAATGAGAACAACAGCATGCAGCCAGGCAATACTATGAAGATAAACACCTGCAGGTTGCTGCCCGGTGCAGTCTAGTACATGGAGGCACATGGTGTATTTCTGGATCAGGGGGGATTCCCCCGTCTTGTGTGGATGATGTCATGCTGCGGGTGTAATCCCAGCGAGGGTTTAATCCCCCCTACCCGAACACGAAGGTGGCCATCGGTTTTGACGCTCAATTGGGGTCACAGACAGCCAAGCAGACAGACAGACACGAGAGAGATACAGTGTACAATGCAACTCCTCTGTAATCATTTGACCCAACAGGGATTTACGCTGTTGTCCCTTTTGTAATGGTCATTCTAGATTACTAACCGTGTCTATGGGAGAAAGAACTGATTCTTGAAAGCGTTTTTTTACGGCATTTGAGTAGGCTATTAGTTGGGGTTGAGGGGTAATTTATTGACTGTTGGTTTTTTTTGTTTTTTTGAAGATTTTTAGGGCTTTTTATACCTTTCATTTTCACAGGACCGTGGAGGAGAGACAGGAAATGAGTGGGGAGAGACAGGGAAGGATCGGCAAATGACCCGGGCTGGAATCGAACCCGGGTCACTGGGTAACCCAGTGCCCTACCGTTAGGCCACGGCAGGGCCTTGTTAAGCCTTGTTTAAAAACAATCCTTGAACCAGGCCAACATTATTGTTGTAAACCTGTGTTGTCTGACATATTCTGCTGGCTGCCTCTGCCATTCCAAAGCATCCTTCACTTTCACATGTCTGTTGCTACTGGAAAACCCAAACAGTGAGATCATAGGCCCCCTCTCAATCCCTGATGGTTTGTTTCTGGATGCAAGGATTACAAACCAGTTTACTATTGAAAGGGACAAAGTGTTAAATGTTGTTAAAGGAGATTTACTCCATTCCACTGTCCAGCATTATGTCGCATATTTGTGGGATGACATCATTTCACAGCCCTATCGGCTGATCCTTCAATCCCCCACTACAGGCATGCTTAAGACCCTTTAGTCCCCGAATCTTATTTGGCTCAACCCCTCTCAGCGCGTCCTCCTGCTCTGATAGGACGACACCGGGTCCGGGAGGTTAGGTGTGCAAGTTGATTAATAAAACGCGCCCCCTCCCTTTCGCATCCAGCCTCACCATCACAACGTCTCCGTCACAAGCATCGTCTCCCTCCCTCTCCGTAGGCGAGACGCTCCGCAGTATAAAACCTTCTGGGGTGCTGGTGGAGGATCATGCGCCAGATCTCCGAGGAGAAACATCGATGAGGGATTTTAGCTGAGCTAGTTCCCAGAAAATCACGCTTTCGACGAGCAGAAGGAGCATTCGTAAACAGGACGGAGGATAAATAGGCTACGCGAAAAGGCATAGGAGGAAGGAGGACCGCAGCCGACGGAGGAGGCACGAGCGAGAGGATGCAGTGAGCGGAGACGAGCGCTGACACTGATTATATAAACACTACGGGAAAGCAGAATAATTAGTACTATTTCGCAGTGGGAAGCCATTTAATCTCAACAATAAACAATCAGAATGGGTCGTAACGACGCGTAAACCAGTTAACAGGTAAACTGGAGTCTTATAAATTGTTGTCCTTGATGGCATCGTTTTTTTCCTTGGTATAACAACCTGCTTATTTACAATAGCTTCGTAGTATAGGCTGTTTACAGCCCCCCTCTTGTGGGATGGCAAAGGTTTTCGTTGCACGATCAAAGGATGACGGATGCTTTGGAATGTCGGGATGGAATTGGTACCGGTGTTTAGGAGGCGAGATGGTGGCTGTAGGCTACGGACGGAGGACCAAGCATGTCCATTGGCTAGCGTAGCCTGCTGAATGGAAGCGGATGGCACTGGTGGATACCTCCATAGCTCTCGCTGGCCCGTTACCAGTATTTGCAGCAGCGGAACTGTCGTGTGTGTGTGTGTGTGTGTGTGTGTGTGTGTGTGTGTGTGTGTGTGTGTGTGTGTGTGTGTGTGTTCCCATCTAAAATATATTGCAACAGCCCCCATCCTGTTAAACACTGGTAAATGTATATTACGTGCCATTTAAGTCATAAACGCACAACATTTGCCCAATCAGAATGATTATTTCCAAATGCAATATAGGCCTAGGTTATGTGGGTTATTATCCATCCACTTGATGTGTTGGATGAGATCAGATAAAATAGCCCATACAGAATGGTGTCTCTAAACGTGACATGTCTTTTTAAGAATATCTGACGTAGGCCTATCAGTTCAAGAGTTCTGTATAGCCTTCAGTGGTAGGACTGTCCCATGGCACACTGTGGTGCCCTGAGGGATTGGAGAGGGCCGCTGTTTGACAGGCTGCTGCTCTCTCTCTCTCTCTCTCTCTCTCTCTCTCTCTCTCTCTCTCTCTCTCTCTCTCTCTCTCTCTCTCTCTCTCTCTCTCGACACGCACATGAGTCCAGAAAGCACTGATCTTTTGAAGACTGCATTGAAAAAACATTGTCTGAAAGTGATGGACAGGAAAAAACCTAGCAGAATGTGTGTCTGTCTGTCTGCCTGTCTGTCTGTATCCATATTTTAAAGGTTTGTTATTTCATATTTTTCATCTGAATGTGGTAATGGTTTACTTTACGCCATACATCAGGGGTTGCTATTTAGCATCCCCCCCCCCCCCTAATTGGGAGCAATGATTTATTGTACAGCATATCCATATTTTTTAAGGGCTGTTGTTGTTATTTATATCCCAATTCCAGGGGGGTTCTCCCCCTGTGATAAAAGAGTTGGCTGGTGTGTGTGTGTGTGTGTGTGTGTGTGTGTGTGTGTGTGTGTGTGTGTGTGTGTGTGTGTGTGTGTGTGTGTGTGTGTGTGTGTGTGTGTGTGTTTTTGCGCGCATATGTGTGCGTGTGTGTTTGATGGTGGTGGTGCAGTGGATGAAACGAATAGTGCTGACTGTGAGACTCTGGGGCAGGCGGGCGGGCAAGGGGGTGGGTGGGCAGGCCCTCCTGTCCCGCGCAGCATACAGTGTCAGAATGGGAAAACTTTACTGTTGACCTCAGCACATCGCTGCCTGCCTGCCTGCCTGCCTGCCTGAGAGAGCAACATGAAAGAAAGCTTCATGTATTGGCTCTTCCACGAGGGAGATGCTCACGTCAATAAATCAGCCATCAAAATGAAAGGCCAAGAAGAGCATCCCTTGGCAACCGCATCCAGTGACTGGTTGCTTAGCTGCAGTGCTTGTCAGCGAGAGCTGTCGCCGTGTACCATTAGGCCAGATTTGTACTTGCACACCTTTCTCTCTCTCTCTCTCTCTCTCTCTCTCTCTCTCTCTCTCTCTCTCTCTCTCTCTCTCTCTCTCTCTCTCTCTCTCTCTCTCTCTCTCTCTCTCTCTCTATCTAACTAAATCCGTCTTCCTTCCAAAAAATAGAATATCATGTTTTGTACAGTGTATTTAAACTTTCATAGTTGTTAAACTTTCATAGATTATAGATGCATAGACTTGTTACACTTTTATAGATCGCCCACATATTGAGCTATTTTGAGTATTTATTTGTTTATTTGTACACATTTTTGGATTCCAGTTCAGAAAAGAAGCATGAAAATAGTATTTCCATGAATTACACTATTGTATACAAGTCAATGGCCTTTGATTTTTTATTATCATACCTGGTTTAATGCTTAAAACTCGACTGTGGCTGGCTGACTGTGGTATTTCTCAGGAGTTATGGAAGCCCCGTTTAAAAGTCAGCTTTCTGTTGCTGTCAAGTCTATTTTTGAGTCTTTTGTCCCTGAAATTTCTCTTGGTAACATCCCATTGATTCTCAGGTCTGGTGAGCTAGAGTGCCCATAACACCAAAGCATCAAACGGTGATGTGGTAATCTATGGGGTATATCAAGAGAGAAATGAGGGTCATCACCAGATCCAAAAACAAACAGCTGACAGCAAAGCATCAGGGATATCTGGGCAGCATCAGGGATGTCTTCTATGACTCCCATGCAATGCCACCGCCATTTGCCTCAATGATAAGAGGCATCATGCCAGTGATTAAGGCAAAGAGATTCCTAACCAAGTATTAAACATTGACATGTAGTTTGAAAGTACCATACCATTCGACTTATTTTCTGAAGAAAATGGTGAATTCATCAAAATATATATATTTTGAAACCCTGTAGTCATGTTGTTGTTGTTTTTTAGCTGGAAGCCCAATATGTGTAGCAGTAAACAAATTAATTCTTGGAGTAGCTTTGAAGAGTGGGTCATGAATCTACAATGTTTGAAAGTTTAACATTTTTAATGGAATTATGGAAATAAATAAACTTTTCTATGATATTCTATGTTTTTGTAAAAAAAATAGCTCTGTCTGTCTGTCTGTCTGTCTGTCTGTCTGTCTGTCTCTCTCTCTCTCTCTCTCTCTCTCTCTCTCTCTCTCTCTCTCTCTCTCTCTCTCTCTCTCTCTCTCTGTCTATAATACCTGGCAGCAGAATACATTTTTGACTTAACACATCAGCAGTGGATGCCAGAAGCGTAGACATGGATATGTTTTCTGTTTTGAGCTTTTGTGTCTGACATGGTTTCTCTGGATGAGTGGGATGCATGTCCTTGGAGACAAGGCAGTCATTGTGAGAGCCAGAATTTCTCCTTTGACGTTCAAGGTCTGTGTTTGTATTAAGACTGCAGACAGTTTTTTTTTTAAATTCAAAGACTTTGTGTGTTGAAAAGGGAGATGGAAAGAGGCTGTTGCTGGTTAAAAATAAGAAAAAAAGAATTCAATATTACTTTAACATCTTTCAGACGGGGGAAATGAATGCAAAAATATGTAGAAGCATCCTGATGTATGTGTATTTGCAATGAACAACCTGAGCCGTGATTTTAATAACCCTCTCTCTCTCTCTTCCTCTTCCTCTCTCTCTCTCTCTCTCTCTTCCTCTTCCTCTCTCTCTCTCTCTCTCTCTCTCTCTCTCTGTCTCTCCGTTCAGCCAGGTTCTGAGAGGTCTCCTGACCCTCTAACTCCAGTCTTGGTCCACTCCACACAGCCCCACCCAACCACCCACCCCACGAGCAAAACACATCCGTGAGTGGGGAGGGGCTCTTCAGATGACCACATCTCCTCATGGCCTGCATCCATGAGACCCGCGCCCCGTCCCCCTCGCTCTCCGGCTTCAGCACCCCCATCTCAGAGCCCCCCTTCCGGCGGCTGGATGCCGAGACCCCGGCCTGCACCCCGGAGATGGACCTGACGCCCACTCAGTGCGTGCTCCGCAACGTGCTCTCCATTGACACGGGTGCGGCGCCCGAACCTGGCGGGGGTGGTGGTGGCGGCGGAGGTGGGGGTGGGGGTGGGGGAGGCACCGGAAACAGCCCCACGCCCAGCGACGAGCCACCCGAGCACTTTGCCAACAGCGTGCTGAAGCTCCATGACCATGACGGCTGCCCTGGTGGGGCGGGAGGGGCCGAGGGACAGAGGGGGGGTCACGGGGATGACATCCGGCTGCAGTGCCAGTCCGGCGGGGGAGGGGGCTTCCTGGAGGGGCTGTTTGGCTGCCTGAAGCCTGTGTGGACTATGATTGGCAAGGCCTACTCCACAGAGCATAAACACAACCACGAAGGTATGAAGAACCCCTACGGTTAGTATTTATGACTTATTTATGTATAACTATTTTGTTATATTACATTACATTACATTTCACTTAGCTGATGCTTTCATTTTATTCAAAGCGACTTACAGTTATTATTTGTCAGGGTATTGGTTACAGTCCCTGGAGCAATGTGGGACTAGGTGCCTTGCTCAAGGGCACTTCAGCCATGGATGTGGGAGAGGTCAGGGGGGATTTGAACCTGCAATCCCCAGATTGAAAGACCAACTCTCTAATCACTAGGCCACGGCTGCCTCTTGTATGGTTGTCAAAGCTTACTTGACCGAGTAGGCATTGATTGTCAGGGTGCACTAGCCTGGCAAGCCCGGCGACTATGACATGACAAGTATTCGAATGGCCAGACAAAACTATTCTTTGCCACTTGGCTGATTTGTGTAGGTTACTAGGCTGAACGTTTACATCACCAAGCATGAACACAGTCAGGGAAGGAAGAAGAACCACTCCTCCTGTGTACATGTATTACAATTGTTTTGTTTTTGATCATGGAGATTTTTTAGTGAACTATGAACTATGTTCAACATGAATGAGTTATAAGTGTCCTGTGTTAGGTTATGCAAACGTAAATCGAAGGGAAAAAGGTCAGTTATTAAGCTTTGTTTGTTGTATGAAAGTTAACTGGAGTCCCCTTTCATACGTCTTGCTCACTGACTTGTCGGAACAGAATTGTTTTGTATGGTTGACGAGGCCTACTGCACAGATAAGAAAACCATCACTCACGGCTGCTAGTCTCTGAATTGTTTTCTGTGGTTGACAAAGCCTGCTCCATCGAGCAAAATCAGGAAGGTATACTGCAAAGGAACAGCAGTTTGAAACAATCGTGTCAAGATTATCTTTAGAGTTGAGAAGTTTTAACAGATTATATTTATGCTCTGTGGAGTAAAAGAGACACCGCGCTGATGAGTTATTGTTTCTAGTTGTCTCAGAATTGTAAGACTCTCAATGGCTTACTTCACCGACAAGGTCTTGGTTGTCAAGTCATACGGCACCAAGCAGCATCATTGTAGTCAGGAAGGTCAGACAATCACAAGCAGTTAGAGAAAAAATGGGTCTGCATTATTTTCATGGTTGCCAATCCCTATTCTACCATCCATAAACACAGTCCAGAAGGTGTGAGAACCGCCACTGCTTATTAGCCTAGTCCTGACCATCCCATAATACTACCATTTCATTTCGTATTTATGGTCTGGCATTTGTTTGCTCTGAAGCGATTGTAGGAAGCAGGAAGTTTGCACTCAGTTATGGTTTGAAATTATTGGACACCTCTCACCCAATCGCTGGCAGTTACTCAACAACAACATAGCACAGACCAATGGCTCTGGCGCAGATGTGTACGTCATTGTCACGAGCGTCCTCCCCCTTTCGCCGGGGCCCTTTCGCTTATTTGCTGTTTTCTGGGGGGGGGCTCCAGGCACTCCACAGAGAAGCACGGCCAGACTACAGTAGTGGAGCCAATCCTTTGGCGGAAGTACGTAGGATGGCTCGCGAGGCTAGTGAGAACCGCCACTGCTGATGTCTTCTAGTACCGTAACTGTCTGTGGTTGGCAAGGCCCTACTGACCGAGCATAACCACAACCAAAATGAAAAAAGAATCATAGCTTCAGATTATATTCAATTTATTGTCATTATTGCACATCTGTTAATGCAGAGTAGTGAAATGCCGTGGGGCCAATATGTACAGATTAAAGGATTTACAGATTAAATGTTGTTTGTTGCAGCCAGTGCAATAAAAGGTACAATGTAAGCATATAACCGACAGCTCATGTACAAATAACTTATGGGGGCTGAATATACAAGTACAGCTGTGAAGACATGATGGGTATTAATTAGTACAGCACTGAATGGATACAATAAGGTGGGTAAGAGAGCGCCCAAGTAAGATAAGTCTGCATTACTGTACTAATACAAGATTACATGATGAGAGCAATTGAGAGAACTGCCTATAAGAACTATGTGAAATAAGAGATTTGGTCTCGAGTTTAAGGAGGTATTATAAATAATCTCAGTTTGAATGTTTGCAGTCACAGACTTCTGGTGTTGCTATTGCAGCATGCCACCATGAATGGTCTCAGGCAACTCGTGGAATTGACTCTATTTTTTTTACACATGTAAAGTGGAGACCAGAAGTTTGCATACTAAAACAGTGATGGAATTATCGCTCTCTCTCTCTCTCCTTATTCTGGGTTTTGTAAACCATTTTAGCATTTTTGAAATCATTTTAATAATCCTTGCATCACATACAGCTTTACAAGATAAACCTAATGTCAAAGAAGGAGAAAACAACAATTAATGTGTCTTTGCATACAGTGCTTTTGGTTTCAACGGTTTGTGCATGAGACTCACTGATTTAACAATACTACATTACATTTAATATATAATCCAGTATTATATTTAGTAATACTGTAATGACAACGGATGAACATGGAGTGGACAAAGGGAGTGATATGTGGATCACATCCATGGCAAAAGAGGCTTAATTACCATCCCATCCCGTCATCGGAATCCTTTTCCTGTAAATTAGGTCACCGTGCTGCTCTATAAATGTTAGAATGGAATCACAAAGCCGTTTGACAGTCGAAATTGCCCACCCAATTAAAAAGAGAAATGCTGCCCACTGTAAACCAGAGCTGTGCCCGTCCACACCAGACGCCAATCTCATCTGTGCCATAACCATTACACTGGGGGCCCTTTTACTCTTTCTTTCTTTCTTTCTTTCTTTCTTTCTTTCTTTCTTTCTTTCTTTCTTTCTTTCTTTCTTTCTTTCTTTCTTTCTTTCTTTCTTTCTTTCTTTCTTTCTTATCTCTGTTTCTTTCTTTCATTCTTATCTCTGTTTCTCTCTCTCTCTCTGTCTCTCTCTGTTTTTTTCCTCTCCTCTCCTCTCTGGCTGTAATTCGCTGTGTCTCTGAGTGGCCCTGCCCCCACTGAGCTGTGGCTGTGCACGTGATGCAGGCAGGCAGGCAGGCAGGCAGGCAGGCAGGCAGGCAGGCAGGCAGGCAGGCAGGCAGGCAGGCAAGGCAGGCAGGCAGGCAGGCAGGCAGGCAGGCAGGCAGGCAGGCAGGCAAGGCAGGCAGGCAGGCAGGCAGGCAGGCAGGCAGGCAGGCAGGCAGGCAGGCAGGCAGGCAGGCAGGCAGGCAGGCAGGCAG
Organism: Engraulis encrasicolus; assembly: GCF_034702125.1. Classification (NCBI taxonomy): domain Eukaryota; kingdom Metazoa; phylum Chordata; class Actinopteri; order Clupeiformes; family Engraulidae; genus Engraulis; species Engraulis encrasicolus. The sequence goes on from NC_085870.1 coordinate 8,622,663, forward strand.
GCAGGCAGGCAGGCAGGCAGGCAGGCAGGCAGGCAGGCAGGCAGGCAAGGCAGGCAGGCAGGCAAGGCAGGCAGGCAAGGCAGGCAGGCAAGGCAGGCAGGCAGGCAGGCAGGCAGGCAAGGCAGGCAAGGCAGGCAGGCAGGTGTGTTTATGTCTGCTGCCACTACAATAGCACACCGATCCCCGGGGACCCCCTTCCACCACACACACCAAATCTGCTCCATGTTTTATTCATGGCCACACACTGACCCTGCACCTCTCTCATCTCTATTAACACACGCCTGGCACGCTTGCACACACACACACACACACACACACACACACACACACAGACTTACACGCATGTGTTTGTGTGTGTGCACACGCACATTGGCACATACACACACTCATGCACACACACAAAAAACACACACACACGCCCACTCACAGATGCACACATGCATGCATGCACCCTCACACACACACACACACACACACACACACACACACACACACACACACACACACACACACACACACACACACACACACACGTGTACACAGATGCGCACACAGTCACACATGTACAGCTTACACACATGAAACGCTGAGCACCAGAAGAGGCGATTTATGTGAAACGGTTAATGGCCACGCTTTACTGCAGCTGCTGTCCTTACCCTGCACTCTTTTTATGGCTCTGCGGCTCTCACCTCCATGTCTCCCCATCCATCCATCCATCCATCCGTCCGTCCATCCATCCTTCCATCCATCCATCCATCCTTCCATCCATCCATCCATCCTTCCATCCTTCCATCCTTCCATCCATCCATCCATCCATCCCTCCCTCCATTTAACCACCATTCTATCTGTTCTCTTGTTCTGTGTTCTTTTCGTCTTTTCTCCTCTGTCTCTGCATCCGTTTCTCTCATATCTTCTGCTCTTGTCCGCTGTGCGTGTTCTCCTTGCGCGCCGGCCGGCCGGCTGGCTTGCTAGCTGGCTCATCTCGTCTGTCATGCAGTGCTCTTGCAGACCATTACGCTAATTGACTCGAGCGATGGAGCGAGCGAGGGCTCATAAAACAAAACGTGGAAAGGATGACAGAACGTATCGCTTGTAACGACCCTTTGTGGCCAGGCCCAGGTATATATAAATACAGCAGGCCTCCAATGCGGCTCCTGACTGTCTCAGTAGGCAGAGAGGATAGAACGAGTTAATACTACTGCAGACATTTTGCTGCCTCTTGCTGGACTCTTTTTTTTCATTGGCCCGCATTTGGCGGGCACTTAAAAAAACAGGAGCCGCGGGGTATCTGGACCAGTGGCTAATTTGGGGCAGTTTAGCAGTTCAAAGAAGAAGGCAGCAGGCAGGCTCTTAGCTTTGGAGGAGCAGGCGAGCCATAGGCATTGCCATGGGTGGCCCAGGGCATGTGACTGACAGTGCCTCTCATCCACTGTTCAATCATGCCCTCCCCATCAAAGCATTTTGTCTAAAGGTACAATGTGCTAATACTGGTAGATATGTATTGTCAAAATGTGTTACCTACTCATGAACGTGTTCCGTTGTCATGAATGTCTGCTACAATCATCAGTTGCAAGTATTCTTATTTGTTTAAAAGGGACACTGTGCAGGAAATGGTAAAAAAAAATTGATATTTACATGAAAGCTACCTAAGTAATAAACAAATATTTTCTAGTGTGGTCCAAGTACAGTCATTGTTGCAGCTAAAAATTGGTATTTTTGGAAATTCAAAATGGCGGACCACGGAGAAGATCCCCCTTTTCATGTATGAAAAGTGCAATTTTTCCAGTCATAATGAATACTTAGAATTTGATGCTGGTGGTAAGTTTTCATGAAAAAGGTAACATTAGTGAATGGGCAGCATGAATTCTGGACATAAACAACTAAAAATCTCACACAGTGTCCCTTTAAATTTTATATTTGTGTGTTCATGAAGGGCGGCGGCGTCTATCCTCTTTTTGTTCATGTGCCATCTTGAACTTGTGTTTCTTAATTAGCACAGAGGACAATTTTTTTTTTTTAACCTTTGTTGTGACACAATAACCACACAACAGTGATGGGTATGGTATTGTCGTATACGTCAGCCCCTGGCAGGTTTAAAGCAAGGTTAAAGCAAGTCTTTCACAACAGTGGACCTTCCAATAATCGTCACCTTTGTGCTTTTAGGCTTGGCCCCATCTGATTTTCTGTTGTTGTTCTTCTGAGCTCCACCCATTTAAAGATTTTCTGGCGAGCATGCCTAATCCTCATCACACATCAATGGAGAAGCGTGGAGAGCTAGTATATCTGAGGAAACGGCCTGCCACCCCCCCCACCCCCCTCTCCCCCCTCCTCCTCCGTATCCCCTTGATGGCGGCATCCTACAAAAAAAACAACATGGTGGAAATTTGAATGCACACATAAATAATTCTTAGTTATTATTCTGTTTTTGTTTTGGAAGAGAAATTTCACGCTTGAAAAGTGCTGCAGGCTTTCTGAGCCGTCTGTTTCGGCTGTCCCACAGCACCTCTTACTCACTTTCTCCCTCTCTCTCTCTCTCCCTCTCTCTCTCTCTCCCTCTCTCTCTCTCTTTCTCTTTCATTTTCACTCACCCACACACACAAGCAGATAGAAATGCACACACACACGCATGCACATTCACAGCCATGAACACACACACACACACACACACACACACACACACACACACACACACACACACACACACACACACACACACATACATACATACATATAGTGTGTGTGTGTGTGCGGCGCGCGCGCGTGTGTGTGCAGGCTAGGAAAGAGAGAGATACACACCTCCCATGGGGATCAACTCTACCTCTCCCTCTCCAATCCCCCACTCCTCCCCTCTCCCTCCCCGTGCCCCTCCTCCTAAATCCTCCATCGCCCCTCCTCAGCTTCCCCAATCTTGTCACCGGGCCTCTGCACAATAGCTATAAGCAGGATTTAGAGCCAAAAGCATATTACCCTGCTCAGATTAAAGTGCTGCCTGCGTCTGTCGGCGTGCCCCCTGACTTGCGGGGACTAGCGGCCGGTCACCCGGTTCGAGCTGTGGATCATGCCACCCACTCCGGTGGGTGCGGTGTCGCCATGGCTAGTTTAGTCGGGCCTCTCTTTTTCACTCTCTTTCTGCTTGTTTTTTTTTGCCTTTCTTTCTTTCTTTCTTTCTTTCTTTCTTTCTCTATTTTTTTCTCCATTTGTTTCTTTGATTCTTTCTTCCATTCTGTCTTTCTGGGGGAGCGAGGTGGAAAGGTTGTTTAAATTTAGCTGCCATGGCAGGTTTTTCCTTTGGCACCTTGCTTGCACTCTCTCCCTCCCTGGCAGGAAGCATCACGTTGTTTGGCCGGTGGTTTTTCTCTGCTCGCGCTTTTTTTAAAAAAAGGATGGGGTGATGACGCACCACACCAGCCAGCACTCACTCGCTCACAAAAGCCACTGATTACTCACTGCCTTGCTCAATAAGGCCTCAAACTTCTCCCGTCCTATTCACCGAGCACGCTCGGTTCCCCCGTCCCTTCCTCGAAAAGAGGCAGGATGACAGGACTGTCACGAAGCAGGGGCCAAGGACGGACAAATGTTGGGAAAGGAAATCAACTGGAAATGAGAAATGAGTGTTTGTAATAAAAAGCATTACAGCGAGGCCTCCATCAAACAACTCGAACAGCAGCAGGCTGCATTGCTTTTCATTTGTCCTCACTTGTGCGGTTCTATTTCCGCTAATGGGCTGTTATCACACTCCATTCCGCCTATCGTTCATTTGCATAGCAACCTCTCGCATCGTGTTTGAAAATGATTTAGTTTTTTCCTTTCCCACTCTCCATCTCTGAAATGTAATTTCTCAATTTCCGTTCGCTTGTTTACTCTGAAGTGAACTCACCTGTATTTTTTTTCACCTCCCCTCTCTCTCTCTCCTCTCTTCTGCTTCCCCTACTCCTTTCTCTTTGTCTCCTCTCTCCCTCTCCATCTACTTCTTTTCAATCCTCTCCTCCCTTCTCGTCTTCCCTCTTTTTTCCTCCCTGCTGTTACTGTTTTTTTAAATATTTTTAATAAGGTCCCACCTTTAAAGGTTTTGAACTTTTTAGAATGTATTGATGTTAACAAAAACGTACTTAATCTCTTTATCTATATGATTGTTAGTTTGTTTTGTTCATGTGATATGATATTTGTTCTTCTATCTGTATTGGCCATGATATAGCCATAGCTGCTGAAATGGCAATAAATGTAAGCAATCAATCCTCCCTGCTGTTTCCTCTACTCCTTTCTCTTCCGCTCCCCTCCATTCTCTTCCACCCTTCTATTTATCTCATCTCCTTCTTTCATATCTCTCTCTCTATCTCTCTCTCTCTCTCTCTCTCTCTCTCTCTCTCCCCCTCTCTCTCTCTCTCTCTCTCTCTCTCTCTCTCTCTCTCTCTCTCTCTCTCTCTCTCCCCCTCTCCCTCTCTCCCCTCTCCTAGAACTCTGGGAGGTTCCGTTTGAGGAGATCTCGGACCTGCAGTGGGTAGGGAGTGGAGCGCAGGGCGCCGTCTTCCTGGGCAAGTTCCACGGGGAGGAGGTGGCCGTCAAGAAGGTCCGGGACATCAAGGAGACCGACATCAAGCACCTCCGCAAGCTCAAGCACCCCAACATCATCACCTTCAAGTGAGTCAAGCAGCATCCCAGCAAGATGCAGTATGATTCGTTATAAAGAGTGTGGCATCGAGAAGGAAGAGAGTGACATTCTATCAGAATCCACTCTGATAGGTTGTAAGAGTGTAACATTCTAGCAGGATTCACTCCGGCTTGCTGGCTATCGTAAAATCTGAAAAGTAATGATGACAATAGATACTTACGCACTGCTTGGATCTTTGCATATAACGAAGCAGGACAGTAAAGAGCCAGTAAGGACCGAGAACAATGATGATACCTAACTCAAACCCAAGTCTAAATGGGCATAAAACCCCACTGAAGACATGGTTAGAATTCTGCCCTTGACACGGTCACAAGTTGTCCTACGACACTTTCCAAAGCCTCCTCTGTGCCTTATTCTCTGTACCTAAAGCACCATCTTACATTTATCACCACCCAGTCAACCCCTCATTCTTCATAATTGTACATTAGAGGTGAAAAAGCGAGTATTCCTTCACATGCGCTTGTGACGAGCAGTCATTATTCATTGTGAGACTGAACTGATGTGAGAATATGTTATAATTACACAACGTGCCTCTACTGCACAGCATTTTGCCCAATCTAGACAATTATAATGAAGACCTAAGAGTACAATCTATTCATCAGACCATATGTTTTTAGCACTCCCCTGGGATGCTAGAGCTTCAGCAAATGGTTACTAGCATCTCTGCTTTTCCTCGGGAGTCACTCTCTTGTCTGGAAAACGTGTCTTTCTAGAATGGGATTTAATTAAAGCAACGCTTAATGTTTTTTTTTTTCAACCTTAAAATGATGTGCAACCCATTTCAGTGGTTCATCAACTTGTAATAATAGTGAAAGACACTGTTGTAATCACATTTCCCATCCTGCATGGGCTGAAACTGCACAGGGAGATGTTAGGGGAGTGGGGCATTTTTCTATGTATCTATAGTTCTCTCTTCAGGGCTCTTAATCAGCACCACCCAACCAGCCAACTGCTGGTTCAATTTCAGTTTGTTTGGTAGAAAAGTCCACCTTACTGCACACTCTGACCCAATAGTGAGTGTGTGTTTGACTAGCGAGATCTATTAGCCTATTAGAGGTAACATCTACAAGCCATTTTGGCAGGTGATGAAAAAAATGTAGAGCCCTAGTCGCTGTTCGAAATCGTTTCCATTGTAGCCACCCAGGTGAAAAACCCATATACTTAAAGTGTACTTTTTTTGACCGTACTTAGTACAAAGTGTACTATTTTCGGCGATTTAAAGTGCGCTTCATTGCACTATTAGTGCGCTGAAGCACTACTAAAGCAGTACTTCAGCACACTTGCAGCACACTGAGGATGCTAAATTGGCACCGCTTTTGGACAACTTTAAGTGCACTACAAGCATACTTTTGAAAGTATGCTCCAAACACGCTTTTCATGCATTCGTATGGCATTAAGAGTGTGCTTGAGTACACTTCTATAACATTTTATTGTTACTAGAAGTTTACTAAAAGTATATTAACTTCATGCTTCTTTGGACTACATTGGAACATTTTAAGTCTGTAAAAAGTATATCATATGAAGTATTGTAAATATATAACAGGTATGCTTGAAGTGTATTTACAGTACACTCCCAAGTACATGAAATAATATAAATGTAATATTACAAACCATGCTGGTTCTCAGAGCTTGTACGTTACACACAACCACAGTCACAGTAGTGTTACAGTATGCATGCTTAGCATGACTGACATTTACAATCATTGCATTGTTACAGAGATTTCAGGTACACATTTCACTTTCTTTCAATCTTGCTCCTCCTTCCTGCAATTGATCACATGGATTGATGATTAGTAATGACACCAAATTCATTGATTGAACAATTAGTTCCAACTTACCTTCAACTGATATACTGTGGGAAGTGTGAGCCTATATATACCAGAACATATACGTGACCATCATAATGATGGTGGGAACATGGTCATTTTTTGTGTACCACTTTAAATTTTAAAAACCCCTACAATAAACACAGAATATAACAATGAGTAATATTTTCATGCAAACCAAAAATATTCCTTCAGGATGAATGGCTTTCTGTTTGAGAAATTTACCTCCAAGAACTGCATTGCATGAAAGGACATGCATGATGATGCATTATGGGTAAATGCACTTTGTGTAAGTGTCACAGGGTGACAATTGAGGCCTAAGTGAACCGAAAACTAGATGTCATTCATTCCCAATGTAATGCACCTGGAGCATGATTAGGATAATGGAGCGCAGGTGAGGAGGATGGAGGTGATTGGTGCACGTGGGTTGGTGAGCAGAGTTTTAAACAGCAAGAAACTAGACTGTGAGGAGAAAGCCGCAAGGAGAGATGACTGCGAGAATGCCATCCTGAGGGGAGAGAGAGGCGAGAGTGGAGCGGCAAGATGGGAGACGTCGGACACCGGTAACCGGACAGAGCCAGGCGAAAGGGACGAGAAGTTGGATGAGAAGGCAAACTGGCAGCTCGGAGGAGAGCGCGACTGGCATAGTGCCCAGAAGGAGTCCGCAATCAGAGTGACGGCCAGGTGAACCTGCCTCGATGGAAAGGGGTGAGATGCACCCCACCGTGAAGATGAGTGACTCGTATTCGCCTGGTTACTGCGCGCCGTGAGTGCGCCGCTCTCTCTCTCTCTCTCTCCTCTCTCTCTCTCGCTCTCGCTCTCTCGCTCTCTCGCTCTCTCTCTCTTTTCCTCTCGCTCGCACCCAAGACTGCTGAAGACCAACCAGCTATTCCGGGCCTACGCAGAAGAACTCCCATCGCTTCTCATCACCGCCAGCTGCTCCCGATTGAACGTGTGTGCCATGCCCCCGTTGCAGTGTAATTCACCTCGCAAGCCCCGCACGGATGGACTTGGTGGCTGGACTGTCCAAGCATTCCATTGGAGACTTCAGACTTGGGCGTGGGTGGGTTCCCCCGTGGGTAATGGACAGAGACAACTAGGCCTACCCTTTTGACTTTTAATCCAGTGGTGGTAAATAAATAGAACGAAAACTGGAACTTGTGTCTTGGTTTTTGGTGTTGTGCAGTGAACTCCCAGGGTAGTAGTATCAAAGTGGGCGCGGCCAGCAAACGCGCGCCCCACCTGTGACATAAGCACACTTTGAAGATTTTTGGGTGAAGTACAATCATGGTGCACTTAGAAAAAGTATACTTGCAATATGTTAAAACGATTTACTTTAAAGCGCACTATAGAAAATCACACTTCAAAGACATTTGGGTGAAGTGTAATCATATTGCACTTTAAAAAAGTACAATTGCAATATGTTATTAAAAAATACACTTTTAGTAAGTTCACTATTAGAACACTATTAGTATATTCCTCTAAATACACTTTAGCCAAACATCTTCGAAGTCGACTTGAAGTATGGTTCGCTAAGTGTACTTTATTTGAGAGCAACTTAATTACATCTAATTTTAAGTATACTTTAAATAAGCATATTGTAAACATACTTTTTCTTAGCACAAAAAGCACGAGTGCACTTTTAACATGCTAAGTACACTTCAGTCATGCTTTTATTGTACTAAATTGAACCACTTTTTCACCTGGGCAGCTTGGCCAGGCTGACTTGGCTGTGGAAGTGTGTATAGCAGGGGTGGGGAACCTTTGTCTCTTTGCGGCCCTTGAAGCCATTTCATTTTATGCGGCCAGCTTCACATGAAATATGACATGTTTTGTAAAAGAATGATAGACATCACATTTCCAATACAATTAAGTTATATTCAGGGGACCTAGAGAAGGTGGGGTCTGTTTTAAAGGCGTCGACCTTTAATATAGGCCTAAATTGCAGGCGGAAATCCTGATTCTGAGTTCATAGTACGGCCCTCGGAGGACTTTTACGGCCCTTGTGGGAATTTGAAGTGGCCCTTCGAATGAAAAAAGTTGCCCACCCCTGGTGTATAGGATCACAAGAAGGATGGCTTATTCTCTTTTTTTCATGTTTTGTATTAGAGAAAGTTATTAGAAAACAATCTCTACTGTGTGTGAACGAGGCGTGGGCGGCAACATTACAATACAATACAATACATTAGGGGGAACATCAGTGCTCAACCGATTCATTAATGAGTATTAATGGTAATAATTAATGATTCAGCCAAAATTGTTTTCATGTTTTGAGCCCAGGCTAATCCGCTTGTTTTCCTCAACCTCCTCCGAGCTTAGTAATGCATCGCTCCTGGACAGACCTTCTAAAGACTATCTAAGACTTAAAACTAATCCATTTGTTTACTGTTTGTTCCTTCCTCCTCCTGCTGCTCCTCCTCTGCGGGGCGTCTGCACCCAGGCCCTGTACTCCTGCATCATCATGATTGTATCCATTGCTCTAAACCATTGCACCTACCAACCGGTGAAATCCTGGTTAAAATTCAGTTTGGCTAGCATAAAACTTACTGTGTGTCTTTGGTTGCGTTGGTTTTTTTGGGGGGGGGCATTTTAGCCTTTATTCAGATAGGACAGTGAAAGAGGGACAGGAAATGAGTCTGGGCAGGAATCGAACCCTGGTCACTCGCCGGCCTAGTGGCCCAGTGCCCTGCCGTTAGACCATAGTAGGGCCGAGCCCTGGTTGTATCTCATGCCAATGGGGTGTCTGTCTTAAATGTGTAATGCAGGGGTATTCAATTAGATGTGAACGAGGGCCAGTTTTTCAAATTCCTCCCAGTTAAGGGGCCGAACTACCGTATACGTATGTATTATGGTTGCCGACTGTCAATGAAAAAAATATGGGAGACTTCATTGAAGTGAAGGGTCTGGGGGTCCTCCCCCAGAAAACTTTTGTATTTCTTAGATGTAATTTCCTGCATTTTAACGTCCCGTGTCCCGTTTCAGCACGATAAAGGAACCAGTACTTTTATCGCTTAATTCCAAAAAACAGTTGGGTATTTCAAGGGGCTTGTGGGGGGCCAGAACCTTGCTGTCCAAGGGCCGCCATTTCAATAGCCCTGGTGTAATGTCTTTGAATGTGTAATGTGTAACTGTATGTCTTTTACAATGGTGAAACTGAAGACAAGTTTCCACACCTGTGGACATTAAAGAATCAAATCAAATCAAATCAGTTTCCTAACTGTATTTCTTCTCCTCCCTCTCCACCTCCTCCTCCTCCTCCACCTCCTCCTCTTCCTCCTCCTCCTCCTCCTCCTCTTCTTCCTCCTCCTCCACTTCCTCTTCTTCCTCCTCCTCCTCCCTCTCCACCTCCTCCTCCACCTCCTCCACCTCCCTCTCCACCTCCTCCACCTCCACCTCCTCCTCCCTCTCCACCTCCTCCTCCACCTCCTCCACCTCCCTCTCCACCTCCTCCACCTCCTCCACCTCCTCCTCCTGCTCCTCCTCCTCCCTCTCCACCTCCTCCTCCTCCTCCTCCTCCTCCTCCCTCCACCTCCTCCACCTCCCCCTCCTCCACCTCCTCCTCCTCCACCACCTCCTCCCTCTCCTCCTCCTCCACCTCCACCTCCTCCTCCTCCTCCTCCTCCTCCTCCTCCTCCCTCTCCACCTCCTCCTCCACCTCCTCCTAGGGGTATCTGCACCCAGGCCCCGTGTTACTGCATCATCATGGAGTACTGTGCCCAGGGCCAGCTGTACGAGGTGTTGCGGGCGGGCCGCAAGATCACGCCCTCCCTGCTGGTGGACTGGTCCATGGGCATCGCGGGAGGCATGAACTACCTGCACCTCCACAAGATCATCCACCGCGATCTCAAGTCTCCCAAGTGAGTGGCATAGCACGCACACACACACACACATGCATGCACACACGCATGCACACACGCATGCACACACGCATGCATGCACACACACACACACAAACACACAAACACACAAACAAACACACACCTGCACAACATCATACATACATTGCGACCTCAAGTCTCCCAAGTGAGTGGCATAGCACGCGCACACACACACACACACACACACACACAAACACACAAACACACAAACAAACACACAAACAAACACACACCTGCACAACATCATACATACACTGCGACCTCAAGTCACCCAAGTGAGTGGCGAAGATCAAAACACACATAAACATGTAATCGTTATCTTTCTAGGACATACACCTGTAAGTCGGGGAAATAATACATTTAGTAACAGAGCGGGTGTATTAAGCATTGCAATGACAACGGTGGGCATATTAAGCATTGTAAACCCACTCAAGTCAAGGACCGATGTTGATACTGCCGATTTCTATTGTCACATTTCCTGTTTTACCAGTTACACTTTATGAACACACTTTGGAGTGACCATCACTAGGGTTGTGGGTGTGTTCTGACTAACATGCCAACGAGCCTGGCTCTTTGGTGTAGCGCTCAGAGCCCCAGTTTACTACCCCAAAAGGTCTGGGTTCGAGTCAGGGCTAGGCAACTCTACTCCCCTTCGCTACAAATGGTGTCAGAAGTGGGATGGTACCGTGAGGCCATCGGAAGCGTACCCATTGTGTGTAAGCCGTAATTCCATGTGAGGGACCCCCAGGATTGGTGACCCTGGTGTGAGGGACCCAAGTGATGGGTGAAGCATTGATGATGGGGCACACTGGATGGGAGAAGCATGATAGGCAGTTGCGTGAGGGACACCATGAGTGTGTGAAGCGCACGGGTGCGCTTCCCGAAGGGGAAGGCAGTGTGATGGAGTGGCCATCACTAGGGTGGTGGGTGTGTTCTGACTAACATGCCAACGAGTCTGGCTCTTTGGTGTAGCGGTCAGAGCCCCAGTTTACTACCCCAGAAGGTCTGGGTCCGAGTCCCAGCTGGGCAACTCTACTCCCCTTCGCTACACACTTAATGAAAAACTCATACACGACTATAATAATGCCCCTGCAGAATTACTGTGAAGAAAACCGGTTGTAAATAATGTTTTTTGTGGGTTTTTGTTTTTTTTACTGATTTCCTGTTGTTTGTTGCAGCATGCTCATCACCTATGATGACCTGGTGAAGATCTCCGACTTTGGAACCTCCAAGGAGCTGAGTGACAAGAGCACCAAGATGTCCTTCGCTGGCACGGTGGCCTGGATGGCACCTGAGGTCATCAGAAACGAACCCGTCTCGGAGAAAGTGGACATCTGGTAAGACGAGAGGCCTTATCTCTGATATTTGTTGATATTGAATTGTGTTTTTTTTTTTACATGCACAGGTAGTTACGTTTATATTACATTTAGCAGATCTGAATCCAAAGTGACCAAAGTTTTGCCCCTTCATGACTGCTGTGTCCAGTATTGTGTAATAGTTTGTATGTGTTGTTATCAAGCACATTAGCATTTCCAGTTGAATAAGTGTGACCAAGTTTGGCATGGGTTACAGTTTGATTTTCATGCGGATTCTAATGCTAACAGATTCCCTGCGTGTATACAGAGAATCTCACTAAGAGAAATACAAGGCTGGATTTGCCGTGATGTCTTTCTGGAATAGCAAACAATTTCTGCTTTGGAATACACTTGCACTATCAGGCAATTAATGTGTACATTAATGTGTACATGTGCACACCACCTCTAATGCAGAAGGGCAAATCGAATGACTGTCAGTTTTAGCTATGTATGTTGCCCTCTGAAGCATTTTAGCTTCACCTCTTGCCTGTTATGTCAACATGAGCTACCGTACCCGTCGGGCTCAGGCTCAGCTACCAAGCCATTACAACCAGGGCCGGATCTAGCCATTTTGGGGCCCGAGGCGAAATATAAACATGGGGCCCTCAAAACGTCATTGTATAAATATGACGTTCTGTGTTTTGGGGTTATTAAAGTGTTTCGTCTCATTGATGTGCCCAGGTATCTTTGATTACTTTACATAAGTCACTGATTAAGATTAAGCCTACTTTTTTTGTGTGTTTACCGTGACTGGTTTGACAGTGGGGGCCCTTATGGAGGACAGATTTTTTTTTAGATATTCTTATGGGCTTTTTGGGCCTTTATTTCGGACAGGACAGTGAAGGTGTGACAGGAAGTGAGTGTTGAGAGGTATGGGGTAGGGTTGGGAAATGACCCCGTCCGGACTCGAACCGGGGTCCCCATGGGCATGCAAGCCCAAATGTGGGGGGCTTAGCGCGCTGTGCCACAGCGCCCCCATGGAGGACAGATTTTGTCAGGGCCCCAGGCAATTGCCTAGCTTTCCCTAAAATCCGCCTCTGTTTACAACCCACTACAAGTACCCTTGGTAGGTCATCTTGACAAAGCAGTCCATCTCGACCAAACACCGCTGCTCTGATGATGCGAGCCCTCCCGTGGCTCTGCTCTCTGTCTCCTCTGAAAGGAATGCTAGCTCGCCTAATTCAATAATTGATTCGCCAGATGCTCTTCGCCCTGGCTGATAGATACCCAGAAAGCATGGCGCTTGGCAGCATGCCCACAGTGCATTTGAAGACATAGGAGAATCTCATTTCCACTCCACTCATTTAAACAAACGGAGAAAAAAAAAGCAAGGACAAAAAATAAAGGGTGGGAGGGGAAAAAAAGAGGAAGGATGAGCAAAAAAAACACTGTGAGAGTAAAAGGCGGAGAAATATGTATTGCGATATGGAGGCTCAGTACTCCCGTCCTCGTTTTTCTTCATAGGGATGATGATGATGATGATGCTGATCTGGAGCTCTGTCTGCTGCGTATTTTTGCGCGAGGAAAAAAAAAAGGGTGGGAGGGGAAAAAAGAGGAAGTAAGAGCAAAAAAAACACTGTGAGAGTAAAAGAAATTTACGGAGAAATATGTACTGTGATATGGAGGCCCAGTCCTCCTGTCCTCGTTTTTCTTCATAGGGATGATGATGATGCTGATCTGGAGCTCTGGCTGCTGTGTATTTTTGCGCAAGCTTTGCAGTAATGCGTTCTGACAGCCCGAAGCGGAGTTGGAGTTTTTTTCAAAGAGTATGCGCTCTGGATATAATGCAACAGTCTCTCTCCTTTACAAACAAGGTTCTCAACCCCAATCTGCACTCTCTCTCTCTCGGAATGAAAAAGCAGTGCCAACCGAGTCAACCAAGTGCATGTTTATTTTATATTATTGCTTGGAGGGCGGCTTTGTACACCCACGGCTCTCCACAGTTTGTGTGTGTATGTGTACGTTTTTTTGTGCAGGTTAGAGTCTTCTCTCTATGCCGTATGGAGAGAAGAATACTATATGCTCTGACTGACAATAAGAACTCTCGAGCCAGGCCCTACCTTGGTCAAACGGTAGGGCACTTGTCTACCATGCGGCTGACCCGGGTTCGATTCCCGGCCCGGGTCCTTTGACGGACCTTCCCTGTCTCTCTCCCCACACTCGCTTCCTGTCACCACTTTCACTGTCCTATCATAAATGAAGTAAAAAAAGCAACAAAAAAATATTTTTAAAAAAGAAATCTTGAGCCGCCCCGCATGCTGAGATGCAGTAGTTAGCCGTTGGGCGTTGGGTTGTAACCACAGGGCCATTTTGTTCTGGAAGTGCTCACCTAAAAACATGGTCAGACGGACCAGACGCTCCTCTGCCGCCACAGCCACAGCTTACAGGAGGCTCTGCCTACCCTGTCATTTTGTTGTCATGGTTTCTTGTGTAGGCCAGCCAGCCGAATGCTCAAGATGGAACTGTTGCTAAAAGCAGATTGATCCAAATCAAGGCATGACGTACTGCACTGCACTGCACTGTATGTGATGCTCATCACTATGGCAATGCTGTGCACTGCTGGCCAAGGTCTACAACACAGTGTCATAGCTCAGTGAAGATGACTAACCCTGTTTATTATATTTTGTTGGCTTTTAGGGCCTTTTATTATGACGGGTCAGCATGAGAGCAGACATGAAATGAGAGATAGGCTAGGGATGGGGAATGGCCCAGGTCAGACTCAAACCTGGTCCCCATAGGCATGAAAACTGACAGCTGACTTAGCCTTACACTTAACATTACATTACACTTAGCTAATGCTTTTATCCAAAGCGACTTACAGTAATTAAAGGGCAACTCCTGCCAATTTCAATGGGGGAAACTTTTGTTTGCATTTCAAAAAAACATTTTTATTTATTCCCAAAAACATCCAAAAGGTTATGCAACATCAGCAGACAGCTAGCAAGCAGCGATACCTTTTGGGAAAATATTTGGAGTAGGCCTATGCTCATTTAAAAAAAAAAATGTAAACAAAAGTTGCCCCCATTAGAATAGCTCATATCTCAGAAAGTGCTGGGCCAAAAACTAGCACCGGTTACTGACAAGTCAAGGGTAGTACGAGCAATACAGCAGTACATTGAAATTGGCAGGAGTTGCCCTTTAACACGATATTGTGGGCTATGTGACTTGCCCAAGGGCACCTCATCATGGAGTGTGGTAGTAGGGAGTGGAAGGGTGGGATACAACACTGCTAAAGTTCGTGTCCTTAACCATTAGCTACATCATTGCTATACGAAGGCCTGCTACACCAAAGCACCCCCAAATGAAGATGTCTGAACTCTCATATCCTTAATGGCTCGTAGTAGGGATATTATCTTACATCTGCCTTGGTCAAGGAACCCACAGCATCGGATTTGGCAAGGAGAGGAAGAGACATACAGGCTATAAAAGACTCATCCACTTGATGAAGGAGGCGAATTTGGACGCACTCCAACCAAAGACTTGTTACTGTAAATGCCCTCCCCACTCCTCCACTCCTCCCTCCCCCCCTGTTATATAAAGTGCACCTTGAAGTTTATGCCGATCAGGGAAGCCGACAGGGGGTGGGGGTGGGGGTGGGGGTGTTGGACAAAAAGGTTGGCCCAAGCCCAAGCAGAGGGGAGCTCAGAATTTGGTTCTCGTTACATCGTATGTATTCTGAATTGGGGCCTTTCAGAGGACTTTGTCCCCAGGCCTGTCCCAAGCTGTCGGCGGCCCTGATGGCGATTTATAATGTATATGAGGCCCTTATGTAAGCCGTGGCAGAGAGGCATCCTGCTCTCCAAGTGACAACACAAGAGGAGGAAGTGTACTGTAGTAGGCGTTCTGTACAGTACATGTATGCAGTGCACTGTGGGAGTGTTCCCTGGCCTCCTCCACAGAGACTTGGAGGCAGAATCCCATTTCCAATTTCTAACCCTACCCCTACACCTTCCCCTTGCCCCTCGTGCCTTCAAACGGAGCAGTAAGGGGTAGGGCTTGAAACACATTCCCCACGAATTGAGACACCCCTTCAACAGTCACGGAATGACACCCATAGCATTCAAAAACAGCCCCTCTATGGTTAAACTAGCGATAATGCTCGTAATTACTCTGGTAAC
>NC_085870.1:8646008-8793508 GCF_034702125.1 Engraulis encrasicolus
AATGAGTTTGTGTTTGCAACAGGGGGTGGTGGGTGGCGGGGGTGTCCCTCTCCACAGGGAGACTGAGAAGGCAATGTGTTTGTGTTTGTTTATTTGTTTATGTATTCAGCATGTCGTCTCCTTTTCGATGCTTTTCCCTGAGGAGATGGCCGGTGTCATCACTGTTCGCTGAGCATGTGCTCTGATTGCCATTCCTAGGCGCCTGGACGATTGGCATTGTAGTCAGACTATGTTGTTTGTTACTTAACTCTTTTAGTACGTACATATAAACTGTAGAATTATAGTAAGAACTATTCTTACAGACAGGTCAAGGGCTGTGGCTGGACTGGACTAGGTTGTGTCCTGGCAATTCCCTGTTACCTATGTTTCTCCATCAACTTAGTGGAGTAAAATGGAGATCCAGACCATGTTGTGCATTATATATTTCATTTGATTCCCTTTCACAGTGTGGTGGACTTAAGTGGAGGGTTTAATCCATCCAGTTCTTGTTATGATCAAGCAATTTACTGCATGTAGATGCTCTTATCAAGTGACCATCATCATATTTTATTAATTGGGCAGTCGTAGCCTAACGGTTAAAGTGTATATCTCAGGTTAACCACTACTTTGGATGAATGTGTACACACTGTATTCAATAAATGATCCACACATTTAAGTCCCTCCAAAAACGATGTTAAACAACGATTTTTGTCGTTTGTTGTGGCAAATGTGGTTTTCTACCATAACCTGGCGACTACCATGGGTGAACATTCTAATTTTATTTGCCTGGAATTTTACATAGGCGATTTAGGTCAGAGAGTTGCCGTTTTGAATCCCACCACTCCTTATCAACTCCATGGGTGAGGTGCCCTTGTGCAAGGTCACCTAACCCCACATTTACCCAGGGGCCGTAACCAATACCCTCCAGCTAAAATAGTAGTATGTCAATCTGGATAAAACATGTCAGCTGAGTGTAATGTAATGTAATTCAATCTAAAACTGGCTGACAGAGAGGAAGGACTTCTTTTATAGCATTATTCACCATCACTGTTAATTGCGACGTTTGTCAGTGCACCATCAGTGGGCCACCGCATTATTGGATGCCTGCTCTTGTATCCATGGAAACGGTTTCATAAGCTTTGCTGTGCGACAGTCAGCGCAATAATTGCGTTGATGCTAGAAGTAAGATGCCACAAGAGACATCATAAATGCATGACACAGATAGTGGGCTGATGTGATGGAGACAGATTGAGTCTGTTGTGATATTCCATGCTATATGAGTCCACACCAAGTACAGTTTATTTGGGGCAGGCTTATAAAAAGTTCATGTCCACAATGTATGCTGCCTTGTCACGAATGTTATATGTTTTTTGATTAATATGTGCCACCATCATCCGTTTTCAAGTGTTCATTGTGAGTTGGAAATGTATGTTTTTCTCACATGAATTAGTGGATCTTCTCTGTGTCTGCCTTTCTGAATAACTACACATAGACATCTTTAGCTGCATCAGACCAGTAAATACGAGTTTATACGTAAATATTCATGAAAAGATCAAATTTGTGAATGGGCAGCATACCTTTTAAAAATAAACAACTATACAATGATGTAAAAGGGATTGTCTTGGCATCCTATGCCCTCACACACTGCTCAAGTACCCTTTAGCAAGGCACCCAATCTCAGGGACTATAACCAATATTTTAATCATACCGGAAACTTTAATTGTATAGTTACCGTATAAGAAAGTTGCTATTATTAATATCTTGTACCCAAATAACCCTAAGTGGCTTTGGATAAAAGTGTCTGATGAGTGCAATGCTTGAAATTTCATTCAGTAATTTTATATATTTTTTTAATTAGGTCAAGTTTGTAAAACAGTTTGATATTTAAAGCTTTTCATTTTAGGGTGGATTCACATTTGACTTTCAAGATGTCTGCAAGAGTCCAAGTTGTTCTTAGAAATCAAATGAAACACGAGGCATGAGAGATGAGCCTTGCAGTGCAGAGGTTTGGTTGCCTTGCAGAAAAAGAAAAAAGAGGGAGAGAAGGGGGGAGAGCGAGAGAGAGAGAGAGAGAGAGAGAGAGAGAGAGAGAGAGAGAGAGAGAGAGAGAGAGAGAGAGAGAGAGAGAGAGAGAGAGAGAGGTGAAGGAGATAAAGACATGGGAGATGGCGTATATGATATGTCAGGATGAAATATTAGCTTGGATACCCAGCTGCAGAGCCAGAGCAGCGCTTTTAACACATTGAATACCGGCGGTGCTCACGGAATTATGTCGTAGAATACCAGCGTTCTAAGCCCTTTTTTACGTTTTTTTGTAGACTCACAGCTTATTATGTGATAGGGCCACTGAAATATGTTATGACTCGTTTGAAAGTGGAGACGCTGCCCTCTTAGTAGGTGAAAAACTGTGTGTCTCTACGAGCTTTTAATTGCGAGTAAACCCACGCTAAAACCGAAGTGGGTATCCATGGAATTCAGCTACAATCGGAGATATTGAGGTTTTTGTGAAGGGTGCGCTTCTTCAGAATGTGACGAGTTTGAAAGGGGATGAGTTGGTTTTAATCACAATTTGGTGCAAGGTTAGCTCTGACACACATCTTCCTGCACGTCAAGACACACCTCCTGCTCTAAACCACTACGACACCGGCAATCAATGCCCTTCGAAATCCACGTTTTTCACGCAGACTGAACACAAGCTCTTTGCACACATGCAGAAGGTCGGACATTTGCTAAAATAGTTCCCGATGACTCCCGAAATAATAGCCCAACATTGACAACAAATCCCAATGATATGATGCTTAGATGTAGCCCATCCGATCCATATGTAGCCATCTATGCTAGCTTCTGGCTTTTCACATACAGGAAGACAGTTCAACATAGGGGTGAATAATCAAATAAACTTATCTGGTTGGCGATCAAACTTCTAAATCGGAGCGCATTACTCCAATTACAATTCGGTGCCATTTTGATCCAAGGAGCTGGTAAAGGTCTAGGTAGCAAGCCCAGAAAGTTCAAGATACTCCTGGCACGATATACAATGGTCTCTGTGTTTACCTATTGCGTGAAGTCAGACACAATAAACGCTACCGATCGTAGGCTACTAGGGAAACAACAACATAGCACGATTCACGAATACGGCAGCACACCTCCTGCTCTGTCACACTACGACACCAGCAAATGATGCCCTTTGAAATCCCCGTTTTTCACGTGGACTGATCACAAACTCTTTGCACACATGCAGAGGGTGAGACATTTGCTAAAATAGCTCCCGATGACTCCCGAAATAATAGCCCAACATTGACAACAAATCCAAATGATATGATGCTTAGATGTAGCCTAGCCCATCCGATCCGAATCATATGCGGTGGCAGATGGACACTCCCAACTGAGATCGCTCCCGGACGTGTAGTCCCAGGTGTTTCTATCACTCCCGGACGTGCAGTCCCACCCGGATCGATAGTCTGGCTAGTGGGAGCGAGCCGACAGGGGAGCGTCCTGCGTTGGGAGCGACAATCAGGGAATCATGATATGTAGCCATGCTAGCTTCTGGCTTCTCACATACAGGAAGACACAGAAACTTATCTTTTTGGCGATCAAACGTCCAAATCGGAGCGCATTACTGCAATCACATATCGGGTGCCATTTGGATCCAATGATCTGGTAAAGGTCTAGCAAGTCCAGAAAGTTCAAGATACTCCAGGCACTATACAATGGTGTTTACCTATTGCGTGAAGTCAGATACAACACATGCTACAGTGACCGTATAGGGAAATCAATGCAGGCAGCGCGATAGACGACATGGGTTGGCATCCAGACATCTTGGTAAGTTAAATTAAAATATCCAAATCATAACACTCAAACATCATAACAATCAAACAACTTTGGACTGCAAATGTTGTCATTTATGTCCATCACAGAGCTACCAAAATCACATATATTGTCCATTGAAGGGTGTAGATTCAAAATATGATATTTAAATGCAAAAACGCATTTTTACGTTTTGGTATACAACGCATGGGCGTGAAAAACGCATTATTACGTCGTCGGTACTCAATGTGTTAAGATGTCACAAATAACATTAGAATAGTGTCACATGACACCACACTCTGTGTGTGTGTGTGTGTGCGTGTGCGTGTGCGTGTGTGTGTGTGTGTGTGTGTGTGTGTGCGCGCGTGTGCGTGCGTGCGTGCATGCGTGCGTGCGTGAAAAAAGAGATGGAGAGAGAGTCAGGGAAATCTACGCAGAATCACAGCAGTGCATTCCACATTTTCTTCCACGAGTGCATAAATCACATCAGCCTGAAAGCAGGAATAAAAACATAACAATAATTCTTCTCCTTCTCCCCCTGGTCTCTCCATTTCTCTTTTAAGATGTCTTTTTCCTCTTCCAAATTCATTCATGTGTGCCAAAACACTTTCGTCTTCTTCTTCTTCTTCTTCTTTTTCTTTTTCTTTTTCTTCTTCTTCTTCTTCTTCTTCTTCTTCTTCTTCTTCTTCTTCTTCTTCTTCTTCTTCTTCTTCTTCTTCTTCTTCTTCTTCTCCCTTTTCTTCTTCTTCTTCTTTTTCTTCTTCTTGTTCTCCTCCTTCTCTCTACCTGCCTCTTCTCTCTCCACCTGCCCCCTTACACTGTTCTCTCCATCTATTTTCCACTGTATATGTGTAATCAATTCTTCTTACTCTCCCTGTTCCCCCTGTTCCCCTGTTCTGTATTCCCCGTAGGCATGCCCTGGACATCCGGGAGCACTACGAGAGGAAGCTGGAGAGGGCCAACAACCTGTACATGGAGCTGAGCGCAGTCATGCTGCAGCTGGAGCTCAAGGAGAAGGAACTGCTCAGGTGAGAGAGAGAGAGAGAGAGAGAGAGAGAGAGAGAGAGAGAGAGAGAGAGAGAGAGAGAGAGAGAGAGAGAGAGAGAGAGAGAGAGAGAGAGAGAGAGAGAGAGAGAGAGAGAGAGAGACAGACACACACACACACACACACACACACACACACACACACACACACACACACACAAGATACAGAGAGAGAGAGAGAGCGATACTGCACTAGATGTGTGTGCGTGTAGATGTGTAGATGGGAGGGGAAGGCAATGAAAGCGAGGGAAAGAAAGCAGGTAAGATGCGGACACATGAGGGGAGGGAAAGAGGAGCGAAAAGGGAAGGAGGTTTCAGCTGCTGGTAAACACCTGGTGTTTGTGTGTGGGGGGCGGGGGGGGTTAAAAGAGAGAGAAAGATGAAGGAAAGGGAGGAAGAAGAAAGAAAGAAGGGAAGAAAGAGAAAGAAATGAATCTGCTCAGGTAAGCACCAAATGGGGGGGGGGGTGGAGAAAGAGGAAGACATGAGGAAGAGAGAAACATACAGAAGAATAATAATATGTCAAAGAAAATCAAAGAAAAGAGAGAATGGGACTGATTAAGAGAGATACTGAAAAGCAAAGAAGAGAGAGAGAGAGAGAGAGAGAGAGAGAGAGAGAGAGAGAGAGAGAGAGAGAGAGAGAGAGAAATCAAAGCGTAGAAGAAGGAAAGAAGAGAGGGAATAGAAAGGGAGGGGAGGGGAGGGGAGAGAAAAGCGTCAGGGCGCGTATTGTGTTGTACAGTATGGTATGAATATTTCATCTGTAACTGGAGAGCAGGGGATCAATAGGAGAAGGTCCTCAGCCATGAAGAGAGACCAAGTGGAGAGCAGAGTGGAGGGAGCAGGAGATAAAGACCATGAGAGGGAAAAGACCCTGGCATGACGTGTTTCATGTTTTAACAATGGTGTGTGTGTGTGTGAACATGTGTGCACACGTGTGTGAGTGAATAGTGTGTGTGTGTGTGTGTGTGTGTGTGTGTGTGTGTGTGTGTGTGTGTGTGTGTGTGTGTGTGTGTGTGTGTGTGTGTGTGTGTGTGTGTGTGTGTGTGTGAGAGAGAGAGAGAGAGAGAATAATATGTGTGCACATGTATATGTGTGTGTGTGTGCGAGCATGCGTGCATGCGTGCGTGGGTGTGCGCATTCGAGTTTGTGTGTTCATGTTTCTGTGTGTGTGTTTTTTTCCAGGAGGGAGCAGTCTCTAGATAAGAAGTACCCGGGCCTCTTCAAGCACAGCTCCAGACAGAGCAGCTCCTCCAACTCCATGGAGAAGCTCATCAAGAAACGCAACGTACCTCAGAAACTGCCCTCCCACAGCAAGAGGTGAGCCAGGCCCAGGAGGACAGCGCACCTGCTGGCTGCACTCATAAACACATCTATGAAGACATTAGGTGCTGTGTAATGTTTAATGTGCAGCGGGTAATGTACACTGAAACTGAAGCCCCTGTCATTTTAGTGTAGGAAGTTTCATGCACAATTAATGAAGACCAGGTTGGTCCAGTTTATCCATTACACCAGTAAGAGCATAGTGTGAAGGTTCAATTAACAGGGTAATAGCGCAGTTTTGCTCAAAATATTGCAATGCACACACTTTGGGTGACAAATCAGAGTTCAAAAAATCTTTGCCTTTGTAGGGCAGCATTGGTCAGTCCAGTAATTGCTTTACTGCTACATACTACATTATTAATGAGCATTGAGGCTGTAAGACGAAAGTATTTGGGTTTGTTTTGGTTTCTATTTCTTTTCTCCTCACCGGCAGTCTGGGTTTTCTTATGTAACCATTGTTTTTTTATTTATTTATTTTTTAACCCAATTTATCTTAGCATATGATGAATAATTTGATTAAATTGCTCTTCCCATTTGTTTTTTTAGTAAGCTTGGAAAATGCAGATTTTCATATTGTTTACCCGCTACTTTGTACAGCTTTCTGCACTTTCCCATTTGTCCCATATCTAACCACGGGGCAATTTAAATTTGTAATTGCATCTCATTTTACTTTCAGATGTTCCTGTTGAGAAATAGCTGAAGGTTTTTTTTTTCAGTTATGTGTTTGGATTTTTTTCAGTGGTGGTTCTAATTACATTTTTCA
Source organism: Engraulis encrasicolus (assembly GCF_034702125.1). Lineage (NCBI taxonomy): Eukaryota > Metazoa > Chordata > Actinopteri > Clupeiformes > Engraulidae > Engraulis > Engraulis encrasicolus. The sequence goes on from NC_085870.1 coordinate 8,652,925, forward strand.
CACAGCAGCCAGATAGTTTAATGAGCTACCCCAACATATTTTTCATTCACAATGAGTCACGAAAGAATCTTGTCAAATTTACATAATGTTTGCAACGAACTACAGAAGTTTGGACCTACAAAACAAAAGTGAACCAAAAAAAAGAAAATGATTCATACTTTTATTTACACTTGTCCACAATTGTTTTCCTTGTCATGTTTGCAGGCCGGACCTCCTGAAGTCTGAGGTCATCCTGCCCAAGCTGGACTCCTCCATGACCCAGGTGACCATCCCCTCCTGCCCCAACAAGGGCTCCACATCGCCGGGCCGCTCGCGCCGCGGCAAGCCCCGCTACCGCAAGGCCGGCAAGGGCAGCAGCGGAGACCTGGCCGGCCTGAAGGCCACGCTCTCCACCTCCCTGCGAGACACCTTCAATGCGGCCACCACCCCCGGCGGAGGGGGTGGGGGTGGAGGAGTCAACAAGTATGTGTACTAGATCTATATGTCATTATACTTGCATAATTATACATAATTATGCACTGTCTATGTCCATACTGCCTTATGTCCATGTATAAGTACTGTCTATGTCCTTACCTAGATTAGTCTATGTCTGAATGGGAAAGCAAGAAATGTAATTTCAAATTCTTTGTATGACCAGTGCATGTAAAGAAATTGACAATAAAACCTACTTGACTTGACTTATTACCTTATTACGGTAACACTTTATTTTAGGGATACATCTATTAGCACTAATACATACAATGTGCGTGTATATAAGTAACTTATAAGGCATGTACAAAGCAAAATCAAACATTTGTTAGGCGTGTTTTCGCAAATGTCTTGTTCATGCACAATAAGGGATTTATTACCAATTTAACCTTAGTAAGGACCTAGTAGGCCTTAGCGTTTGCTTAGTACATGCATTACAAGTTACTTATGCAGGCATTGACATTGTATGTATTAGTGCTAATAGATGTATCCCTAAAATAAAGTGTTACCATTATTACAAATATATAATTATACATCATTATATTTAATTCATTTATAATGATAATTTTACTGAAGACTAATTAAGCTTTTGTAAGCCTTGATGAAGGTCGTTACAGGCCGAAACATGTTGGCAGTTTTAATGTGTTCTACAGTGAAGTAGCTCAGTTTAATTAAAAAGCTTTTTAACGAAGAAGAAGAGTGCTTTGGATGTCTAGTAAACCTTTTAACAAGCTGTGTTAACCAAAGAGCACCTGCGCACCACCTGAAAGAACGCCAAAGAACGCCCTCATCTTTTCCCACATCTTTTCAACTTGTAAAGCACTTTCTCAGCCTGATCTTCAAATATGCTGTGCTCCTGGACACGGATGTTAAGGACACGAAATACGTGTCCAGGAGCACGGATTTTGCCAAAATTCCGTGCTCCTGGACACGGAATTGTTTTCTGTGCTCCAGGACACGAAATTGTTTTCCGTGATGGGCACACGGAAGTGCTTTCTAAAGGCTATTACCACAACACTGTGTTAACTCTATCCTTAGAAAATACATACCAAATGCTAATCCTAAACAAAATAATGCTATAGTTATTTAAGTTGTGCCCTGACCAAAACATTTCCTAAGCTTAACCTGTCATTAAAGACATATTTTTGAGAAATACCTTTTCCAGTTGGTTGCTAGGCTATCAAATTCATATAATGAATGAAAGAAAAATAGCTGTGCCCAGACCAAAACAATCCCTAACCCTAACCTGTCAGTAAGAAATGTTTTTTTTTTTTGAGAAAAAATATTTGAAATTAGAAAAATCCTGAGAAAACACAAGACTGTGGAAACAGAGCCGTGAGAGTATAGAGAGAGCACTTCTGTGTGTCCATCACGGAAAATAATTCTGTGTCCAGGAGCACAGAATTTTGGCAAAATCCGTGCTCCTGGACACGGATTTTGTGTCCTTAACATCCGTGTCCAGGAGCACGGAATTTTTGGAGATCATGTTGACTTTCTCACTGTCTTGTCTGTGACCATCGCTGTATGAATGCATTTTACTTACTGTATTTACTGACCTACTTGCAACAGCAGCACCACGCCGCAGCTCAGCAGCAAGCAGCACCTGGACCCCAGCGCCGCCCTGCGGGGCCTGCAGCACGACCTGCTGCTGAAGAAGATGTCCTCCTCCAGCCCCGACCTCATCTCCACCACCCTGGAGGCCGAGGGCCGGAGACAGGAGGCCGGGCAGCTGGCCGCCGAGCTGGAGCGGGGCCGACGGGCCTCCAGCGGCCTGGGCGGTGTGGGCATCACCGGGGTGGACCGTGACGTGGCCGACCCCGGGGTGGGCACGGACGACCTGACGGAGACGCCGCCGCGCAGCGACACGCCCAGCGAGGACGCCAACTCCATCCCCTTCTCCAGCAGCCCCGACTCGCCCTGCGGCCGGGGGGCGGCCGGGGGCGCGGGCAGGGGCTCGGGGCTGGGCTCGCCACGGTTGCAGGACGGGGAGGAGAAGGAGGAGGGCACCAGCATGGTCCGCTCGCCCCGCGGCGGCACCTCGCACCTCACGCCCGCCGCCATCCTCTACCGGGCGGCCGTCACGCGCAAGCAGGTGGGCACTGGGCACTGGGCAGGACGCAGTGGGAGGTTGTGTGTGTGTGTGTGTGTGTGTGTGTGTGTGTCTGTTTGTTTGTTTGTGTGTGTGCGCATATGTGCTTGCCTGTTTGTGTGTGTGTGTGCGCATGTGTGTGTGTACTAAAGTGTGTGTGTGTGTGTGTGTGTGTGTGTGTGTGTGTGTGTGTGTGTGTGTGTGTGTGTGTGTGTGTGCGCGCATATGTGCTTGCCTGTGTGTGTGTGTGTGTGTGTGTGTGTGTGTGTGTGTGTGTGTGTGTGTGTGTGTGTATATGTGCTTGCCTGTTTGTGTGTGTGTGTGTGTGTGTGTAAGACAGAGAGAACGAGAGAGAGAGACTGTCTGTCTTTTTGTCTGCCTGTCTGTCTGTCAGATGAGTGTATAACTGTATGTTTGCACCTGAGTGTGTGTGTGTGTGTGTGTGTGTGTGTGTGTGTGTGTGTGTGTGTGTGTGTGTGTGCGTGTGCGTGCGTGCGTGCGTGCGTGCGCCTGTACCTCTGTGTCTGTGGTCCTGATGGGGCAGGCTTACAGAGCTTGCGTAGTGTACATCCTCTGAGTTGCGTAGTGTACATCCTCTGAGTCTGCCAAGCCTATTTGTGCTCATGACTCACTCCCACTAAAAGAGGTTAACAAAACAAACAACCGACGGTGTTCTTTTTATTGCGAGCCTTGCTTGCTTGCCTGCTCGCTTTGCTCGGTTTGAAAAAGTAGAACAGTCATTCTAGCCTAGCTTCCTCTCTCTCTCTCTCTCTCTCTCTCAGAGGTACAGCGTGTACTTTTGTCTTGGACCCAGAATAAAACGATTGCGTGCGATGCTTAGTAACAAAAAAACTCTCTTTCTTTCTCCACTTTTTTCTCTCTATCTCTTTTCTCCCTATCGTTCTTTTGCTTTTCTCAGAGACGAGGCGTGTCCTCCGAAGAAGAGGAAGGGGAAGTGGACAGCGAAGTGGAGTTGCCAAGGAGACGGTACGCATCACCTTCATCATCATCATCGTTGTCGTCATAGTCACCACTGTTAAAGGTTGCCTCACTGATGTCTCTTCGACCAGACCCTTTCATGTAACATGAGCGTTATTAAGAGATTGATCGTGGTCCACCAAAGGGCTTGCTGCTGGCTCACACACACCACACACACACACACACAGCCTTGGCCTGGCCTGGCCTGGCATGAGAGCTGTGTGTGACTCATTGGAGTCCTGACCAAAACTTTAACCTCTCTTCCTCCTCCGCTTCGCTCACTCAGTCATATGACTCATAAATCTTTAACGACGATTTACGTCAAACAGGCCGTGCGCTCTCTCGCTCTCGCTAAGCTAAGCTAAGCTAAGCACAGGCAGGGTCTGTCTGAAATAGAAGGCCATTGAGTGTGTGTGTCAGCAGACTGCTCTCTCCATCCTCACTATTGTTCCCCTGCTTTCTGATGATGGTTTTCTGTCTGTTTTTCTTTCTGTCTTTCTTTCACTTTGCCTCTTGTTTGAAACGCATACAATTTATCTTACACACACACACACATACACACACACTAAAACACACACTAAAACACACACTAAAACACACATTAAAACACACACTTGATCAAACACACACACACACACACACACTCAATATTACACACAAACACATTCAATCAAACACACACACATACCCGCACACCACACACCACCACACATATTAAACACACACACACTCACACACACACACACACACACACACACAGATGGAAGAACGACACACACACACGTGCACACACACACACACACATACCCATAACCTCCCCCCCCCAAAAAAAAACACATTCGCACCACACACACACACACAACCTCCTCCCTGCCCCCTCAAACACACGCACGCACCCTCCACACACCCATCGCAGGAGGCTAGATAAGAGAGAGGTTCCACTGGCCCATTGTTTCCGGGTTCTACTGTCGCAAGGGGGAGTGGGGGAAAATCCCCCTTTAGGCAGACCTAAGGACTGTTCTATTCATTCTAGGAGCATTATGACACGCCCCTTTAGGCAGACCAAAGGACTGTTCTATTCATTCTAGGAGCATTATGACACGCCCCTTTAGGCAGACCGGAACCCGGTCATGTTAGCTGCCCATAGCAACCTATTATGTTGGCATATCTCTATATACTTAAAGAATCTCTGCTCCCATCGCAGGAGGCCGGTGAGCATGACCAAGTGCCAGTCGGTGTCCACCTTCAGCTCGGAGAACCTGTCGGTGTCGGACGGCGAGGAGGGCAACACCAGCGACCACTCGCACAGCGGCACGCCGGACGTGGTCAGCACCAACACGGACGAGCGGCTGGACGACAAGAGCGACGACCTGCTCTCGCAGGGCTCCGAGATCCCCGCCGACCCCGCCGAGCCCGAGCCGGACCCCGACCGGGACGCGGCCGAGGCCGCCGAGAGCGGCATGCAGCAGGGGGCCAACGACGGGCTCTCGGAGAAGGAGGCCATCCTCCGACACGTGCGCACGCAGCTTAACAGCTACGAGGTACATTCCTATGTGGTGTATTTTATTTTATGATTACATTATCAGGGTGGCCGCGGGTCCTTAAAAAGTCTTAAAAAGTCTTAAATTTCATTTTCGCCAAATAAGGCCTTGGTTACAGTGGTTACGTGGTTACAGTATATTTTCATTTTCACACGATATATGACTCACAAGACTCACAAATATACCGGTAATTTCTGAAAAACAAATTAAGGAGATATAATGTGTGCCATGTGGCCTTGAAAAGTCTTATTTTGTCTTAAATTTTCAACCCAAATGTCTTAAATTTGTGGAGCTTGATTTAGGGAGGAATAATTATGTCAGCCATGTGATGAATGAATTAGAAGAATGATCCCAATATCATTAGGCACTTGCTCTTTTGAAAAAAATTAAGTCATTTAAGTCATGAAGTTATCAGCTGGTGGTGGTTACAGTATATTTTCATTTTCACACGATATATGACTCACAAGACTCACAAATATACTGGTAATTTCTGAAAAACAAATTAAGGAGATATAATGTGTGCCATGTGGCCTTGAAAAGTCTTATTTTGTCTTAAATGTTCAACCCAAATGTCTTAAATTTGTGGAGCTTGATTTAGGGAGGAATAATTATGTCAGCCATGTGATGAACTTCGCGACGGAAATCGGGAGTTATAGCCATGTAGTGTAATTTAGAACGCATTATTGAATTTTATTTAGTGTGAAGTTTCATTGTGTATAGTTTTGTGTTTTCAAACGGCTACATTAATGTAAATAACCAATTGGTTTTTGTGCTTTATTTGAACCTGTGTATGATCTTGCGAGTTGGTCCTAATTTCATTTGGAAAATGGTATTGAAAAGTCTTAAAATGTCTTAATTTTGACTTGCTAAAACCTGTAAACGCCGCGAGTTGGTCTTAATTTTATTTGGAAAATGGTATTGAAAAGTCTTAAAATGTCTTAATTTTGACTTGGTCAAACCTGTAGACACCCTGATTATGTTGTTTTTGTGGTATTTTTATGCCAAGATGTTATGTTTTGGGTTATTTTTTTTATTTGACAGGAGAGAGAGAAAGAGAGAGAGAGCGATGATCTGCTTCAGTAGTCACAGTGCATGTTGACATGTATGTTTCTTTTAGGTGTAATTCAGATTTCCAATGTTGGCGGCATTCACGCATCCTCAAACCATGTCAGTCCCACAGTCCAGAGTCAAAATGTTAAAGTTCAACGTAAAGAAAGGTTGAAACGCACACCGATGACCTCCCTTTTAATCCCTTTTCATTTCGAGACGATTCGGGCCAACACGGCCACTTCTCTACCGGATTTTTATCTGGGGTGTACTCACTTTAGTGTGTACATGTGTTCAAACATTAATGGCTGTATTTTTATTTTTTGTGAGTGAACAACAAATTTAAGCCGTTATATATGTTGTTAACAGGTCACAAATCATTGTGTCAAAGTGAAATTTCTTTAATGTTGTCCTATGAAAATATAAACTTCCAAATCTGCAAAAATGTGAGGGGTGTACTCACTTATCTGACATACTGTATGTGGGTCAACTTTAATACATATTTTGAACGATCTCACAGGCCAAATAAAATGACTCCACGGGCCAAATTTCGGCCCCGTGCCTGAGTTTGACATCGCTGCATTTAAAGATCAACATGTCTGTTGTGAGGGATTCCTATTGGCTAGTGCAGTATAGGAGGCCTGGTTATGATGTTCAGCTATACGTACATTACTTTGCCTGCTAAACACCAGACAATCTCACAAGTGAGAGTCTGGAGGTTACCTGCCATTTTTCATAGGAAAGGTGTGATTTACGATTGCCCATGGCTGTTTAGAGGGTGTTACAAATGGGTCATTTGCCATAACATAGCCCATAGCCAACCGTGTCCGTTTTACACATTCCAAATAAATTGAATTCATCAACTTTTCACTCCGCTCTCTGATTGTAGTCCAAGAGCTGTCACCCCAGCTGAGGGATAGATTCCATGCTGTCTTTTCTTTCAGGTTCGGAACGACTGCAAAGCAGCATGGGATTTCCTAGGCGATGCACAGTACATGCCAGGCCAGAGTGGCAGTAGGCTCGTTCGTGACGAAGCAGTAAGATTTTTGCTAGGCAGTGGGCATGCGCACTTTGCCAGTTTGATGCATGCATCAAACTGGCAAAGTGCGCATGCCCACTGTCTAGCAAAAATCTTACTGCTTCGTCACGACCGAGCCCAATTACTCGTCTTAATTGAGGGGCTGTGCATGTGAAGGGGAAGGGGACTAAGCTTACTTGTTAATTATATTTTGCATTAATTAACATAAATATCGCATTTCGGTTCATCTCAGTTGTGCTGTTTTATAGTGGAATTTATGGCTTAGAGTGGCTTGATGTCCGATTCCTCCTTAAACATTCTGTGGCAAGATTTTCATGTTAAGATTCATGTCAAGATTCCTGTCATGTAACTCCTTAGAAATCTACTGATTGGCAGTTTTGTTTTCGTTTGGCATTCATGAAATTACTTAGAAGAATGATCCCAATATCATTATGCACTTGCTCTTTTAAAAAAACTAAGTAATTTAAGTCATGAAGTTATCAGCTGGTGGTGGTTACAGTATATTTTCATTTTTCACACGATATAAGACACACAAGACTCACAAATATCATTTCTGAAAAACAAATTAAGGAGATATGTGTGCTATTTCAAGCAAGACATTACCATTGTCTTAGCCTTGAGACATTAGCCATCCTGTAAACAGCAGGAGCTATCTGATATATTGCACACAACTAATTAATTACAGTAGCAAACAATAGAAAAAAACAAAACAGGGCCATGTCTCGAATGTAAACCAGAAGCAGAAGGCAATGATGACAAATCGTTTTTATGTGCAAAGAGTTGACGAGTCCCCAGCAGCTCTGTATCCATTGGCAGCGGCCATGAAGAAAAAGAGCTTTTGTTCAGTCAGCGAGGGCTCCAGAGGTGACGATGTTGTTAACCGTGTACTGTCCTCCCCTCTGTCCTCCTCCTCCTCCTCCCCCCTTTATCACCCGACCCCCCTCTCTGTGCAGAACCAGGCGCTGTACGATGACTCGGACTGTGACAGTGCAGAGCTGGACCACTCAGGCAGCGCCGAGCCCGGCAGAACCCCCAGCAACTGGGAGGAGCCACAGGCCTGAAGCTACACGCCCTCCACCCACCACCCCCAACCCACACCTCTTCCTCCTCCTCCAACCCAACCCCCACTACCACACACACACACACACACACACACTCACCACCACACCACAGAACGGGCAGACACAGAGACAGACACGCTTCTGTTAAGCCCCTGACCACCTCAACACACACACACACACAAACTCCAGCTGTGCAAAAACACTCTGCCCTTTCTCCTCACCTCTCTCTCTCTCTCTCTCTCTCTCTCTCTCTCTCTCTCTCTCTCTCTCTGTGTGGTATATCTTACCTCCTTGTTGAGACTCTGGGAATCCATGTTAAGGAAATGTGTCATGTAGAGTCTCTATCTCCACACCTTCACAACTCGTTCCTTCTCTTCCCCCCTTCTTTCTTTCTTTCTTTCCTCCATGTTCAAAAGGACATACTTCAGGTTATACCTCTGTTCTCAGTCAAACACGCTGTTCAAGACTTCGTTAACTGACTTGTAGATATGTATTATTTATTCTTAAGTGGTCATCCGTCCTCCATGATTGATTGATTCCGTAACTTTATCGTTAATGCTTGTTTTTTATCGTTATTTTACTGTTCTTATATCCGTTACTTGCCAGCGACTTATTTTGAAGTTTTGCACTTAATTTCTGAGAGATAGGATAGCAAAGATCAAATGTTTAGCCTGAACGAATCAAGTCATGTTTACATTTTTTTTACTTTAATTAATTTATTTTGTTGTCTTAACTTGTGTATTTATTTTTGTTTACATAGCATATTTTGTATCAGGGACTGAGTTGTCATTTTTTTTTACATTGGCATGTTAATTTATTGATCATGTAAATATTTTACCTCTTGCCATTGTACAAAGAACACATTTTAAAGACTTATAAGCTGATACTTGTAAATTATGGTGCTGACATTTTCACCAAGTTTTTGTGGGGGAGGGAAGGGAAGGGGGGCTGTGATATTGTATCGGATGCCGTTGTCAGACAGATTGTGAATGAACGACCAGAAATAAGCAATATTTCAGCTCCAAATCATTCCTCATCAGAGAACAAAACTAAGTCAGCCCTTCCGGCTGCATCAAAATGCATTTTTTTGACTCGAATGGTTGACTCCTCCAACATTGTAGTGTTATTTATCATCAAGGGAAAAAAAATGATGCAAAGAAATGCAAAATGTTATCACCACCATTCATTCTCTGCGTGTAAAGAACTCACCACTTGCATCTGGGAGTGTACAGAGGACATTTTTAAACAGCATGCTTGTAATATAGTATGTGTTAACTCCTGACTGTATTCGGAGGTTCATTCCAAAAGCACTTAAGGGCACACCTGGAAAAGCGCCCGTGATTACAGCAGGTGAAGTCAGACGCATCAGAACAGACAGATGCAATCAGGTGCACCGCTCCCCAAGACCAGCAAGTGGCGCTGTGGTGGAGTCAGAGTGGGGTTCAAGTGGCCCATGAACTTGGCAAAGTTGGTGACGCGCCTACGTGAATGTTCTTGGAGGGGGGAGTAATAAGGATGATGCTTGATGGACCACCTTGTTATGCCAGGTGTGTTTGAAAGCTGACCAAACTCACCTCCAGTTCAATACCTGGTGCTATGGTTGGAGTCTGACACAGAGTAGGCTTCCAGTGTATGCCCAGCGTTTGCTGAGTACCCTCCACACATCCTTACAAACTTCTCCACCACTCACTCTGCAAGTACTGTTCTCTTCGTTGAGCTAGAAAAAGGCAGCTTTTGTGTCCGTTCAAGATTTACTTATCGGTGTTCATTTTTAAGGATATAAAAAAATAGGTTAAAAAAAGTAACTCATCACGTGTACATTACCAACTCACCAAATTATTGTCCCCTTTAAAGCAAGGGTGTAAAACTGAATGAAAACTTAGTGTTTGTCAGATATTATTCACTAAAGGTCTTGTTGCCAGTACAGCAATAGAATACTGCCCCCTGGTGACTGGAGGACTAAAGGCACGTATATGTTTAGTACTACAGAAAAAAAAAACATTGAACAAAATTAAAAATGTTTGGTTTTATACGACATTACGTATTGTAGCTGTGTACAATAGATATATTTAAAAAAAGAAAATTAAGATGAATTAAAAATCACTGTTTAAAAATGTTTCTTGTGTTTTGTGCACACACACTTAAGTTTTTTTGTTTTGTTTTTTTTTTAAAAGGTACAATGGGTATTCCAATTAGCAAACTTACCCATGCCAACAAGTGACGATATCCAAAGCGGTCACATGGATGTCGTAGCAAGGAGAAACACATTTAGAACCATCACCGTTTCCCAATGTCCAGTGTTCTAGGCTTGCTAGGACGTGAAACGCGCAGCGATTGGATACTCTTTGGTGAACTCTGAAGTGTCCAACCACTGGGTGTTTCACATCCTAGCAAAGCTAGAGCACTTAACATTGGGACACAGACAGTGTACGTAATGATTGGGTAGAACAGTGTTTCCCAACCTTTTTTGTGTCATGTACCCCCTAAGCCGTTTCGAGTACCCCCAAACTCATGTTTTACAGCACCTTCTTTATTGCAGTGTGACTATGCACCATGCATTTGTTAAAATTAAATTTTTCCAAGTACCCCCTGCAGTGTGCTCGCGTACCCCTAGTGGTACACGTACCCCTGGTTGGGAAACACTGGGGTAGTAGATTAAGATGGAACCAGAATATGGATGGACCACCCTTCATTATCATGTGCATTTAAAATTCAAAGCGAGTAGGGGTAGTTGAAATTGATGGCAGTAACAAATAGGCAACAATAAGTTTGACATGTGCAATGGTGTGCGGCTCGGGTCGTGATTAGGAGTGCATTGCAATATGCGACCTTGCCTCCTCCACTTGCGCTTGTCTCCTCGTCCCGCCTCCTGGCCCCTCCTCCGTGGAGAAAACGATAAAGTTTCCCAGAGGTCAGCCTAGCCACAACAACTTTTGAGGGACTGTTTTTCATTCACCATCCCAATTGAAAATGTGAAAAAGACTCTACAATTGAGCTTTTGCAAGATATTGAAATATAATGCTGTTGTCAGTGATGTCATGACATATTACTTCCTGGTACGAGGAGAGAAGCAAGTGGAGGAGGCAAGGTCGCATATCGCAACGCACTCTAGGTCCTTCTAGGTGGCCGTCAATTGTAAATGCAACAAGAAAGTGACACTGCATGTGTGACTTTGACCGCTGAGCTATTTTAAACCCCATCGAAATAAAGTCACATCCATGCCACTGTAGCAGTGAGTCACTAATGCAGCTGCATTTGGAAGCTGGTGTCTGCTTATAAGCAGTTCATCACTGCACTGTTCACCCAGTGATTTGGAACGGGCAGACCTGATGCAGTTACAGACAAAAACAAGGTGCGTTCATGAGGAAATGAGGGTTAATAAAGACATCTCGCAAGCCATGTTGTAGTTTAAGCATTTCACATCTGTTTAATTGTCTTCCAACAATTTTTGTGGCACCCAGGTCTACAGTCTTTTTTTGAGAATGTGCACAAAGTAAATTCTTTCCTGCAAATAATAAAAATAAAATTTCGACTCGAGCAAAACAAAGCAAAGAGCAGGAAAAGTAGTGTTAAACTCATACCCTTAAACTGTACTTCATCTAAATTCAGCTTAGCAATCCTCTTTAGCCGTATCACATTTATACACAAGACCTGTCAATATTTCCAGGAGTCAATCCCCTTTGGTAGTTAAAAAAAATATTTCCTCCATTTTAAAACAAATATTCCAACTCGGTTTTAGTAGTATCAGTCTTTACAAAAAAAAAAAGGAAAGCACTGCTTCTGACCCCTACCCCTCAACCTCCCTCTCTTCTCTCCTCCCCTCCCTCCCTCCCTCCCGCCCCACACCCAAGGTCCCAGAGCACAAAGCTTCCTCAGAAATCAGAACCAAGTGCAAAAGGGAAGGTGGAAAAATAGGAATGAGACAGAAAAAAGTATATTTTCTTTTTTTCTTTTTCTTAAAAGGTGACAAAAAAAAGAGTACACAGTTTAAATGATATGTGTGAGTGCCGTAGCCACTGGTGGGTGTTAGGATCATTCGCCATACCCAAAACAAAACAACAAAAGGTCCCAGCAGCAGTTCAGGGCCAGACGTCTATAAATAAATAGGGCCCTCTAAATATGGTGGATAAAATATATCCCCCTGAATTCGAGCATTTTTAGTTTATCATGATGCAAGTGTGTTTGAGTGTGAGTGTGTGTGCGTGTGTATGTGTGCATCTATTATAATGCCAAATCAAGGACCGGTGAGGCTTGGGGAACAGTGGAGGTAGGAGGAAGGAGGATGACCGGGGAGAGGGTTGAGGGGAAATAAAATAAACAAAAATAGAAACAAAAAAAAAAATCAAAAAAAAAAAATCAACAAAACCAAAAAAAAAAAAAAAAATCAAAACAAATAAAACTTGAAAACAGAACAGGCAGAAAATAAAAACAGTCAATCTATACATATTTTTTGATCATTTTTTTATTTTTCCTTTTTTTGCCTTTTTTATGTTTTGAAGAAAAAAAATCTGACTTTACAGAAACTAAATCTATGCCTATTCAGATTTTTCCACCTCTAAATCTTGTGATGGCAAACAAAAGACGGGGAGAGCAATTCTTTCTCCTCAATCCTTTCATTTAAAACAAAAAGGGGAAAAATACTCTAATAATAACAATAATAATAAATCAATAAAACTTTCTCCACTGGACCCAAAGGGATTTTAAAAACCAGATTTGAGTGGAAAAAAAATATTAAACAAAGAAACAAAAAAATAGATATTTATAAATAAAACGCAATGTCGAATATGAGTGGGCATGACTGGAACAGAAGGGGAGAGTGAGACGGGAATTCTGGGAAATACTGAAGGGTCGTATTGACCACTAATTTCTTTTCTTTTTTCTCTAAGATGCCGATGGTAAAAAGATGTGGGATGAGTGCGGAGATGCAGTGTCAGAAAACAAAAATCAGTTGGTCGCCAGTCCTGTAGCCTCAGAGGAAAGCCTGGATGAGACATCGGGAGAGGGGGAGAGAAAGAAAGAAAGAGAGAGAGAGATTGGAGAGGGAGGGAAAATATAATGAGCCATAGAATGCTTTTCAAATGAACTAAGAAACAAACCAAAAGATCAAACTGAAACAATCAAACATACGAAGCAGAGAGAATACACAATGCAAGCCCTAAAATATCAATACCATTCAGAGGAAGATTTGTGGCATATGGGCGGGCCGTATGTACATGCACTAGCCTAGGCCACAAGTACAAACTTCTACAGCACAGAGGGCACCTCTTATAATCCAAACAAATGCAAACTCAGAAAAAAATCTATACATTTCCAAAACAGAACTTTAATTATTCCTGTAGTGATGAAAAGAAGGATGGTCAGGGAAATGCACAGAAGGTGCGTTCAGGCCGACAGATAATTTGTGCCTGTGCCCATTCCCGCACCTCGACCCGACTGGCGTATTCATGCCGCAAGTCTGAGCGCTTGGGAACTGGTTACCAATGCGAAGCGAAAAATACTTGTTATTTCTCTGCTAACCCTGACGACAGACATAAGCAGGTTCAATCCTTCTGACAAATTGTCACATACAGAGAAGTTCAGAAGCCGGAATGAACACGGGTGGTTCGCAGGTAAGCACTTTAGTTCCGAATGCAACTGGTGCAGGAACGGGCACCGCTCTGGTCGGCCTGAAAACCGTAAGAGACTCTCAGGGGAAACATGACTGGAAGCAGCCATTGCAGACGGCCAGCACCGTCTATGGACAGTTGGCTATGCGAAGAAATCCTACCAATATATCCAGGTAATAGACATCACACCCCAGTGGCTAGCTATAATTAAGCAGATCAGGACAGATGCAAGTCATGAAATTATTTGCAAATAGACTTCACTGTACTTGAACGCTCTTCACCGTCACAGCAGATGAGATACACAGAGCGCGTGAGGGGGAGCAATAGTGGCAGATTGATGACTTATTGAGAGAGAGAGAGAGAGAGAGAGAGAGAGAGAGAGAGAGAGAGAGAGAGAGAGAGAGAGAGAGAGAGAGAGAGAGAGAGAGAGAGACTGAAAACATTAACACTCCCTCTAGCCACTTGTAGAGCAGGGTACTGTTCCAAGAGCAAGGTTAAGTGATAAACCTGGCTAAGTTTTTTTTATTATTATTATTATTATTATTATTATTATTATTATTATTATTATTATTATTATTATTATTATTATTATTTATATATGTATAATATTTATATATGTATTTTAGGGGCTTTTATGCCTTTATTTGATAGGACAGTATGAGATGGTGACAGGAAGCGAGTGGGACAGAGAGACGGGGTGGGATCGGGAAATGACCCCGGCCGGACTCGAACCGGGGTCCCCGTGGGCATGCAAGCCCAAGTGTGGGGGGCTTAGCGCGAAACCTGGCCAAGTTAACCTACAGGAAGTGGTAATCGGCTAATAGACCGTCAACTGGTGTCATTTAGCTGAGAAAACGAGGACTCCAGGCTCTCCTATTAGATGATTTGCCGCTGGAGGTTAAATTGAATCTAATTTACTTGGAATACTCCCCAGGACAGGTTAAGTGGAGGCAACAGCCATGCCTACATACAAGAGTACAATGTGCTGTGAAGCCTTTAGCTCTGGACTAAACAGAACAGAATGGTTAATAATGTTGAAGGTAAAGATACAGTAAAGATACATTTTTAAATGGGCTAAGTGATGAGACAGGGACAACAACTAGTGATGGCAGCCTAGTATTGAGAAGGCCTCAGCCTAGTATGGAGAAGGCCTCAGCCTAGTATGGAGAAGGCCTCGGCCTAGTATGGAGAAGGCCTCGGCCTAGTATGGAGAAGGCCTCGGCCTAGTATGGGGACAGCCTCCGCTTCTTGGACTTGGGGCAGAGCTCGGAGGCCATCTTGGGCCCAGGGGGTGTGGTGGTAGTGGCGGCGGCTGCAGCGGTAGCAAGAGTAGGGGCGAGGGTGGCGGGGGAGTGGGCGGTGGCGGTAGGGGTCGCCCCAGCCCCGCTGACAACATGGAGGGCCAGGAGGGGCAAGGGCTTGAGGCTGAGCAGACTGGAGACAGGGGAGGTGAGGGAAGAAGGGGTGCAGGACGAAGACGAGGAGGAGGAGGAGGAGGAGGAAGAGGATGCAGGAAGACCAGGTACCAACAGGGAAGAGGAGGAGGAAGAGGAGAGAGAGATGGAGGAGGAGGAGGAGGCTGAGAGGGGAGGCACCACACAGGAGGAGGAGGAGGAAGAGGAGGAGGCAGCAGGAAAGGTGGTAGTAGTAGCATTAGCAGTAGTGGTAGTAGAGGTCTGGTCAGGGTTCGAGGAAGAGGAGGAAGAAGAGGAAGAGGAGGAGGAGGGAGGAGGAGGAGGTTTAGAGGACTCTACACTGTAGAAAGAGAAAGGGAGGGAAACGGGAGGGAGAGGGGGAAGGAAGAGAAAATGGGGCAAGGGAGGGGAGGAGAGGAGACAGAAAGGTAGTGGGTTACGGAGAGGAGAGGAGAGGAGAGGAGAGGATGGGGGGGGTCTAAGGGGGATGGACTGAAGGTATTGGGGAGTAACAGGAGGGCAACACACAACTGATGAAAAACACACACTCACACTCAGAAGGAATGGGACACTGGAAGAACCCACACAGACAAATGTGCGCGCACACACACAGGCGCGCACACACAGGCGCGCACACACAGGCGCGCACACACACACACAGGCGCGCACACACACACACAGGCGCACACACACACACACACACAGGCGCACACACACACACAGGCGCACACACACACACACAGGCGCACACACACACACACAGGCGCACACACACACACACACAGGCGCACACACACAGGCGCACACACACACACAGGCGCACACACACACACAGGCGCACACACACACAGGCGCACACACACACACACACAGGCGCGCACACACACACACACACACACAGGCGCGCACACACACACACACACACACAGGCGCACACACACACACACACACACACACACACACACGCACACAGACACAGGCGTACACACACACACAGGCGCACACACACAGGTGCACACACTCACACACACAGGCGCGCGCGCGCACACACACACACAGGCGCACACACACACACAGGCGCGCACACACACACAGGCGCGCACACACACAGGCGCGCACACACACAGGCGCGCACACACACAGGCGCGCACACACACACACACACAGGCGCGCACACACACACACACACAGGCGCACACACACACACACACAGGCGCACACACACACACACACAGGCGCACACACACACACACAGGCGCACACACACACACACACACAGGCGCACACACACACACACAGGCGCACACACACAGGCGCACACACGCGCCCGCACACACACACACACAGGCGCGCACACACACACACAGGCGCACACACACACACACACACGCACAGACACACGCACAGACACAGGCGTACACACACACACAGGCGCACACACACAGGTGCACACACTCACACACACAGGCGCGCGCGCGCACACACACACACACGCGCACACACACAGGCGCGCACACACACACACACACAGGCGCGCACACACACACACACAGGCGCGCACACACACACACACAGGCGCGCACACACACACGCACAGGCGCACACACACACACAGGCACGCGCACACGCACACAGGCGCGCGCACACGCACACACGCGCGCACACACAGGCACACGCGCGCACACGCACACACAGGCTCACGCACACACAGGCTCACGCACGCACGCTCACACACACACGCTCACACACACACGCTCACACACACACGCTCACACACACACGCTCACACACACACGCTCACACACACACGCTCACACACACACGCTCACACACACACGCTCACACACACACGCTCACACACACACGCTCACACACACACGCTCACACACACACGCTCACACACACACACACACACACACAGGACAGGACAGCTCAGCCTTACTGCCACAGAGCACCACACGACTGGCCAGTAAGGGGAAAGGGCTTTTCGTTATTGTTCCCCCCACACTACAGCACTCAAAGAGGAGGACAAGACTGCTTTGTCACGGGAGAGAGGAAAACATTCACATGGCAACAACATGTACACTGATTGGACAATTTGGACTTTGAGGGAGGGGGGGTGGCAGCCAGTAGGCATGTAACAGTGTGTCTATTAGAAATGTGTGTGTGTGCATGTACATGGATGTGTGATAGTATGCAAAGGAGTATGTGTGTAAAAATGTGTGACTGAATGAAAGTGTGTGCGAGTAAGTATTTATGATTGAGTGTGTGTGCGCGTGTGTGTGTGTGTGTACACAGGAGAGCGACTATGTTGTTCCAAGTCTTATGCTCTTCTCTGTGTGTGCATGCACAGTTACCTGGTGTTGAGCCAAACATCTTCTAGTAGAGCTAGATACCCTAAACACCGCCTACCCAATGCAATGGGGCACCTAAATCACACCTCTACTTCCTGGTTCATGGGGCAGTAAGTTGTAAAAAATTGAATGGAAGTGAGCGAGGCGAGTTGTGGTGGATTTGTGGTGCATAAGTGTAGGTCCAAGGTTTGGATTGGTGTCGAAAAACCACTCATTTCAAGCCCAGTATTTGTTTTTTTGACTCCCTCTGCCCCATGAACCAGGAAGTAGAGGGCGTGACATAGGTGCCCCATGGAGTGTGCTCAAGTTCAGTCTCCCCGCCCCCCGACTCCCACTCTATGGTGTTAGGTGACTACTCGCATCAGATGTGCACTATCGCCATCTACAGCGCTAAGGGAACTCCATTTATCCTCACCCTAAAGTCTCCAAAGGTCTCCTAACAGAAGGTCTCCTGAAGGAGCGTTCACCTGACCTCACATGGATCCAGGAAAAGTACGGACTTGATGTACTTTCCTCTACCAGAAGATGCTTGGTTGAACTACTCGTGCATGCAGGTGGGAGGGCGCAGTTACCTGGCGTTGATGAGGTACTCGGCCAAGCTGATGCTGGCGGGGGAGCCAGTGATGGTGACCTGCCTGTCCGTGGAGCCCTCCACAGGGTTGGCGATCTTGATCTGAGCCCCCGACATCTGCCGGATCTCATTGATCTTGGCACCCTGACGCCCGATGATGCACCCGATCAACTGCAACACAGCACGCAAATCAATGGAAGAAATGAATTAGAAACGTATATTTTAAAAAATGCGAAAGGCATCAGGGCTTTAAAGCGATGGTTCGGAGTAGAATCACCCTAATGCCATTTGAACCGTGACACCCATCCACCTTTACACCCGAAGTGTTTTCTGCCGCAGGCTTACATCAACAGAGTTGCCGTGTTATTCGATGTTTATTCCGGATAGCTTGACTCAAGCGCATATGGATACTGGGCACCGTCTCCAAACTTTCCCCACAAAAATAACATGTCATGACACCAAACTTCTACAGTATAACAAATGTGGTTTGTACTCACAAAAAGATGAATTTGAAACTTTGTACATAGTCCAGGAGTTTATTACTAACAACACACGAGACGATTAGCTTTTCTGCTGCTAAACATCCGTCGACGTCACTTCCTCCAGCTGGGACTTTGTTGATGGAAACAAATACATGTGAGTCCGGAAGGCGGAAAACTCAAAAAGACAGCTTGCGCTACAACTAGAAATTAACCACTTCGGATTTAAATTTTACCACGTTTACGATGCCACACTCGTGCATATATCCTGGCTGTGGACTAAAACACAAACCTTACAATAAGTGGACAGTCCCAGCTGGAGGAAGTGACGTCGACGGATGTTTAGCAGCAGAAAAGCTAATCGTCTCGTGTGTTGTTAGTAATAAACTCCTGGACTATGTACAAAGTTTCAAATTCATCTTTTTGTGAGTACAAACCACATTTGTTATACTGTAGAAGTTTGGTGTCATGACATGTTATTTTTGTGGAGAAAGTTTGGAGACGGTGCCCAGTATCCATATGCGCTTGAGTCAAGCTATCCGGAATAAACATCGAATAACACGGCAACTCTGTTGATGTAAGCCTGCGGCAGAAAACACTTCGGGTGTAAAGGTGGATGGGTGTCACGGTTCAAATGGCATTAGGGTGATTCTACTCCGAACCATCGCTTTAAACAAACACCAGCAAACCAGCCAAATGCTGGTGAAAAAATCAATTTGGCTTGTAGACAAGAAAGCTTACTAGCCAATTTGACTGATAGTGAGTGCATGTATGGATAGTATCATTTAACATTTATCGGCCAAATTGGCTATGAAAAACGTTAATTTATAGCCCTGAATGGTATATGATGGAACCAGAACCGAAACGAAACAAGTTAGGAGAGCACCCCATCATCTGCACACAAGCCACATGTGGAAATTAACTACAAACACAATTCAATGCGGCGCGGCGCTCAGGTGTAGTTAAAAACAGAATGGAATTGCAGCGAAATCCACTGTAATGTTTAAAATAGAAATATGTGTAATATCGTATATAGATTTCTTGTAACAAAACATCTTAGTCTCATGTAGGAATGAACAAGTCCGCTAAGAACTCCTGCATAGCGAAGAGAAGAATGGCAAAGAACCACCAAGAGACTCTCTCTACTGCTTTAACAGTGTTTAGGAATCGCTAGCGATAATCCTGAGTTGATGTGGGGTTAATACAGACACAGGGCTGAGAGACACAGAGACAGCGTGTGTGTGGGGAGGGGTCGTCAGGTGGCACGTGGACGGAACACTCACATCATTTGGAATGGTCATCTCGTGGGAACCAGTTTGGGCAGAGGCATCCATCCCTTTGAGGAAGAGAGAGAGAGGGAGATGGAGAGCAGGAAAAACAGACGCAAAAGAGGGTGAGCGAGAGAAAAGAGACTGTGACTCAGACTGCATTGTGGATGACTGTACAGACAGCAGATCCCCATTTTGACAGAGCGCATCAAACATCAACCGCCTTCTGAACTGAGCAGCACTGACAGTATTGGCAGGAGTTGTGCATGCACAGCTGATCTTAGCTGAGGTGGCATATGTGCTTGACAACTCAGAGGAAAACCAGTGTATCTTGTTCTATAGACCCGGTGTAATGGTTATGCAAGACAGCACTATCTGCTTGAAATATCACAGCCCTTTTCTGTCTTCTGTGACAGTGGTTTGAACAGCCAAGTAATGGTGCTCTAAGACATGCTGCATACGTTTTCTTGTTGCCATATTAAAGGAGGAAGATACCACTGGTAGATTTTTTTTTTCAAAGAAAGAAAAAGAAAGTACATACACGCTTATGCCCAATGTGCAGACTACTCCCTCTCACTATCAACTACCCTCGTCTACCACCTGGATTACTGCTTTTGTGGATGTGGGCACTAACTTCCAAACTGCCATATTAAGACTGCAAGACTCATAACTTGTCAAAGCAACTTATAGTAGCAACAGTACAAAGCAAACAGTGTGAGGATATGCTCCTTCGAGTTCCTCGGTTGAATTCTTACATCTTCTAATTTTGTTTGCATGTGCACAAACTCTTTGGGTGAAATTGTAGAACCCTCAACATCTCAAATCTTAAAAGTCCAGCTGTCAAGTGAGCAACTCTGTTGGGAGCCTTGGCAGTGAAGCCACTGTGTATTTGAAATAAAAATCAACTCATCCATTGAGACTACATACACACAAAAACACCAGTTTTTTTCTATACTTTTGTGTCCACACTGGCAACGCAACTCTTAATGAAAAGCATGCAATAGGCATGCCACACCTCTATGTGCGCAGTAAGACAGTCCAAACGGATACACCAGCGCAATAGAGGTAGAAGGGTGCAAGCTCATACACACCTGCTTCTACCAGCCCTCTACTGACACAGCATGGTGGCTTTAAAAGAATGTGGCGCGTGTGGTTGGGTAAGAGTCTCCGCCAGTAGATTCTGCTTCAATAATGCAAATAAACGTGACTGCAGCACTGCTGCTACTGCTACTCTGGGGTCCGCAATGGTCGCTGTTAGGAATGATGCCCAAGAGGCTGCCGTTTGTTCTATTCATGTGGTTGACATAAGCAGCAACATTACCAGATCTTTCTACTCTGGAACATGTTCCCAAAAAACATCATTTTGGGGTACCCAAAACGGCAGCGCCATGTGGATGAGAGGCCGAAATGATACAAAACTTTAAAATCAGATTCACTCGAATCTATTGCCAAGTGGATGTAAATTTCAGTTAAAGCCAACTACATGTACCATGCATTACCACAACAACGTTCAAGCGGTATTATTTCTGTTATTGTACATCACACATTCTCTAGCTCAGTGGTTCCCAACCTATGGGTCGGGACCCCCCTTATGGGTCGCCAAAGATCCACAGGGGGTCGCGGAGCCCTCTTGATTTTAAGGGGTTTCATTTTAAATATATATAGGCCATTTTGAATAAAAGACAAAGCATTTAACTAATAAATGCATAGAAGCAACACATTGTAAGTGCTACATTAAACATTTATTCTATATTTGACCAAAGACGAATTGAGGAATAAAATAACTAAAATTAGTTTTCGCAGGAAACAGAGGGCATCTTGTGACTCCGTCTCGTGAGGGCGCTCGCGTGGTTGGGTCACCAAAGCTTACAATAGCAAAAAACATGGGTCCCTGAAGAAAAAGGTTGGGAACCACTGATCTAGCTCGTCTCCCCAGGTAGCTAGCTAGTTAGCTAGCGCCTTACCGGTGAAGCCTTGGTTGCTGGGGGCAAGGGGGAAAGGGCTCTGCTGCATGGCCAGCTGGTGGAGCTTGGTGAGCTGGGGAGAGATAGAGGCAGAGGAAGACTGTGAGAGCGAGAGAGAGGGGGCAAGGGAGGGAGGAGAGGAAGGGCGAAGAAAAGGAAAAATAGGAGAAGAGGAGGAGGAGATGGATAGATAGAGAGAGAGGGAGGGAGAGAGAGCGGTCAGTACAAATCAAAACACAACAGAGCAGCTTTTTCACAACGTTGGCTCACTTCAATGCCTTTCATCTCTCCCAACCTACCACAGCCCCACTAAAATTTTCCCCACCCCCCTCTGCAGTTTTTCCTGAAATGAACATTGACGTGTGTACACATTTCTGGATACAACTAGGGGAGCCGGGTGGGTGTGGGTCAAAACAAGATGCAATCAATTGCAGTGTGGATTACGGGGGTGTTGGAATGTGTATAAATAAGTCACAGCATGAGAACACTTACAAAAAAAATACTTACACCTTGCCAATGGAGGCTGATGAATGAACAACAGAATGCAATGGCATTTATAGAGGTATGGAGGGATGGATGGGGGGAAAGTAATAAAAGACTAAACATGATTTGTCTAGGACCTGCCCTACACACAACACAATACGGAGTGCTCATTTTGAAGCATTTGGGTGCCGTCCTAATCCACCTTGGGTTGAATGTGTCAGAGCTAGCAGAGCATGCAAACAAGATAGGCCTGTGAGCAGACAAAAAAAGACACGCACACAGAGCGACAAGCGAAAGACTAGAAAGAAAGGGAAAGGGGGCAGCGGTGAAAAGGTGGAGAGTCTGGACAAACACTACAACATTCATTAGTCAGTACTTTTTGTTTGGTTTGATTGTTTAACGGATTGTTTAAAAACTGCTTCCAAACCTGGTCCAACGCTTCCCTCCCTATTTAAACGACTAAGATCTAGGAAGACACCACAACAACCAAGTCTGACCATGTCAGCAGCACATGTCTACCGAAAGGACGAGTCGGACCCACAAAACACAAACCGCACAACGCCAGTAGCTGTCGCTACTTTGTGTTGCCATTGTAAAACTAGCAAGCAAACTTTTAGAAGCTTGCAAATAAAGAAAGGCACCTGACCAAAAGCCAGCCAAGTGACTAATAAGCTAATTCTGCTTTCTAGAAACACTCGAAACCAACGTGAGAGCAGGTCAGGGATGTCGTCTTTTACGATCGCCTACGACAGAGCTGCCTTGGAGACGAGCCGAAGGGACCCAGGTTGGAGGCAGCAATGCAGAATACACTATGGGCATACATCAACTCCCTCCAAAATCCACGAGGAGCGCAAGGGGAGCACTCCAAACTCATGAGCGTGGTGATGGTGATGATGGGTAATTACAAGGGGTCGACGTGGCAATGTGGTGGTGGGAGGATTCTGGATGGGGGTGGGGGTAGGGGAGAGGGAGGAGGAGGAGCAGGAGGGAGGGGATGGGATGGGATGGGATGGGAGGGGATGTGGGGGGTGGTGGGGGTCTACAGCACTTACATCTGGCTGGGGGATCGCGTGCTGTCCTTGAACGGCATACGCCTGAAACGAGAACAACAACGTTCATGCGGGGAGCGCGCCTTCAACACGGCACGCTCATGACTGACACACACCCTTGAGGAAGAGTGAGCAAAGAGGGAACACCAACACACACACACACACACACACACCTGAAACATGTGAACAAGAAACCCCACACAAATAACCCAAGGAAAAGAACAAGAAATTAAATAATTTCAAGCAAAATAAATCATAAAATAAAAGGTGTACGCCTTGTCCAAAATCTCCACGTGACCAAGAGCTGAGAAAAAAGGTTTGGGGGGGGGTAAGAGAGGTTGAGCAGGGCTGCTTATAGAAGCTTGAAGAGCATAGGAGCACAGTGAGCAGATAACACTTTTTTTTTCTCTCCCCTCTCTCTCTTTCCCTGCCTCTCTCTTCTGCACCGGGCTCAGTTCAACTCCCATCAGCTAACAGCTGAGCCTTTGTCTGCCTTTTTGCGATTCAATTCATTCAGCGGGCACACAATGGTGGGTGGAGAGGCAGGGCTAGAAGGCAGGCTGCTCCAGTGACAAGAGCACACAGTATCAGAAACACAAGACAGACCGTTTTCAAAAGGGGGATGGGGGGGACGGGGAGGTTAAAAAAAAAGAAATGAAAAGAAAAACACATTAATTTTAAACAAAAAAGACAAGGAAAGGTGTGAGAGGGGGAAAAAAACATCTCATTTCCATGCCCGGCACATTTTTGAACGTTAGATTTTTGAATGTCTGATTTCAGCTCACTGCTCTAAAGTCTTGGCCTTTTCATAAGAACAATCAAACTAATCACAAAAACACTTAGTAAGGATAGGGGAGAGGGGCGCCTTCAGCAGAGGGCCCAGGTGTGTGAGGAGGGATGGACTGTGTGGTGGTTACCTGTCCTCCAGCGAAGATCACGGGGGATCCTGAGGGTTTGGGTCTGTATGGGATGGTCACTCCCTTTGGAGGAGACTGCAGGAGAGCACACAGATCAAGGGTAGGGGCAGAGATGACTGAATGTGACTAAGATTCACCATGGAATAATATGAAAACACACAACATGTGAAGCACAATCTATTTATAACTTTCCACAAGTCAGTGCACGACCATCAACACTGAATGTTTAATTTCTCAAAAGAAAAAAAAAACTAAAACTTTTTCATAGACAGAGTGTGAGATGAGCAGCAGGGACAGGGTGAAGACAGTCTTATTGCCAGGAAGGAGAGAGTGAGAGAGCGAAAGAGAGAGAGAGAGAGCGAAAGAGAGAGTGAGAGAGTGAGAGAGTGAGAGAGTGAGAGAGTGAGAGAGAGAGAGAGAGAGAGTGAGAGAGAGAGAGAGAGAGAGAGAGAGAGAGAGAGAGTGGGGGAAGTGGTGGTGTTGGTGCGTCACTTACTTCCAGCATCACCACACAGATTTGCTTGACGCACTCAATGATGGACTGCGGAGTGCCGGCGATGGTGATGGCACGCTCTGTGGAGTTGGGGAGCATGTCACCTGCCACCTGCACCTGGGCACCCGTAGACTGGCAAACGGAGGACACGAAGGGAGAGACAAAGACAGAGAAAAACAGATTAAAAATCAAGATTACGGTCAGGTCAAGGTGCCGCTCTATGGCGACTCAGCACTACTCTCTACCCATATTTATGTGCTCTGCTGTTGTGCATCTGTCCATTATATGTACTCGATGTTAAGGATGTGCCACAACAAATTCCCATCAACTCTGTTCACATGGAAATAAAACTTCTTGAATCACGCAGAGCCTGCATCAGTACAGAATACCCTGATGTGAAAAATGGTGTCTGTGATGTCCATTATAAAATCTGTAGTGGATTATTTTGTGCAGTTCAAGATAAGCCTAGTTGGCTAGTCATCACAAACTGCCATACCGACTATGCACATTTGCGATACCTGATCCAATTGTGCCCAACCTTTTTAGACTCTAGAACCATTCGTGCAAGATAAACCTGTCTGACTTGGTGCGATCACAGGACTTAACAGGCCCTCAGGGTAGTTCGGGGGGTGCAGTACATGCTTCAAAACACGCACAACCATCCATCCATCCATCCACACAACTTTTGTAATGAGAACCCATATACCCATGACCGTGGAATGCAACGTGTTCCTCTGTTTTTAACCAGCTTGGAAGGGGAAAGGGGGAGAGGAAGCTGACAGTGCTGCGTACATAACATTATCCTATATTTAGCCGTTTCATCCAAAGACAGCTATTACAGGGAATTGGTAGTCCATGGAGCGTTGCAGTGTTGGATGCCTTGCTAAAGAGTCCAGAAGTGTTCTGGTCAGGGTGGCGTTCTAACAGGAAACCCAAAGATCACCTCACAGCTGAAATGTTAGGCTTGACCTCCTTACCTCTCGAATTTCCTTGATCTTGCAGCCGCCTTTGCCAATGAGCGAGCCGCACTGGCTGGCGGGCACCACGATGCGCAGGGTCACGGGGGGCTTGCTGGTGGCCGTGCTGTTGGTCATGGAGCTGCTGATGTCCTGGGGGTCGTCAGAGACCTATCAGTTAGTGTCAGGCAAAATAGACACACGTCCAATACTCTCCAGGTCATGTACTGTGTATGGTAAAAAATACATACAGAGCTATGATATTGTCAATCAATTATTGTGGTCAGGCCAAGGTGGTGGGGGAGCATGTGTATGAACAGCACACTAAATTGTTCCGGTCTACATGATACACAATTAGCAGGGGTGTCAAAAATGGGTTGTCTTTCATTGTGTGTGTGTGTGTGTGTGTGTGTGTGTGTGTGTGTGTGTGTGTGTGTGTGTGTGTGTTTGGGTTGGGTGTAGTACCTCTTCCAACTTGTCGATGATCATGGAGAATGCTTTGAAGATGGAGGTGGTGGGTCCAGCCAGGGTAATGATTCTCTCTGGACAGTTCCCCTCTGAGATGTTGATGCGGGCACCGCTCTGTCAACAACAACAACGACGACAATGACGAAAACGCCCACATGACCTCAGCAAATCCCAAAAACACGAACAGTGGCAGCAATCAGTAGCATCAATATGAAACACAGCTTGATTGAAATCCTCTCTTGTCTGGTCAAAGCTTTAAACACTCACCTCCTCCCTCATCTTCTTAACAGATTCACCTTTCTGTATGGAGAAAAATAGGGATTGTGTTTAGAGAAGTTACAATGTGTACAAATATCTGGTGATAAACCCTTAAAAGGAGAAGAAAAGGCAACACACCTTTCCAATTATGCTTCCAACTTCCTGTTAAAAGACAAAAACACAGTCACAGTCAGACACTGCTTCATGAGTCACTCAGATGCTCCCAACGTGTGGGGTACTACACCTTAGGAGGCAGAACAGACAGGACAAATCAGTGCCCTGCTGTATTGAATTGATCCCATGACATTAATATACGTCCAGTGCCAGTTCTACCACAGTAGGCAACATTTAACTCACACAGAACCCTAACATAACTGACCTTGCCATGCATGAGAAGCCTGATGGTCAGGGTGACATTGAGTCCTCCTTCGATGACACCGGAGTCCATAACTACAATGCCCGGGAAAGAAGCTGACGAGAGAAAAATAGTGGGGGTCTTTGGTCACAAGGATGGATCTGAGAATGGAGAGAAATCAAAATTGAGCAGAGGGATAAGAAAGTGGATGATGACACAGAGGCAGGATGAACAACACCAGGCATAGTAAATGAATTATGAATTAAGACCATGGGATATTCGTCAATCAGTCCCACTGAGGTACCCCATTGCCCAACGTTGACCAGGGTGATCAATAACAACAGCAGGACGATATGGATTGGAGGGACTTAACAGATAGCTATACTGTATCGTTAAACTGATCAGGGCTCAAGCATATCTCCAGATCAGACATAAATAAGTGCGCATTTGATATTATGGAGAAACTTAAGACAAAGTTCTATGATGGCAGTGAAAGGGGGCAAGGCGTCCCTGCCGCCCCGTGCAGCTTTTTCGATCAAAACAGGGACAAGAACATGCTTGATGTTGCACTTTTGCGGCTATCAAAGTAACACTGACTAGCGAATGAGCTAACGTTAGCATCCATACAATACAATACTGCGATAATGTTAGCCGCTACCTTGCTAAGTCCATTTGAGAGTTAAACCCCTTCGTATAAAGCATCAGCAAAGTGTGCCAAAGTAAAACGCTTGCGTATAATTGTGAAACATGCGTGTGAACCATAACAAAACCACTTCTTCGCACAGAAGCATTAAACTACGACAATATCACCACTGGCTAACTACTCAGTTCATGGATTTACGACCGGGCGATTAGCATGATCCATTTAGCGGACTAGCCCACAACGCAAGTGTGCACGTTGGCTACCTATGCTAATCTGAGGAAACGTAAAAATGAATGAACGTGGGTCTTTCTGAATGTTTCAAATGCGACTTGGATGAAGTACTAGGCCAAAATACGCAGGGTTTTGACATAAACTGTGAGCTAAACGTTGCATGACATTTAGAGAAATTTGCTGGCGGCATGCTACCAGCTAACAGTTCGCCAACCTATGCGTGCTCACGCGGCCTAGCAAATTCACACCCAGCCTCATAGCTAACATTAGCCACCGCGCGCGTTACACCTCATTTAGTCACAAGGATTTTTTACAATTAATATAATTTCAATTAAATAAATCTTACCAGATCCGTGTCTTGAGATGTGTTTAGGGGGAGGGTGGGGTTGTAAGGGTAGAAGGGGAGAGGTTCGGGAGGGTATAAACCCAGGGGGAGAGTTTTAAAAGGATTCGGGGAAGAGGGAAGAGTGATAGTGTGAGATCGAGCTCCACTCTTTTACACAAAGACAACAAATCTCTTACCTCTGAACTTTCACCTTTCCACCCGTCCCTCCCCCATCCCCGATGAAACATCCGCTCTCCCACAACATCCAATTCTTTCAAAATAAAATGGTATTTAGCGCTGGTAAATGAACCCAGCCATCTTAGTGAGTTTATTTTACTTTGTTTGCTTACAATATCATGTTACTACCACGATGAGGATAGGGTCAGTGAATAACTCATGTATTACAAACATCTACGATGCGTATTCAATAGAGTATTTTCATTAAATAACGAGACAAAATACAATCAACTGCAAGTTAATTTAAGAATGGCAAGTCGGCTTCATGGCCATAGCACAGATTGCAATAAGTCTATAATTCCATAAGGGCTGTGGCCATAGCAAGTTAGGCATGATCACATTTAGCCAAAAAAGCGAAGAAAAACACCCATATGGAGGATGTCAGCATTACAATGGCTTTCAGTACAACAGTAAGGGCTTGTATTATGACAGATTAATTACTTCCCCATTGGAAATGCTTCAAGGATTCAAAGAAACTTAGGACCACAGGGATGAGGGATATTTTAAGAAAAGTATATTATTGAATATAAACAAAAACCGGAGGGGGGTGCCACCACACAAAATTAACTAATACCAAACTTTTTAGTTTTCACAAATCAATATTTTATTTAGTGTGAGATAGATTTTTCAAAGCATCATGGTGTTACATAAATATATATTTTAATCACAATTTCATTCAAATAAAAAAAAACACTGTGTGTGCAAAATATTCCCTCACACATAAGACCATCATTTTACATGTCTGTAACTTGTGAATAATAAATTAATTCTACTTTTTCATTACATACTCAAACATTTAGGCCTGTTTGACGGGAAATGGCAACATTGTATCCAAGAGAAAAGAACACTGATCATTGATCAACATGACTAGTCTGTTGGGATTTTATTGACGATTGCATAGTCTAACTCAGTGTCTGCACTTCCATAATAAGGCACATTCTAATCTGCACAGTTCTTCATCAGTGAGAAGATTGTCAAATTCATGCTGCTACTAACAAACCAAATCACCATCAATAGAAATTCCACTTGTAAAAATACAATATACAGTAGACCCACAATTCCAATATCCTGCGGTGTCAAACATACCATGAAAGCCAAAATACATCATGAGGTTCAAGATGTTCAAGACAAAAAGTTAAAGCAGTCGACAAGGTGAGTCGTGTAAATAATGCAATAATTAGTATTCTAAACTAAACTCTTTCATGGAGGCATACCAAACGTATAACAAAATAGTAGAATGTCATACAAAGCACTGGTAAGACAAATTTTAGCAAAGCAAGCCACCTAGTGTTGTGTACCACATGTGGCAAGGTGGGCCGTGCTGTTGGCTGGATTGCTGACAACTTCAGTCTGAGTCACTGCTACTACTGCTGCTGCTGCTGCTGGAGGAATGCTGTGGACAGAGAAAGGACATGTACACTTTGTGGCAAATGACATCAGACGTTAAGGTGCAGCACAGAAACAGACTCCAAAGTCAACTCAAGAAGGTGTGGAATTGGAAGTACCAACAATCTGCTCTTTACATATCAACTTGATTCCAAGTCCTCGTCTACGTCCCTCAATGTCCATAACTTACACACATATGGCAGTACATACAGTAGAGACATCTGACTCCAGTGCCATCAAAGATTCTTTTCATTCATAACGGACCGTCTCTGGTGCTACCTCTGTCTGGAACTGAATTGCGGCATTAACCCATTGATGCCTGATGTTGCGTTGCGCAACATTCGCCTTGGTGCCTGGAGCTGCATTACGCAACATTCAGGCTCATGAGATTTGAGACAACTTTATTAAAAATCTCTGTTTGTTTGGGATGAATGAACGCATTCTAATGAAAGATGAGGGTCTTAGCATTTAAATGCAACTTAGTGCACATTCTAATGTGCTTCAGAAGCTGAGATATTTAGGTTTTATAGGCTGAGGGCAGCTTTTCTTAAAAAGGACTCAGGCATTCAGCACCCTTTTTTGCAGGTGCCTTAGGCGTCAATGGGTTAACACTCGTCTTCTTCTCCTCATCCTTCCAGATGTAAAATTTGATTCCAATCGAGTACCTGGTATTTCTTTCACCATTCATTCCTTACGCAAAAACACTGTAGCAAAATGACCATTTACTGTAAAGAACTGTGTTAAAAGTACGGTAAGCCTTGAGAAGTTAAACAATGGAAAATGCCTGAGATTCTACTAGACATCCAAAGAGGATTACAGAAAAGTTTATTTTACCTTGAAAACAGAGGAACTCTTATGTCACCTAGCTGTAAACCACAGCAATAGTGAGGTGGCATTAAAAATGGTAAACCTGCCTACTCAACCTCTTGTTAAAGGGACACTGTGTGAGATTTTTAGTTGTTTATTTCCTGAATTCATGCTGCCCATTCACTAATGTTACCCTTTTCATGAATACTTACAACCACCATCAAATTCTAAGTATTTATTATGACTGGAAAAATTGCACTTTTCATGCATGAAAAGGGGGATCTTCTCCATGGTCCGCCATTTTTAATTTCCCAAAATAGCCATTTTTAGCTACAAAAATGACTCTACTTGGACCATAGTAAAAAACATTTGTTTATTACTTAGTAAGCTTTCATGTAAAGATCAAATTTGGCAATAGGCAGCCCAGTGTCAATGAGCAGTACCTTTTTTGACCATGTCCTGCACAGTGTACCTTTAACAGGTTGGTAATCAATGGCAAAATAGATTATCCAGTGTCTCCGACAGAATTTGCGTTACTGAAGGTGGGTGGGAGATTAGCAGGTATCAGACTAATGACTATGATATGGAATGAAACATGATATGGAAACTATTAATAAAATACATTGATACGGTCTGGTGCTGTAACTTTAGAAATAATGTGCAAATCACAAATGTTTATCTGTTCAAGGGACCTAGTCAAAGTGGTAGGTGTTTGCTGTCACCATAAACTACTAAGGGGGCCACCCTTGCCATCAGGTTGCCTATGGCTTGAGTGAGTCATATCGTAAAACAGCAACACCCTGATTCAAAGTCCACACTGCCCTGTCACTGACCTTGCCGTGCTTCCCATGTTTGCCATGTTTGTGCTCCTTGTGCTTCTTTCCCTTCTTCATCTTTTTCATTTTCTTGTGGGCCTTGTGTCCCGCCACCCCCATCCCTGCCCCTGCAACACCCCCAGCCAGGCCGCCCATCATGGGGCCCATACCGGGGTGGTGACCCCCGGGGGGGTGACCTGGGTAGGCCCCGCCAGGGGGGATATGAGGAGGCTGGCCACCTGGGTATGCAGGTGGGGGGCCTGGTGGAAAGTATCCAGGTGGCCCGGGAGCGCCAGGGGGCATCGGGCCGTGAGGCATTGGCCCAGGAGGCATGGCTGGGTTCATACCAGGAGGGTACACTGGATTGGATCCAGGGGGGTATGCTGGATTGGGGACCCCTGGATAGCCGGGAGGAGGAGGGGCACTTGGGTTAGGTGGACCTGAAATGGCATATAATAGGAAGCAAGAATTGCAAAGTTAGTACAGTTAGGCCTGTCTATGATACCTATAATGATGAGCATTATAAGTCATACAGTAAGACACACGAAGAATATGTAACAGTTGGGTCAATTAAAAGGAATAAGAAGCACATTACCAGGCCACATGACGACTTGATTCACTCAAACCACACTTTCCTATGAGAGAGAGAGAGAGAGAGAGAGAGAGAGAGAGAGAGAGAGAGAGAGAGAGAGAGAGAGAGAGAGAGAGAGAGAGACGCATCCAGTTCACGATGAATTCAAGTCACTTAGAATGTTAACTTTCAAGCTCTACACAGGCAACAATGAAAACGAATAGCCTAATCAGATATCACCACAACTATCATTATCTGTGACACTGTATCACAACAAGAGAGGGAGCTGTACAATGCATCTACATTGCAGCATCAACATTGTATTGCACACGACACCAGTCTTTGTCTTTGAAGGTGAAATCGTTTTAAAAGGTGCTGAACAATAACTTAAACTTCCATCCGATGCTCACCTCACCAACCAACACGTTCGTTCGTCGAGAAAAACAGCGGGGGTGTGATTCTTCCGGGTTCCAGCGCTTACCAAGCCATCCAACCAGGGGACGCAGCGGAGGATCGTACAAGAAATGCACGCACTTTCATGAGGTCCGGATGTAGTGGAATACAAAGTTATGGCTAATAATTATTCAAAGCAATTCATACGTTTGTATAACAGACTCTTTCTGTTGCAGTGTAACATCCCACAGTTCTACAAAACATGCATGCATTAAATATTGATGCTGAACTATTTGTGAATTCTGTCATAGATGCGTCACAGTTTGTGTGGGCTGGGACAGGCTGGCTGGGATGGGCACACAAACAGCCACAACCACAGCCCTGTTTCTCCCTAAACAATGCCAGATGATAGGGGGATGATAAACGATTGAGCAACTTTCTTTAGCAATGATATTTAAAAGCACGTGAATATATAGCTGGCCAACATGTAGGATTAAACTCCAAGATTGTACTAATTACAGTTTACCTCTGCACCTGCCAGAGCTTATAGCCTACATGATAACAGAATAACCCCCCAGTCAATTTCAAACAAACAATTTCCCTGTTAAGTTATAGCTTAGGCCAGGGCTATTCAAATGGCGGCCCTGGGGCCAGATGCGGCCCTTGAACTGCAAGGCTCTGGCCCCCCACGAGGTCAGAACAAAATGGACACTTATAGAGATAAAAGTGTGGGTTCTGTATTGAGCCAAAACTGACCAGGATATGCAGGAAATTACATCTAAGAAATGCAACATTTTCTGGTGGAGGACCCCCAAACCCCCCACCTCAATGAAATGTCCCATATTTCTTACATTGACAGTTGGCAACCATAATATATATTCCATGTTCGGCCCCTTCGATGGGAGGAATTCGAAAAACTGGCCCTCGGTGACATTTAATTCAATAGGCCTGGCTTAGGCAGTCTAATTGACATTATTAAAGACTAACATAGGCCCACCTTGAAGAAAATAAATTGTAACAAAAAATGTAAACAAATGGGGACTATGAGAAATATTCTACACAATTCTTCTGGCATTATACAGAAGAGCTTTTGGTATTTGCACAAGGCACAAGTGCAGAGTTGTGTCAGCAGTCTCTCAAAATATTATTCTCTGTGTCAAACACTATTTTTGTGACAAAAAACCCAACCCTCTAAACTTCAAAGTCTCATTAAAATGTTTATTAACCACTACTTACAATACAATAACAGTCTTCCATGAAAGGCTGTAATGATCTCATACTGCAAACAATTCAAAGGAGCAAAATATGCTGCATCATGTCACATGGACACACAACAAGGCAAGTGAGAATGTTTCACATTGTGACGCAGGATGTACAGTCAATCCGGAAAGTATTCACAGCGCTTCACTTTTTTCACATTTTATTATCTTACAGCCTTATTCCAAATGCTACAAATGAATCTCTGTTGTCAAAATCCTACACAAATTATTCCATTATGATGACCATGTGAAAAACAAGTTGTCTTGACAGTTTTGAAAATGTATAGAAAATAAAAAAAGAAAGAAATCATATTTACAAAAGTATTCACAGCCTTTGCTTGATACTTTAGAACCATCTTTGGCAGCAACTACATTCCTTTTTTCATTTCGAAATGAAATGGGACTAAAAGGGAGGTCATCGGTGTGTGTTTCAACCTTTCAGTACATTGAAATTGTGCATTTTGAGTCTGCACCTGGCTAAAATAGATGGGTGTGAGTTTTGAATGAAATCCCATGGAGAGTATCATGATCTGCTTCTGTAGTCACAGTGCATGTTGACATGCATGCTTCTTTAGGTGTAATTCAGATTTCCAATGTTGACGGCATTCATACATCCCCAAACGATGTCAGTCCCACTACCATGCTTGACTAGCCAGATGATGCACTTTTTTGTTAAAAAAAAAAAAAGCACTGTGAATACTTTCTGGATTGACTGTAACAAGGTGAAAGGGACAACTGAGCTGAAAGGCCAGCAATGTGATTCCACATTATTCATTTTGAGATTTACACATATCATTTTTTTTTTAAATGTAGGCCCCACCATTTGAAAAAAAAATGTATCACTCTTGTATACAATCTTTAAAAATAGTTAAATAAAGATATACGTATAGACCAAAAAACAAGAATCACTGAAGATGGAAAAACTCCTTAAAACATCTTCATACATATCTGTAGAAAAATATCTCTTACATTCCAAGTACTGCACAAGCCTGGCGTGCCTACCACAACATTACCTGTGACTGTTATACTGGGCACGTTCGTGATGAAGCAATGCTGCTTTTGCTAGGCGCGCGCATGCACACTTTGCCAGTTTGATGCATTGTGGTTTACAATGCATCAAACTGGCAAAGTGTGCATGCGCACTGCCTAGCAAAAAAGTGCACTGCTTCATCACGAACGTGCCCACTGTTTAGCCAGTCTGGCTAACCTGGCCAAGGATTCTCCTTTTCCTGAGATCAGGCACCAATGAAAACCCAAGTCTACACAGCATTGGCATCAGTGGTATATGATAGGCATTGATAAACACTAACCTGACCTGAGAATGTTAGCAAGTTCATCTATCGAAATAAGATTATACATTTCAAAATACATATGATAATATTACAGTCGGTACAAAGGTACAGTGCAATAACAATTGCTAACATTACCACCCTGAATTCTAAGTAAATAAAAGACACACACACACAAAAGTGTAAATTGTTCAATAACTGCTTGGTTTAACATCTCCTCACAGTGTTCTTTCTTGTCTTGTACTGTATATCAATGAAAAGGCCAGCAAACTAAAATACACGTAAAAAAACATTGTTCAAGTGCTAATATGAATTGTGCTGAAACAGTTTTCATAATCCTGAGACTATAATTATGCACAAAAGGACAGACTAAATACAGACCACTGATCAAATGCATCCATTAACACAATATGAAAGTCCATACTGTCAAGAATGTATCTCCCACATCTTGTTCAATTCGTTAATTGCCATGGGGATGAAGGAGTTCTTTGCTCTATTCGTTCTAATATTGAGGTATCTATACCTGCGTCCTGAAGGGAGTGTTTGGAACTTAACTGAGAGGGGGTGGGTAGTGTCAGTACAAACTTTGTCCGCTCTCTTTGTTAATCTATCTAAATAAAGTTTATGAAGCTAATTTTGCTGACGCCCCATTATTTTCCCACATGTTTTAACAATTTTACCCAGTTTACTTTTGTGCGTCACTTTAGAGTGACCATACCAGCATACAATACCATAGGAGAGAACACTTTCAATAAAAGACTTGTAAAATAAGGTCAAAATTGTGTTGTCAACATTAAAAAAGTTAAGTTTCCTAAGGAAATACAAACATTGTTGACCCTTGACCTTGCATCTGCACAACTGTCCCATGACAGCTTGTGGTCTATAATCAGACGAAGGTATTTATAATCCGTCACCACTTCAATCTCCTCTCCTCCGATAATTGAGAGGGGAGTTGGTAATGCTTTTTGTCTGAAATCAAAGATAAGCTCTTTTGTCTTGGAAATGTTGAGGTGCAGGTTAGACCTCTTGGACCAGTTGACAAATTCCTCCAGTACTGGACCATGCATGGTTTCATTATGGTTCAGCAGGCTTACCACGGCTGTGTCATCAGCATACTTAATTATGTGGCAGCCAGGGTGACTACTACGACAGCTGTCAGTATACAAAATAAAAAGCAAAGGTGAAAGAACACTACCTTGTGGAGTTCCAATAGAGGTAAGTCGCACATCTGACAAGATATTAGCTACCTTCACCTGCTGTGCTCTGCCCTGCAGAAAGTCCATAGTCCAATTAATCAATTTAATCAAAACAAAAGTCTTATTTCAGTCGTTCAGCTAAAATGTGTGGGTGTATAGTATTAAAAGCTGAAGAGAAGTCAGCAAAAAGGACCCGAGCATGTGTCTTATTTTCTGTTTACAAGCAAGAGCGGATATGCAGAACACAATAACAAGCGGAATGTGTGCAGTGTACAAATTAGGTTATAAGCTTCAAGTTGTGTTGCTGAGCAAATGTCAGCAAAATCTGTTTTTTTTTTCTTTCTTAAAGGGACACTGTGCAGGAAATGGTCAAAAAAGGTACTGCAACTATGCTGCTCATTGAAACTGGGCTGCCTATTGCCAAATTTGATCTTTACATGAAAGTTTACTAAGTAATAAACAAATATTTTCTAGTGTGGTCCAAGTACAGTCATTTTTGCAGCTAAAAATGGCTATTTTTGGAAATTCAAAATGGCGGACCATGGAGAAGATCCCGCTTTTCATGCATGAAAAGTGCAATTTTTCTAGTCATAGTGAATACTTAGAATTTGATGGTGGTGGTAAGTATTCATGAAAAAGGTAACATTAGTGAATGGGCAGCATGAATTCAGGAAATAAACAACTAAAAATCTCACACAGTGTCCCCTTAAATATGTTCTCTGATGACATCACAACCATTCTCAGACAAGCCATCACAAAATGATGGGCACGCAGTTTTAAAACAGTGCTGAAGAAATATCTTCCCTCAATTACATTGTTGTTCCTCAGGCATTGTATGCGTTTTGTATGCCCAGAGTCTTTGTCCTGGCATGCAAGTGCAAGATACTGGTAATGATTGATTTATGCCATTTGTAGGAGTATGATTCATTTGTACGAGTGATTTGCCACGACCCATTTTCATACTTGCATACATCTGACCACACGCTTAATCCATATTCAGAGACAGGCTAATGATTTGACTATATGAATTGAATTGAAATTCCACACAGGAAATTGAATTGCAATTCGAACTTGAATTGCAAGAAATAGCATTTAAATTCTGTGAAATTCAAAGACATTCACAGTAATGACCTAATACGATACACTCTAGTATTGGGTATATGGTATGTACGTCATACATTTTGGTATGTTGTGCCCGTCCAGTCCCAGTGATGTAATCATGATTATTTCTCAGAAAGCATATTATAAGGTGTCACAGTCTCACTGACACGTGGTTAGGATATATTTCTCTGAATTGCAATAAATTTCAATTTCATTTCCTGTCATTCAAATTAATTTCAATTCCACTTTCTGAATTGCAGTGAGTTTCAAATCGACTCCCTGAATTGCAGTGAGTTTCAATTCCATTTTGAATTCCATTTCCTGTAACTCAAATTCAATTCGATTCAACATCCTGTAGGGGTGGAGTCAATTAAATTCACATTCAATTCCACTTCCTGAATTGAATTAAAGGGGCTCTAGGTAGGATTAAAAGTTTAATTAATCACTGTGCCTAATCAGCCGTTGCTTATTTGAGTCATTAGTAAGTGAACGATGACTCTCGCGACCACTTTCACGGTCCGCTGTCAGAGAACGGCAAATGTAACTTTTGAAGGTAACACTTTACTTGTCGCCGGTGTCATACGTATGACATAACAATGTCATAACAGTGTCATAATAGTGTCATAAACATAATACCAATGTCATAAACGTTATATGACCATGAAAAGTTCACATTGCTTGGCCTGCCTTTGTCATAACCGAATTTCAATATTTATGACATTGACATAATGTTTATGACACATTCATGACTGCATTATGACAATGTTATGACACCGTTATGTCATACGTATGACGCCGGCGTCAAGTAAAGTGTTACCCTTTTGACAAAGCGGTCCGCTACGAGTGTCGTGGGGAACACTTCTCATACGAAAAACAGCTACATACTGTATTCAGATTTGCATCAACTGCGGCCATTCCGTGATGAAAAACATTCCCACAGCAACTTTATTTAAACAGCATTTTTTTATGACTGTGTAGATTTTGACACAGGCACTGCGCGAACGACGTCACATTGTGCCCCTTTAAAATCACGAATTCTGAATTTTGCACAAGCCTGCCCGGCAGCCTGGTTGCCTGGCAAGTCGTGAGCAATACAAAAGCATGTTGAAATCTGTAGGAATTGTCCTTTGAAAAATATTGCCTATGTTTGGCCATTGTTTGCTGCAGATGCAACAAGTCCCAATAGTGGTAAAAAAAAACCCCAAACAAATCACCCCCACAACATTTTTGTTGTTATTAAATAGTGGATCCGTGCCTGAGAGATGCTGCTGCTGCCCTGCTGCTAGAGGGAGAGGTCTGTGGTTAGGGAGGCTATCCGGTCCGCGGTGCAGCGGGCAGTCAGACGGGCCTCAGGATCGTGATCCCAACAGTCCTCTAGTATTTCTTGCAAGGAAAAACTCTTAATCTGAAACAGATCAGAATACACCAAGAAGACAGATGTTCATGTCTGATAAAGGGAAGATCACAGACCTGTATTAACCTAGACTGGCAATGGGCGGTTCTAGCCAGTGGCAGCTTTTCGGATTGACTGGGCGCAGCCATCTTTGCCTTTTTCGCGCCCTGTGGGCGCCTCCCACAGACGTAGCCCCGCCTAGTGGAGACTATCGCAGCTGTGACCCATAGGAATGCATACGATTTCAAACGGTGATTACAACGTTATCAAAGTGGGTTTCAATCATTTTTTGTAAGATTTTGACAAGTCGTAACGTCTAAATTCTCACTCCACTAATGAAATAACCCTCACTACCTCCAAACGTTTTATTAGAGAGCCTGAAGCTGAGCGGTCTTGCCAGATCGGGCGGTTTCCCGCCCAATCGGGGCCGTTGAGGAAGGCGGTCTGTGGGTAAAAATGGACGAAAATAATCAGTATTATCTGGCAACCCTGAAGCCGACTGTTTTCGTTGCCGCTTATACAGGTTTGTGGATATTTGTGACACTGAATCGGCCATGCTTACGTGTGTAAAGCTTATTTTATGTACTTAACTCAGATGTAATGACAACTGTGTATATAGGTATGAACAGTGGCGGCTGGTCAAAAAAAGTTTTGGTGGGGCACCAAGAGTGATACTGTAAGCATATGTCACAGAAAATTTGGGATTTCTTAGGTGCAATTTCCTGCATTCTAGCGCATTTTTGGATTAACCTGTTTGACATAAGAAATGCAAAACCTGCTCGGATTCAGCCTGCATTTTCAGTTGCATGATGTACATAAATAGCAAATAAATGCTCAGAAAATTATATTTGCAAAGTGAAAATTTAATTTCTTCAAAATCAACAGTTCAGTTAGTCTCAATATTCATTTGCCAGGAACAGAGCAAAAATACAAATATATCATACAATACACACACACACACACACACACACACACACACACACACAGGTATCTAAATCAGAGAGACTTATACAGTCTAGAATATATACTTAAATAATCTCTGTCTAAATGACATATGAACAAAATATATACATAGTGTTTGTACCGTATTCACACCAGCACACATCAACATGTGCAAATATGCACACACACACACAACCTGAATCCATACGTGCAGATCATCTATCTGTATTCACACTAGCACACATCCACAACCTCAAATGCGCGCGCACACACACACACACACACACACACACACACACACACACACACACACACACACACACACACACACACACACACACAAAACTGAATGTACATGGATCTTACATTATGAACAAATACAGTATCTGCATTCACAGCTGCACACATCTAGACACAAAAAATGGTGCAAGTCCCTATTTGTATAAGAATTTTGCTCTTCTGTCCTTCTGAGAAGCGAATTTTTCAATCACCCTGGAATTGAAATCATGAATGCCACGTGCCATCTTCTTTTCAATGGAGAGCATTGCTAGAGCATTAAGCCTGTCTTGTGCCATGGTATTCCTGAGGAAGGTTTTTATCCTGTTTAATGTAGAGAAGCACCTCTCTGATTCCGCTGTTGTCATGGGTGTGGTGATGAGGATGTTTAAAAGACTTACAGTTTCGGCGAAAGTGTCCTGAAGGTTATTTGCCATCAAAACCTGGTAAAGAGCCAGCGCACCACTGCAATTCTGGAACTCCTCATTGTCATAGATCAGGGACAGTTCTGTTTTAAGTCTGGCCTTGTCCAGTGAGGGATAGGCTTCCACTGTAGTTTCCAGGGCTCTATCTGGGAACTTTCTCCTGTGCTGTTGGAAGAGGTCTCCTTGCAACAGAGTGGCGCTGACAAGGTGTTTGGTGAAGGCAAATCTCTCTGTGGCATGGGTCATAATGGTGTCACACACCTATGAAATGTGAAATTTAAAAATTAAGAATTAGGTTTTCACAGGAAATGATGGGTAGAGACTAGAGAGAGGCAATAGATACATTTTATCACTCTGTAAGAAGCAATATACAACGTTTTTTTAACAATACAAGCAGGCATTCATATAGAGAAGTGTAGACAATAGGAAATGAATGTAACCAAGGTGTTCCCTGCCAGTGCATCAGATTCAGGACATTCATGGAAGAGTAAGTTTAATTAGTCTAACTGGGAGTGTTTAGGGGATATTCAGCGATCACATTTTGAATAGTCATTAGTTTTTTTCATAATATGAGATGGTATGATATAAAGGTATAATATATTTGTAGTTATCATTTCATGAGAATCATAATGGCCTGTGAACCCTTCTACTCTTGCATATCTATAATGTATAGAGTCTGCATCAACACCAGCAGACCTTGGTTATTTTATTGCAGAAATGCATGTGTTACATTGAAATACACATACAAACATAACATACATGATTGGACTATAATTCTG
The DNA here is from genome assembly GCF_034702125.1 of Engraulis encrasicolus. Lineage (NCBI taxonomy): Eukaryota > Metazoa > Chordata > Actinopteri > Clupeiformes > Engraulidae > Engraulis > Engraulis encrasicolus. Next base: position 8,693,852 of record NC_085870.1, read on the forward strand.
TGTAAATAACATTACACAACATTAAATGTTTTTTTGCGACAGAATTTCAGATAGTTGCCGTTTTTGAGTTAATTAAATGTTTATTGACACTCGGATGTAAACAAGTGCTTACCTCCTCTGCCAAACGGTGCTGTCTGTCCTCTTCCAACGTTCTCCGTCTCTTTGGGGCTGGTTCCTGAACAGGTCCCCTGTACTCCTCATCCCCAACCAAGAAAGGGACAGCATCCCTGATCCAACACATACAATTCATGAGTTCAGAAGGCTGTCAGTATATTAACCAACAATGGTCGGATAATTAACATCACGGTTACTTTTAATATTGATGCATTTACCTGATATTCTGCATGCGGCGAATGAATGCCTGCATGGCCCCTCCGATGTAGATGGAGTCACAGTTTCTCCTCTGTAGCTGGCTGTACAAGATATCGACATGTGGCATAATCTTGTGGAAGAGGTTGAGGAAGAAACAGAATGAGTCGTCTTCCAGCATACGGACAAACCCACCGGCTTCTCTGTTTGTCTGTCCATCAAAAGCGTCGCTGTTGCGGATGGTCTGAAAACACCTGACCAGGTCATCCTTGTGCTCGTACACAGTGTTCACTGAACGACTGTTAAAGTTCCAGCGTGTTGACGAGGCACTCGGAAGTCTGTGGGCCACCATTTCATCAAGCACAGCTGTTCTCTTGGTCGACTTGGTAAAAAAGAAGCGAATCCCCCCATATCTGAAAAGAAGTGACTTATCTGGGGAATGTGAGAAGTTGCTTTCTGCATGACAAGGTTGAGTTGATGGGCGTAACAGTGGGTGTAATGCGCGGTAGGGTAGATGTCTTGCACCTTGCGCTGCACTCCGCCAGTGGCTCCCCTCATCACAGCGGCCCCATCATAGGCCTGGGCAATCAACTTTCCACCCTGGCCCTCGGGAAGAATAGTGCGCAGCCTCTCCAGCAAAGCCTCCGATATCACATCCGCACATGCCCTTTCCAGCTTCATGAACTTGAAAAAAGCGTTCTTGTACGTTATGCTCGTTGTCGATGTAGCGTAGTACTAGAACAAGCTGACAATGAGTGGATACGTCAGTGGTCTCGTCTGCCTGGATAGCTACGTACCGCGCAGTTGTAACCTCTTCGATTATTCTTTCTTTAAGGACTGCCAGCATACAGTCCAACAGCTCGTTTTGTACAGTTTTGGATGTACCTTTGAACACGGTGGCGTTGTCCAGGTGCTGCCTCAGGTCCTGATCGATTGAAGCCAATAGGTCCACCAGGCCCCTGAAAATTCCTGGGTTGTCAGAACTCTCTCTCTCGTCGTGTCCCCTCATTGCCAGCTCAAACGCACCACAGAATTTCACACAATCAATGATCTTTGACAAAACATGTCTATTTTTGTCTACCTCCTCATTGTGCCGCCGAATGGCTATGCGGTGACCGTCGTCTAATTGAGTCGCTATGCTGACCCTCCCTAGCATGGCAAGCTTTACACAATTCTCCATGTGCACTCTTGACCGTTCGTGTTTTTTCATCCGTTCAGATAAGTGCTTTAAATCCGTCTGTCCAGACTCAGTCCATGTCGTATCGGACTTGTCATTTTTGAAGAGGATGCAGGGAAAACAAAACAGTGCACTGGTTGCCCCACAGCCTGTTAGCCAGGACTTTCGCTCAAACCAACTTCGGTTAAAAGTCCGAATGTACTTCCTCGTCCCCTCTTTGGTTGGCTGTGCTATATTAATCTCTGGTTTGTCGGGCCCCAGCTCCTTCACCTGTATCCTTTCAGCCATCGTCCTTCTTGCGAAAGGATAGTTCCTCAAAGAAATGACTGAATTTGGTGGATTCACCTCAGCTACGGTCAATATCGCCGCCATCATTCCTCTCAGATTGTGTAAAACGTCAACAAAGAAGTTTAGCTGATCACTATGGTGACAGCACAAACATTTCTGTAGTTCGCAATTTCTAGCGCCCCCTGTCGGTACCTTACCTGTCGCTTCTGCCTTATCTGTCGCTTTGGGGTCCTAGCTGCGTTGCCCTGGTAACAACTGTAAACAAACGGCTGCAGTTAACTGCTCCGCTCCCTGACAGGATTTTTCATGCATTCGTGCCAATGAAACAGGAGGCCTCGATTCGTGCAGAAGATAAGGTACGTAACTGAGATATATATGTAAGAAAACTATTTAACCTCATAGACTAACCTTGTATACGGTACATTCTAACAATATATTTCTAAAGTTTTTAGTCATTCCCGTTCATTTGAAGCGTAATTCCCCCCTTACTGTGGCTAGTTTGGATGAGATGACTTGACCCTAGCTAGCATAACATATAGTAAGGTCGCCATATTCCGTCCACTTCACTGATCACTTCACTTAAATAGTGGATACATAAGTAACTATCATCACTTATAAGTAGGCGGGCGGAATTGGGAGACGGGCGGAATTAGGCGACTTTGCTATAAATGGCAGCTAGCTCTACACTATTTCGGGCATTCGCTAACAATCAGTGTGCAGATAACTAGCGCAAACGTGCCGAGATATCTTGTTTATTATAAAAATAAACGCTTGTGTTGTGCCATGGCTTATATGGTGATGACGTTTGAGATTGTAAATTTACGGGCCACAGATGTGTCTATGGTAAGGCCGACCTGACGAGATAGCTGCCTACTGAGGTTTGATTGGATATGGACATTGTTTATTTCAGAAGGAAAATGTTTGGAGTGGAATTGTTTGGAAGACAATCTTGGGACAATTTTGCTCTTTGGGTCTTTGTGCCAACCATGCCAGCTATCGTAGGGTGCTCTGGGAACTTCTTAGATCTGTTTACTGTACACTTACTGAAATAAGCATTTTGTTTACATAAAATCCCTTGTCATTTCACCACTAGGTTTGAAACCCAGACAGCACGAAGCATCTTGCCGACGTCAAAATCAGATCAACAGACTGGGACATCAGCCTTCTCTTGGGAATAGGCCAGATATGCCATAACAAGAAATGGTAAGTCTATCACTACATAAGATCCATAACAAAATACTCCTAGTTAAATCTTAAATGTGACCTGGTGGCATTATTGCGTGAATGCTTATGTTGCACACTCAATCCATAAGGTCCTCAAGTGTGTTGAGTTTTGCTGAGTTCGTTGTTTATTTACATTTTCCTCAGCATAACTGTACAGCTGACACTGCTGCCTTCTGTATCATAACAAAGCCTGTCACTTCCACGTTTCGTTCTTTATGTGACCGAAGTCACTGGCTACTGCACCATAGAGGGTCTCTGCACTCATTGCTGGTCCTATGATGCCATCTATTGGCGAGAACGTGCAACAGCATAATTAAACTAAAAGACAACTTCTGACAGGACAACAAAAAGACAGGGAGTGAGAATAAGGGAATAACAAAAAGACAAAAATTGGGGGGTCCACTACACTTGCATACCTGATTGTGATGCTGTCACTCATTTTCTAGTCTATATCTTGGACTGAAAAAGGATTACATTATTATGTTTTCAGGTGTTTTGCCCCTGCGGTTGTGAAGAGGATGCTGTGGAGGTGGCAGCATGAACGTGTCACACAGACATTGGCTAAACTACTCGGTAGGTACAACGAAATAAAAGAAACCACCCCCTCAACCCTGTTTATGCTGCACTGTACCTATTATAACCCGTTTTTATATAGACCATTATTTGAAATACTATGAGAGCCTTTCTGTTAGGATACTGTACAGCAGGGATGGGCAACTGGAGGCTCGGGCGCCACATGCAGCCCAACTTCTCACTTTTTAAAAAAAGAAAAAGGACAGTTTTTAACTCCCTATAAATCAATAGTGTAAGCATTCAGGTATAAATAAAGAAAAAGTGAAGTATCCTTTTGTAAATTCTCTCAAGTGCGTGGTGATGTGGCCCACTGATTGTGGTAATTAAAAATGTTGGCCCACCTTATAATGAAAGTTGCCCACCCCTGCTGTACAGCCTACAGTGATACTGAGACTTATTCCTGTCTTTATTTGCCAGGCTTCTACACTTGCCCTCAGAGTTCACATATGGTGACGTGCACATGTGTCCAGTCAGGTTCAGACTGATGCTGGTAACAAGAGGAGAACATGCTAATTGGTAAGTGAGATCCCTGCTTAACAAAAATCCACACAGCACAACAAGTAAGCCTAGTTTGTGGTATCAAATGTAAAATGGAAGTTTCATCAAAAAGTTGTAGAACACATCTGAATAAATTGCAGGCCATCAAAGTTGTGAATGGGCAGGGAAAACACAACCAGTAGGCTTATGAATTACTTTGACTCAGCACAGCAGAGCAGATGCGATGCTACCATTCCTTGGGAATATGACACAGAGGTCTTAATTGTGGAAAAAATAAATGTCAAAACGTCTATGATTCCCAAAGTCCACATGGGGTATATTCTACAAGAGGAGTATTATATTAAAATTCAGATGAGACACAACAGATACAGCTTACTTTCTTGTAGACTGAAGACAGAGGCCACTTAGATAAACAGAGTGAACCCAGAAGCACAATAATAAGCCTGCAACTGGGGTGTGTTGTAACACTCATAACTGCATTACCACAAAATGTAATGCAAGACTGTAATCTAATATTTTTGTACTGCAATGTCGCCTTGGATTTTGTCTGTTCAGATGCTGTGTTGCTGCCAGTCCACGGATGTACACGAATGGCTCACCTGGAGGAGGAGGGCGGTCAACGACATTACTCATTGACAACAAATGTGCTCTACGGTAGGTTGGTTATTACAACCCATATACAGTCCCTGGCAAAAAGTATGGAATCACCTGTCGTGGAGGACGTTCATTCAGTCGTTTTTATTTTTTAGAAATATGATGGATCACAGACCCGACTCAGAACTGAACTCATTTCAGCTGGCGGCTAACTGGTCTCATAGGAGTCCATGTTAACTGCTAGCTCGGAGGTAAAATTTGCACTGCCGTTCTCAGAGAACGGTTGAAAGTACAGGAGAAAGGTAAAAGTCAGTTATTTAACTCAAGGGGATGTGTAATATGAGCTTATTTCCAAAAATGGGACAGTATCACTTTTAAATGGTCAATGGCAAGGTCCCAAGATGTTCTGTCACTGTAATCAGAGACATTTGAAGCCAAATTGATAAAGGATACCGTTTTTTCTCATTAATACTATTACTCCGAGGCTGTACGTTGTTCCAAAATCCAGAAAAAGTTTTTGAAGTGCTTGTTTGTGTGTTTGTTTTTCATGATTCCATATTTTTTTCCTCAGAGCTGAGTCATTCCATATTTTTTTTCCCTATGCATGCTCTAAAAAAGTAACTCTTACTTACTAATGGAATTACTTTTCATGATTTCTTTTGGTGTTTCTTAAGGCCAGACAGTTGCCCTTTGAAATGAGTTCAGTTCTGAGTCAGGTCTGTGATCCATCATATTTCTAAAAAATAAAAATGACTGAATGAACATCCTCCACGACAGGTGATTCCATACTTTTTGCCAGGGGCGGTAAAAACCTAACTTGCTCAGCCTCTGAGGCACATAAAAACATGAAATTAGTTGCATTTAAAAGCCAAGACCATCATCTTGCATGAGAATGGACAGGAGTCTGCATATTGGAATGCACCCATGTCACTTTAGGCGCCTTGGACAATGCATCGTGTATGCAGCATCAGGTTAAAATGGGTTAATAACACACACACACACGCACGCACTCTCCTCTAATCTTCTCTCTTTGCCAAACTTTAGATGACATTTCCAGCATGTCCAACTCATCAGCATCAGGGGAGATTCGGTGGAGGTGGTGCACCATCCAGGACCAGTCATGGGCCACCAAAACCTCTGCAAAATCTACACTTCTTGTGAACCCTGTAGAAGACACTACAACCACAAAACTGCTAATAAACCATCACATACTGCGTCACATCATGGTTCTCCATGTGTTACTGCACCCTCGGCACAAGTTCTTTGCTAGATTGCCATCTGGCAGATGCATCAGGACAGGAATGTAGCTACTATTTGTGATTATATCTTCCCACACTCTTACTTGCTTTGCATGGCAGTGTGTCTCAATGTGTGTCAGAATGGAAGGTGTCGCACCATTGAAGTCAATGGGCAGTGGCATTGCATCAGGGTTATAGAAGCCCAGATATCCTTGATGCTTTGATGCCAGCTGTTTTTTTTTGTGATCTGGTCACCCACACTTCCCTCTTCATTGTCCCATAGATTGCTTTGGTGCTTTGGTGGTATGGACATTCTAACTCACCAGAAGAAAAAAAAACATTGAAAATGAATGGAAGGTTATGTCTGGTGATTTCTGGTAAATTAGAATGCCCATAACATCAAAGTGGCACTGGATTACTCAACCATTTGTCTCTTAAAAGATAGTTTCTGCCAATTTCAATATGCTGTTGTATAGCTCATGCTACCCTTGACTTGTCAGTAGGCTACCCGGTGATGATGGCATTCTTTTGACTCAGCTCTTTCTGAGATCTGAGCTATTCTAATGGGGGCAGACTTTGATTGTATTAAAAACCTTCTTAACATAGGCCTAATCCAAATACCATCCCAAAAGGTATCACTGTCTGTTTGCTAGTTGTCTGCTGATGTTGCATAACCTTTTGAATGTTATTGGGAATAAATGAAGATGTTTTTTTGAAATGTAAACAAACGCCTGCCCCCATTACAATGACATGGGTATGTGGAAGAGCTGTCCCTTACTCATGCACCTGTTTAACAAAATGTTATTTTTATTCAAGTAGGGGTATGCAGTGTATAAGTTTTTGTTTGTTTGTTTGTTTTTTTGTTGTTGTTTTTAAAAAATAAATAAATAAATGGCACATTACTTAATACTGTAAGTTATTTCAGCTGATTTAAACTGGCATCTGGGAATTCCAAAATAAAGGTGAAATAAAACACTGGTGTCCCTGCAAGCTTCTACTTAGTTGCATTTTTAACGTTGTTATGTTATAGAGAATATAATTATTATATAATTGTTACCAGGTAAAAACGAAAAGCAAGTTAATGTAATCCAGCCACTTGCTCAGTCTGTCACAGTAGCAATATTCAGTCAATGAGTGCATTCCCTCGTATTTTGGCGTTTTGCGTGGTATCTGTGGGGATCAAGGTAAGCAGATCGTGGAAATAGTAGGCTATAGATAGGTTATAGATGTAAAATAGTATACTGTATTAACTTACAGATGTAAAATATTTCGCGGCCAATATAAACTTAATGTACCGGTGGTCGTGTGTTACACAACGTGCTACATTAGCTTAGCAGTAAACATAGTAAACCAGGGGGTATAACAAGCCTGTGTCGAAATTCATTTCAGTACATTAAGATCGATGAATGCGACGCGATTTCAATGTTAATGTTCTGCTTCACGGTGTTTTGTTATTAAATAAAAACGAACAGTCTACCAGGAAAACTTAAAATACGATTGTTTATGAACAGGCGATAACCCGGACAGCCTCTAACACATGGATCGTTCATTTCAGCCAATCAGGTGACAAGAGCGACAGATAAGGCAGAAGCGACAGGTAAGGTACCGACACCCCCAATCATTTTTTTCGGCGACGCTGATAGGCTGAAATGAATCGATTTTTTTTTATATTTTGTCTTGGCAACCATTTCCCGATTGGCCGTTTGCCTCACTTCAGGGTCGCTCAAGACAGCGCCCAAGAAGAGAAAATTGTGATTCCCACAGTCGAAATTCAAAGGCAGACATGACAGATTCATTTTGGATTATTGTAGAAACACACATGAATACACTTGGCATGGACCACACATATGTGGGGAAATGATACACATATTATTTCGAATTATACATTTATTGTTTTCTCCTCCTCTTCCTCTCAGCGTCAGGAGGGCGGCGCCCGAGCGCCCTCTATGGGCAAGCCGCCACTGGGTATGTATATCTTAAATAAGCCGTACGTTTTCAGTGAAGCTACCGGTAACTGTGCTATTATTAATACCCCCCACCCAAGGACGCTGAAGGTAACCTAGCAACAACACGGCACAGCACAGTGCAGCTGTGAAAATAAGGAGCCACTTGAGAGCGAGACTTTTCTAGAACATTAATTTATACTAGAGCTATTGTTCTAAAGACGTTACACATGGCCTGACCCAACTTAACTAGTGAACCAGTGTTGCAAAAAAAATATTTTTTAAAAACCCCATCTGTGCATGACGTCATTACGTAATTACGGGAGTCTCCACCAAGATGGCAGACTACGATTCTGAGGCTCTGAGAAATCCGAAAATTTCGAGGGGCATTGCCAGTCTAGGTTAATACAGGTCTGTGGGGAAGATGCTCCTGCTTTGCATCTAGGTCAGAGCAGCACTAGAATTACACAGTTTTGACTTCCGGTTGGCGTGATGTGGTGTTAAGACGCGAGAATCGTGAGCTCCGATACCTTTCAGTTTATAACTTAACGAAAGTACCTTAACTCTTCACGTGTCTTACATTTGGTGAGATATGGAAATATAACGGTAATATACAGTTATACGTTATGCGCAAAATGGGGAAAACTGGTGGAAGATCGACGCCAAGCCAGGATAAAGCAAGTGCTAGCAACATGGCGGATGCTCCACTGACGACTGAGGCACTTGTCACAGAACTGGAAAAACTCAGAAAAACTATGACCGACGAACTAACTACTCTCCTGAACACCTCGTTGGAGTCTATTCGTTCTTCGGTTGAATCGATAGAGTCAACACTGGTCACCCAGGCTGGCACAATCAGGGAAATGGAAACTAGTCTAACCGACCACAGTGACCGCATCACGCAGATCGAAAGTGAGGTGTGTGTGCTACAATCTACACTGGATTCATTGATGGAGGAGAATGCCGCGCTCCAAACAAAGGTGGAAGATTTGGAGTCAAGATCAAGGCGTCAAAACCTTCGCGTGCTGGGACTACCGGAAGGCATCGAGGGAGGTGACTGCAGAGGCTTTATGTCTAAAATGTTCCACACTTTACTCGATGGGTCGTTGTCTGAGCCACCGGAGCTGGATCGCGCTCACAGGACCCTACAGAATCAGCCCAAAAAACGAGCAGCCCCTCGCCCAGCCCCACCAGAGTCTGCACAGAGACCGCGCGCTCTGATTGTACGGTTTCACAGATTCGTTGAAAAAGACATTGTGCTTATGTGGGCAAAATCTCACAAAAATATCTCATACGAGGGTCACCAAATCAGAATTTTCGAGGATTTCAGCGCAGCAGTGGCAAAGAAGCGCTCAGCATTTAACAATGTCAAAGGGCTCCTCTACAAGAAAAACGTCAAGTTTGGCATGATATATCCAGCCCGTCTCCGCGTCACCTACAGAAACAAAGAACACTTCTTCAATACCCCAGAAGACGCAGAGACATTCTATCAGCGGCACGTCTCGACCACTGGCGGTGCACAGTCGACGGCAGCTGAGGAGGAGGGCTTACCCGCGGACTCGTCCATTTAAAGTTGCTGCCTAGTGCTTACAGGTGATTCCCAGCCTGGCTGGCTGGTTCTTTGTAATGTTAATCTGAAAGTTTTATCCTCAGTGAATTAATATAAAGGTGTTCAGGGCCCTTTCTATCTAAAATAGTAGTCACATGTCATTTGACGTTTAGTTTTCTAGCAACGCATAAGATTTTTTTTCATTTGAGTGTGGGGAAATCATGTGTGCCGTGTTTTGTGCTTTTTGTGGAGCAACGTCGCCATCTAGTGGTCTTTATGCATATATCATGTTTCAATGTCTGCTCTTTCCCTACACCCTTGTTTATTTTTATTTCTATGTCTTATTTTATCGTTTGCTCAAGGTATAATAGCAATTTCATTCAGGAGCAGGATTAACACTACATGATTAATCGGATGTATGTCCACTATCTCTGGCTACTCGCCGCTCAAGCGGACGAGCTTCAGACATTTTTGACTGTTATGCTCATTGTTAAAATTTTGGGGGTTTGTGGTTGGGGGGTGGGGGGTGGGGGTGGGGTGGGGGATGTGTTAGGCCAATCGTCTCTTTTTTGTCTAGTCCAATATTGTTTGTTTTTCTGTTTTGTTTTTATTCTTTTCCTGTTGATCTGTGTCACTGCTCTCTATTTAGTAGGGGTGTGCCCCCCCTGGTGTAGATCCCATATGATTCACTCAGTATTTCATGATTTCAAAGTCCTGGTTTAGATGACAACTCCCTCTACAATGCAAGGTGGATCAAATAGACACCCAGTTAATATAGTAACCTGGAATGTACGTGGGTTAGGTGGGCCAATTAAAAGATGTAAAGTCCTCTCACACTTAAAGAGCCTCTCAACTGACATAGCTTTTTTACAAGAGACACACTTATGCAGAGAAGATCATGTTAGACTACGCAAGCCATGGGTTGGTCAGATCTTCCACTCCAATTTTAACAGTAAATCCAGAGGCGTGGCTATTTTAATTCATAAAAGAATCAGGTTTTCTCCTGATCAGATACACTCTGATCCCTATGGCCGCTATATTATAGTTTCTGGTTTACTCTTTGAAACTCCAGTGGTTTTTGCAAACTTGTATGCACCAAATTGCGATAGCCCAAGTTTCATGTCCAATGTTTTTTCTCAATTACCAAACTTGCATACTCACAAATTAATTTTAGGTGGAGACCTGAACTGCACCACTAGCCCTATTGACCGTTCTCAATCTAAAACAGGGATGCCATCAGCTATGTCCAAGACGTTAACAACTTTCATGGAACAAATTGGCTGTGTTGACCCCTGGCGCTTTTTACATCCTAGTGCTAAGGATTTCTCATACTACTCTGCTGTCCATAAGGTCTTCTCACGTATTGATTATTTTTTTATTGATAAGACTCTTCTACCCTTTCTTAGCAAAGCACAATACTCTGCTATTGTCATTTCTGACCATGCCCCCCATATCTTAGGCCTGTGCCTGCCATCAAGTTCTCCAAGGCATCAAGGGGGATGGAGGCTTAATTCTAGTTTGCTTGCTGATTCTGACTTTTGTAACCATGTCTCCACAAACATAAATGTTTTCTTAGAAATGAATAGATCTGAACAAGTATCTCCTTCTCTCTTATGGGAAACACTGAACGCATATATCAGAGGTTGTATTATATCTGTAGTACACACTTGGCTAAAAGTAGAAAATTGAAGCAACAAGAATTAACTAATGCCATTATTGACATAGATAGACAACAGGCGATAACAATTAATCCTGATCTCACTGCCAAACGCTTACAATTACAAACTGAGTTTGACTTATTATCCACTGGGAAGGCAGAATACCTATTGCAGCGTACAAGAGCAACGTATTATGAGCATGGGGATAGAGCTGGCCGCCTTTTAGCTTCACAGTTGAGACACCAATGTGCTTCACGCTTTATTTCACAAATTTATGATGCTTCCCATAACCTAACTACAGACCCCGCCTCCATAAATTCAGCATTCTCCTCTTTTTACTCTACTCTATATAAATCAGAGCCTCCTTCTGATAGTTTGTCCATGGACTCCTTTCTAGATAACCTAGAATTCCCATCTTTAAGTGAAGACCTGTCAGGAAGTTTAGAGGAACCCCTTGAGCTAAAAGAAATCACCTCCTGCATTTCTCAAATGCGTAGTCACAAAGCCCCTGGCCCTGATGGCTATCCAGTAGAGTTCTTCAAGAAGTTCTCTACTCAGCTAGCACCCTTACTACTGGATGTTTATAATGACTCTTTGGAACAGGGTGTTTTACCTCCAACTCTCAATCAGGCGTTGATTTCCCTTATATTAAAGAAAGACAAGGACCCTAATTTATGTGGTTGTTATAGACCCATCAGTATACTTAACAATGATGTTAAAATTTTAGCAAAGGTGCTTGCACGCAGACTTGAGACTTGTCTCCCCAATATAATTTCAGAAGACCAAACAGGTTTTATCCTTGGCCGTCAGTTATCATCTAGTGTACGTCGTCTCTTGAATGTGGTTCTATCTCCTTCCGCCTCTCCAACTCCAGAGATGATTGTGTCATTGGACGCAGAACGAGCCTTTGACCGAGTCGAATTCAAGTACTTATTTTCTGTATTGCACAAGTTTGGGTTTGGAACTAAATTTATATCTTGGATTCGCCTTTTGTACTCTGCTCCTATGGCTAGTGCTAAAACTAACTCTGACTATCTCTTCCCTTCCCACTGACACGTGGAACTCGCCAGGGGTGTCCCTTGTCACCATTATTATTTGCAGTAGCCGTGGAACCCCTTTCTATAGCCTTGAAATCTTGCCCACATTTCTCTGGTATAATTAGAGGAGGCCTTGAACATAGAGTCTCACTCTATGCTGATGATCTATTGTTATATATTCTTGACCCTCTAAATTGTATTGATAAAATTGTGGATTTACTTAAATTGTTTGGAACTTTCTCAGGATACAAATTGAATATTGCTAAGAGTCTTTGTTTCCCTGTCAACCAGTCTGCTAAATTAATCCCTCCAGGTACACTGCCTTTTCAGTTTTCCCCCAGTGGCTTTAAATATTTAGGCGTTAATATCTCCCATTCACTTAGCTCTCTTCATAAAAACAATTTTATGAAACTCTTTGAGAATATAAAAACAGACCTTCAGAGATGGCATGCCCTACCTATCTCACTTATTGGCCGGATTGAGACAATCAAAATGAACATACTACCCCGTATCTTATTTCTATTTCAGACACTCCCTCTCTTTCTACCCAAATCTTTTTTTAAATCATTGGATACCATTATATCCTCTTTTATTTGGACTGGCAAGATTCCCAGGATTCAGAAAAGAATGTTGGAGAGACCCAAGCTGGTAGGGGGTTTTGCTCTACCAAATATGTTGTTATACTACTGGGCAGCCAACATTCAAATGCTTAAAAAATGGTATCATCACCCAGACATTAACTGGTGTGTAATTGAAGCTAACTCTTGCACTACATCCTCACTTCCTGCCTTACTCTTTGCTCCTCTCTCTACACGCCCTTCTCAACACACTAATAATCCTGTGGTACTTTCTTCCTTAAAGATATGGAAGCAGTTTAGGCATCACTTTGGTCTCAAATCTCCATCTGTTTTCCTTCCAATCTGCAACAATCACTTATTTTTACCTTCCAGTATAGATCAGACCTTTATGCGATGGAGAAATGTGGGAGTGGTCTCCTTCAATGACCTTTATTCAGGTAACTCTTTTGTAAGCTTTGCGGACCTGGTCAAAAAATGTGGTATTTCAAATCATGATCTTTTCAGATATTTTCAATTGAGAAATTTCACTAAAGCTCAGTTCTCTTCCTTCCCAACATTGCCAGAGAGAACTTTGATAGAAGACATTATGTTCTCCTCAGTCTTTAATAGTCGCATTTCATCAATACATAATCTTCTCCTCTCATCCCAGCAGTCTCCCCTTCTGGGACTCAAGGATACTTGGGAAAGGGAACTTGGTCTTCCATTAGATGAATTCTGGTGGACAGATGTTTTGGCCAGGATTAACACCACATGCATATGTGCACGAATGAGTCTTATTCAATTCAAAGTGGTTTTCAGGCTTCACTATACTAGGGCCAGGTTGAAAAAGCTGTTCCCAGATGCGGATGACCTCTGCATCAGGTGTTCTCACTCTCCAGCAGACCATACACATACTTTCTTCACCTGTCCCAAATTATATGCTTTCTGGTCATCTTTCTTCACCACTCTTTCTGAAGTCCTGAATATTCAAATCTCCCCTTGCCCTTTAATTGCAATTTTTGGTGTGTCCCCTGTTTTAGGGAAATTTAACAGTTACCAGGCGGATGTTATCGCATTTGCTGCACTGATAGCCAAACGCCAAATACTACTTCACTGGAAGAGCCCTAAACCACCTGGCTCCTGTTCCTGGTTTAGAGAGCTTTTGTCTTTCCTACACTTAGAGAAAATTAAGCATACAGTTAGAGGATCCTTGAAAACATTCCATAAAACGTGGGACTCCCTCCTTTCCTATGATCCACAAAATATTAACCAAGTATCCGACAATGAAGATTAGTGACACCCCCCCCTTTAAGATTTGTTTTTATATGCATGTTTTGTTTTATTTTATCTTTTATTTTATTATTTATCAATTTTGTTTTTATTTTTATTTTCCTTTTCATATATGTCTATTCGTGTATGTGTATCTTTCTAAGTTGTAATGTATAGGCCGTCTTGTCCTTCCCATATAATGTTTTAAGTTACTTTCATTACATGGGTGGAGTTGGGGTGGCGGGTGGGTGTGTTGGGGGTATGGGTTAAGTTGTTTAAAAAAATGAAAAAACTATGGTAGGCCTATGTAATTGTGATATATCTGGCTGTATTACTTTGATGGTTTGCCTAATAAACATATTATAAAAAAAAGAATTACACGGTCTTGCCCTGGAAGTAAGAGTTATTCTAATCCCATTCACTTCAGAGTTCCATTATTTTCACAACAATGGTGGCACATGGAGCCTTTAACGCAGAGATCACCATTCAGATAGTTCCAAAATAGTTCCAGGAAGTGAGCGTTGAACACAGAAAGTGCAGTGAAGGTAAATGTAATTAATTTCACTTAATTTTTACTTCATCTTTGCTTGTTACGTAGTAGAGTTGTTACGTAAAGAAAGCCACTGCCTACAGTTATTTGAATCTACGTCTCGATCACCAACCAACTTCCTGTGCCTCGGCTGTCACAACTCTGATTTTCAAAGTTCTGGTTTTGCCCATTGATTGTAAATGAACAGAGTGGACTGGACTGGACTGGGCTGACCTACCTGAGAAACTCGAGCCCATGCTGATGGCATTGCTGGCCGTCCTCTTTTCTCGAACACAAAGACAAGCAACTGCTCCAGCGTGGGTTTGGGTCCGAGCTCTGCCTCATACGGCAAGCGGTGCTTCAGATCTTGTCGCCCTAGAAAAGTTTGGCATGAAGGTATAATTAAAAGTAATCACTTCAGAACAAAATATTAGACATAATAACAAAATAATAATAACAAAATATTAACAAAATATGGACATAAATTAGTAGTGAACATGCCTAAAATCACTGAAAATATGCCTGGTGAAGATCTTGAGATAGATTATTAGTATTAAGTATAAAAAAATCCAAGTCATTTTAAAGATGTGTGTAAATATTTTTTTGCCTTTTTCCCTCTTTGTGCATTTTCTTTATTCGCCATCTGAGGACCCTACACCACGCTTTGCATTTATAATAATACCTGATCATGTTTTAATCATCATACTGTTTGTCTTTCATATCATAAAAATGTTTTGTATAAATTACACAACACACACACCAGGTCCGTAGCCAGCATTGTGGTGGGGGGGGGTCTTTTTCCCCCGAAAGTGGACTTTATTTGGCTCCCGGCTCCAATGTCTCCCAAATACACGAGCACACTAAAAATATTTTAATTTAGAAATACTTAATTCATTATAAGTTTGTCGCAAGTCTGTTGTTGCTGTTCTTAATGGTTTGTCTGTTGCTCCCCACTCTTAACATAAATGGACATGAATTGCTTCAAATGAGCTATCTCCTCACATAGTGTCGGCCCAGTGTTGGCTCAGTTACTGCTATCTGACAGTTATTGTCTATGAAATGGCCTTCCAGTCAAAGTGGGATGCAACGTAGTTGGGGGGTTCGAGTGGGGTGGGGGATGGGAGGGGGGTTCGAACGAACCCCTCGAACCCCCCCTGGCTACGGGCCTGCACACACAAACTTGGTACCACAATGCAAATGTTTACCACGGAACAGGTCTGAGCAGCACATCCACGTCTCCCATAGCAACAGGCCCAGAGCGTAGACATCTCCCTGCAGCAGACACCTGCCCCCGTTCAGGTCAACAGACCTGTCCAGGAGCTCAGGAGACATGTAGCACAACGTGCCAACCGGGACAGACTCCTACATCAGGGAGGGGGAATAGCAGAGGGAGGGGAATAACAGAGGCAAGCTTGAACACAGATAAGTGACGATGCCGTTTCCCACACCTGGAATTACTATGCACTGCAAGTAATGGAGAAGAAATTATCAGTATGCGACATGAAACTGCTATACACACATTCTTGGCAATGCAAATCACTTACTTACTGGAAAATATCAAACATAGGACCCCACGGTACATATTGTGAATTTTGCACTGCACTATTTTGCACTATACAGTATGCACAAGCCCACAGCAATGGTGTATCACCTGAGGTGTGTTAGCCGTGTGCTGCCACTCCCTCCGGCTGGCACAAGGGCACAGGATGGTGGCACAGCCAAAGTCACACAGGGCACAGGAGCCATCCGCCTGCACCAGCACATTGTTACTGCTCAGGTCTCTGTGTGCCACAGGCGGTTTATGCATTCCTTCAACAAAAGACCGCAGTGTTAGTATTTCATATTGCTAACTAATGGATCATATATCTTCCACCCTATATTAATCACTTCAGCAGGCCTAAGACAGGATTTGCTTGTAAAATAATCACCTGAAATTCTAGTTTACATGCACTCTAAAAGTAACATTATCAACCAACAAAACAAAAAGTCTAATGGACAAAACTTGCCAGTGTGTGGTAATGGACCAACATTCAGTCATTTCTTTTTGGATTAATAATAAGAATAGACATGAAAAACAACAAAAAATAAAGAAACTAATACAATACAGACAACAGACTTCATCACATACCATTTGAGAAGTGGTCAGAATGAAGATATGCAAGTCCTTCCACCAAGGACTTTGATAATCTCATAGCCTCCTTCCAGCTAATAACAGCCTTTGATAGGTAGGAATTCAGGGAACCCTACAGACAAAATGAACCCATTATACTTTTTACTAGGGCTGTAACCATACACTCAACTCACGATTCGGTTTGTATCACGATTCATGACCAACGGTTCAATACACCCCACGATTTCACATTTGCCAACATTATAACTGTATGACTAAAAACTATGATAGTTTATAGGTAGAATAGGTTACAAGAGGCTACTAATACTTTTAAAAAGTTTCTATATACTAATGATTGTGCTTGGAAGCACTATCACTTCATATCATGTGGTTGTTTTCTGGGCTGATCAGTATTAAAACGTTAAAAGGGCGTATCACGATACTGCCTCCTTGTATCGCAATACAGTATCGTGACTCTGTGTATCATGATTTCTCGGTTCGATACAATATCGTTACAGCCCTACTTTTTACCTCTGTGTAATATCCCTTGATAACTAGGCAGACTACTGCTGCATGGGGTGTAAATAACAATCTATCAATGTATCAATATATCAATATATCGATGCATTGATCCTACAGCCGACGATTTAATCGAATCGTATCGCATCGTAATGTGGGGCCTTCTTAAGAATCGAAAAAAGAATCGTTTGCTGGCCCCTGTCCAATGCCCTTGCTCCATAACATAATAGAAGTAGGAAAGTAATTGGAATAATCGAATCGTATCGTAAGGAATTCTTCAGTATCGGAAATTATCGAATCCCTGCTTTAAGAAATTGATATCATATCGTGATTTACACCACCACTACTGCTACATGGTCCATCACATCAGGATAGTAAATTTCCCACTCAGTCATTACCCAACAGTATTTATAAAATCATTCATACACACAGCCTAACGATTTTATCATTACAGAACAATGACATGAAAGCACATTAGGTAACCTACATGTGTAGCAAGTTTCAAGGCCAGCACTGGTTCCCCACTCAAGGCTCTTCCTGCTCCAAAGAAGCGGGTGATCCCAGCATGCACCATGAGGGGAAGGGAATAAATGTCTCTCTCTCTGGTGAACTCTTGGTCGTTCTTCACAGGGAAAAGTTTCAAGGCAACCTCCTCTCCTTGGTAGCTACCTTGCCAAACAAGACCAAAACGACCAGAGGCTACAAACTGGAAAATGGATGAAAAAAACATGACTAAATTAGATTAAAACACAAACATAAGGTAAAACTAAAAACTGCACATAAATGCTGCATATCAAAACTTCTTAGAAATAAACACACATATACAGTACAGTACATCACTTCATCAAGATGCATGCATGCATACATTCACACTGTGATGCCATGAATGTAACGTAATGCGCAATAAGCATCCTACCTTGTGTAACTTCATGTTCGCCAGGTCGATGTCCATCATTGGGGTTCTAGAACAGGAACAACGGGGTTTCAAATCATCATTGGATGAAGCTGCCTCCTCATCTTAAACAAGAAGAACAAGAACGATCAGACATGGCAATCTGGCCCCCTGGCCAACGCTAGATGCATGTGGTGTGTGTGTGTGTGTGTGTGTGTGTGTGTGTGTGTGTGTGTGTGTGTGTGTGTGTGTGTGTGTGTGTGTGTGTGTGTGTGTGTGTGTGTGCGTGTGCGTGTGCGTGTGTTTGTGTTTACAAGTTTACAAGTTTATTTATTTAAGAAAGGGACAGCATATATTGCCAGCATTTAAACAAAAATGCTAAATATACAAGATTGTAGCCAAGAGGCTAATTTCCGTCTTTTGTCCCTTGACAGGTTTGATGTTCCTTAAAAAAAACAAAGTTAAAACAAAACTAAAAATAAACATTGCAAACAGTTGTAAAAAAAGAGTCAAAAATACACACACATTTTAAAATATATAATACAAAATACAATTACAAAATATAATACCCAAATAAGTTAAACAGCTGCCAGTACTAACTATCTAAGATTATGTTGACAGCATTGATAATCCAGTAGCCATAATTTTAGCTGTTTACTAAAAGAGTTTAAATGTTGGCAGTTCTCTAATTTTACTGGGAATTGTGTTCCAGGCGTGACAAGCTCTGTAAGAGCTTGTCCGAGTGTGTGTGTAATCTTTCTACTATTCTACCTCCCGTCGTCCCTTGCCTGCTTGTGGACTCGTGAAGACATCACTTGCGAGTGGCGACAGAAGTGTATTTTAATATCTCGCAAAGGCGCAATTATAATGTCATTAATGTCTCATTTGCAATCGGGATGGTGAATGAAGAATAGTCCCCCAAAAGTTGCTGTGGCTGAGCTGACAGCGGGGAATCTTTATCGTTTTCTCCACAGAGGCAGGGCGTCAGCGAAACACGAGGTCAGAAGTACAGGCTGAGGACGGGAGTCCATATATTGGAAAGAACCCTGTGTGTGTGTGTGTGTGTGTGTGTGTGTGTGTGTGTGTGTGTGTGTGTGTGTGTGTGTGTGTAAATGAATGACTGTGTGTCTGTAGCGCCCCCTGCAGATGACACACTCACACACAGCAGACGGGCAGACACACACACACACACACACACACACACACACACACACACACACACACACACACACACACACACATATACACAGTCAATACCTCATCCGGGGGAGCAGGTAAAAAAAATATTGTTTCTAAATTCTCTGATAATTTCTCCATGTTCTCAAATGAATTAAAAATGTGCACATACTCTTGTGTCCCCCAAAACTCCATGCTAATTTGCTTTCAAAACTCTGAAACATAGTGTGGTGGACATCGTCCAACATGAGCTACCCATTTTCATTGGAGATGCACCACGGCTAAATAGAAATGGATGCCATGAAAATGAAATGACATTTCTCCAGCCTGTAAAAATCTAGTGTATGATGATATTGGCATGACCAAGTGTATGACCATAGAGCTTGAAAGTCCCGCCCCTTAGTTCCGCATTTCACGGGACCTAAGCTGACCATCTAACAACATGGTAGGGAGTAAATATCTTCCGATCTCAGTCATTACATGCGCTGGTCTACAAATATGCTGTTTAAGAGGCTAGATAAAGATTATTCATGCAGAAGTATCAATGTTTTGTTCTGAGGCCGTCTGCATGTAAAATGTGAAGAAACGCAGCTTTCTAAAAAGTTTAGGGGTTCGTACAAAAAATTAAACAAAAATATCAGAAACAACATATGTGGAGCTCGTGGCACAACTCGAAGGGGATCGAAATATCATTTTAATGCCGCCATTGGATTACATGCTACGATTTTCGGCTAAAAACGCCGTTGAGGTCCCATGAAATCGGGGGAAGTGACGTCACTTTCAAGCTCTATAATTGTCTCTGAAACCAATTGTTACCCCCAAACCACAGACTGTACGAGACCCTGTGAGAGCATACACCATAAGTCTCACAGGTAGATCATTTGGCTGAGATTGGGGGGTTTTACATGAATGACTCACACAGTTGCAAAAAAACAAAACAAAAGGGCAAACAGTGCCTGGGAGTGGCAGGGAGGGTGTGTGTGTGTGTGTGTGTGTGTGTGTGTGTGTGTGTGTGTGTGTGTGTGTGTGTGTAGGGGGGGGTGGATAAGAAGAGAAGGTTAGTGGGAGAGATGGCATTCCAAGACATGCCAAGGTCATTCCAAACATCCAGGAGGAAGACACACAGGAGCACCTGGCTTCCCGTCAACGAAGGCAGGGCGAGGGGAGGGCGGGAAAGAAGAGGACACAGCTGGAATGGGACCAACAGAAAAAGGCCCGGACATTTTGATTGGTCCCCTCTAAAATGAGGCCAAGTCTCTAAGAAAATACAAAAATCCCCACACCATCAGAATCACTGGGAAATGCCCTGTATGCCAGATTACCAGTTCAGGTCGGAAGATGACACACAGCTCTGAGGAGTAAATGAATAGGCTGAAATGTCAGAGTCTGAATTGACCAGTGTGGATTACGTAGTTCAAATCGATGCACACAGTGCTGCACCAATCCACTGCTGAAATGATGGCATCATTTAATGGATTGGATGTTGGCCAAATACATGCTCGAGCTTATGACACTAAATTGCTTCTACACACATCACCAAATCACTGAGAATTTACTAATGGTATGCATGAACAGGTTTTTAGTTTCAATATCTTACCATGGAGGCAGAAGTGTGTTCTCAGTCCGTGTCCCACAGCGAGCGATATCAAAATCATCAGGATGCAGATCAGTAAGCTGAGCAGGATGGTGCTCACTGCGGCTGTTGGCAGAGAGAACAGGTCCAGGGTTAAAGGGACACTGTGCAGGAAATGGTCAAAAAAGGTACTGCAACTATGCTGCTCATTGAAACTGGGCTGCCTATTGACAAATTTGATCTTTACATGAAAGTTTACTAAGTAATAAACAAATATTTTCTACTATGGTCCAAGTACAGTCATTTTTGCAGCTAAAATTGGCTATTTTTGGAAATTCAAAATGGCGGACCATGGAGAAGATCCCCCTTTTCATGTATGAAAAGTGCAATTTTTCCAGTCATAAATTTCATCGTGGTGTTAAGTATTCATGAAAAAGGTAACATTAGTGAATGGGCAGCATGAATTCTGGAAATAAACAAATAAAAATCTCACACAGTGTCCCTTTAATGTACACCTGAGGGGAAAATAGCTCACCATGAACAACAGCTACTCCTTATGGTGTGTACAGTGTAGTACTGTTTAGTTTAGTTTAGTTACGTTTACTTGATCGTGTACAGTCTACTGTGACTCTCACACATCGCCTAAGCTACAATAAACAATGACATCAGGTTGTTGTAGGTACATTCTCTTACAATGCGAAACATGCTTAGTGTATAGTAGGTTACTGAATTAAAGTCATGTACAGTACAAAAATGAACACACAGGCAAATAGGCCGTACGGGCTCTGCCCTCGTTGAGATGAGACAGGGTAAAACTACCGTACATTACTGAAACGGTGGGAGGGAGTCACACTCTGCTGTCCACTACAAAGGGAGTAACTGTTGTTCATGGGGGCTACTTTTCACATCGAGATGAGAGAAGTTAGCACCCTACAAAGTACACTACAGAAAAGAGGGGGGAAACACACAAGGTCCACTTAAACACTGTACAATGGGTGGAAAGCACAGTGTCCACTTCAACACTGTACATGTGGTTTTCTAGAACGCTAATCTATGAGAAGGTCATTAAAAACGGTACCTCTTAAGCCTCCCACATTTGGGCTAGCATGCCCATGGGGGACCCGGGTTCGAGTCCGGCCGGGGTCATTTCCCAGCCCTACCCCATGTCTCTCTCCACCACATTTCCTGTCTCCTCTCACACTATCCTGTCACAATAAAGGCCCAAAAAGACCCCAAAACGTACTTTAAAAAGGGTACCTCTGCTGACTGCCTGAGGACCAGACTGCTGTAACTGTGGGGTTCCCGGGCTCCAAGTCATGTTAGTGTTGCAGAAATCTGAGCCGCACAGGCACGTTGTGTAGTTTTTAAAATATGTGGATTCAGAGCATGTGACGTTCGGACAGGGGGTTCCAAGCCGACTGCAACCTGCAAAGAAGAAAACATACGTACATACTTCTTGTCTCTTGTTCTCACTCCCTAAATGTGACAGAATGTCAGTTAATAATAATAACACTAACAACACTAACAACAACAACAACAACAACAACAACAACAACACATTTGATCTCATCCGCATGTTGCGTTGTCATCATCACATACCTAGATGATCAGGCTTGAAATGACCATCGACCATCTGAAAGATGCCAATGCAGCACTGGGTTTTCCCACAGTACTGCACCGTCCCGTTCACGCTCCCAGACAGCACAGCCTCCTCCATGTTGCGTGAGCTGGCATAAAACTCACATCTCCTCTGCGGCGTCCCATCTGCTGCTGTGAAACCAGCAATGGCAGATCCTGGGGTAATACAACATAATGGTGTCATGTCAAACACACACATTAGTAAGGATAGATACTATATCGGCCCCAAATATCGGGTATCGGAAATCGGGTATCAGCCAAGGGTGATGGGAAAAAAAAACGGTATCGCATCAGCCATTAAAAAACCTGTATCGGTCGACCCCTACACATTAGTATGCATTTCATCCCTTCATTAAATCATTGTCATCATCATTTCTAGAACT
This sequence comes from Engraulis encrasicolus, assembly GCF_034702125.1. NCBI lineage: Eukaryota > Metazoa > Chordata > Actinopteri > Clupeiformes > Engraulidae > Engraulis > Engraulis encrasicolus. The sequence goes on from NC_085870.1 coordinate 8,716,586, forward strand.
GAGGAATGACACAAGATGTTTTGGTGAATGTGATGGCCATAAGGAGGAGTGCCAAAGAACTGGTCTGCTCTAGAAATGTACTACCAGTAGCTTTGTAACTTGAAGTATCTTCAGTAACTTCTCAAGACATCGAAACTGAGGAAAGATTTCATATTCCCGGCCTGGGAAACCATGTTGTAGGGCTAATTGTGGTCATGTTTACAAGCTTTTTTAAAAATTAGGCAAACTCAAAAATTCAGTCACAAAAAAGTGACGTCACAAAGTGAATACTTAACTGTGGGCTGGTTACAGCCTTTTGACTTTGTAGTGCACTCTTGGCATCTGAACACGTACATTTTATTCAAGCACTTTAGGATAGTACAGTCTTTACTGTAAACAGATAACAAAGCCCTCGATACAGAGCTTTCACTTTTGAAGTCACAAGACTAGAGATTGAGCTATATGGCAAAATGCAGATTCATACCCAAGTGAAATGCCCAAACACTCACCACAAAGAGCAGTGTAAATCCAGAGACCCATACCCATGGGTGATCCAACAGCAACTAAAGTACAGACTTTCAAAGAGATGGGAATGACCTCGAGGCTTCCCCACACTAAACTCCTCCATACCAGTCGCACACCTGCACAGTCCGAAAACACGCATGCCCACTGGATGCATGCCCAGTGCTGATAAAATGGAAACAGTCTCTGACAAGACAACAAGGGCCATAAAGGGAGGTGTATCTCAGCTGAAAAAGACACAATGGGAAAGGCAGCCCTGATTGGCTGAATGTATGTAGCAGGCCTTAATTGAGATAATTAATATGGGGGCAAACCATTTAGGCCTACAACTAGTTCTAGGCCTTTAGCTGAGGAAAGCTGTCCAACACTGAAAGGATCTATGGAGAACAAACGGGTATTGTAACAATACAACTTTGATTTTGTTGACATTGAAGCTGATGGAAAATATTTTAACACATGGTTGTTTGTGTGTTTGTAGGAAGAACCACTGGGAATGGCATCCCTTTCTAAAGGGATTGCTGACATCTTTGCTGAGGAATCCGAAAATGATCAAACATTTTATGGGTTTTCAGACACTGACGTTGGGGATTTTTGTGATCTCAAGGTCAGTCGTTGAACATTTTTGTGAATGACCCCCACACAATACAAGGCCTAACCAAACAGTTGGCCTGTCCACGCAAAAAGGCCATTAGCCTATCCGTCGCAACTGCGCCCAAGCGTAGGCCTATTACAGTACTTAAATGAGCGAGTATTGTTATTCAAATAAAAGATCTAATGGTCATTTTTATTTTTTACATAAAATGTAATTTCGCAGCTTACCTTACCCTATTTTTCACGGATTGCTTGCGAACACGCCCATTTCCCCCTGCCAAGTTATTCGAATCGCCTTTTGGGCTGGACGCACGCCACCACGTCACCACACACGCCAGCCAGACTCTCTCAGTCAGACAGTGAAACAGAGCTGAATGCTGCTCTGGTTGAAGGTCAATGGGTTACATATTGTCGTCTTCATTTTTTCCTCCATATAATTTCGAACAAAACCTTAATCGCACTTTAATTGGATAATTTTTACTGGGAAGTGGACCATTCGCACTCATCTAAATATTCTAGCATACAAACAAAACGTTTAATTGCGAGCGGCTAAAAATAGCATTTGAAGTTCTCTGCTGTTCACGTGGTAGAAGTACAAATGGATAGCCTCTTGAAGAAAAGGAAGTATCAGGTGACTACCAATCAGCTAAGTTTGGAATTGCACTCAGGTTTAACAACGACACAAGAGTGTAGTAATGCTATTGGTTTAATCTTTGAAATTGTAGTTGCTTGTCCTTGAGTAAAGTAGTGCTAACGATGCTACTTTCGTATCCTCATGCTGCAAAAGAAAGTTCTACACTGTTCTACAGAACCCACTGATTGTCATTGTAAAGAACCCGACCAGTAGGGGGGAAATGACTGAATTTTTACAGTGTGACTTAATATTTGTTTTAAACATCTGTGTAAATGTGTTGAGATTAATTAGTAGGTTGAGCCGAGTTTTGCATTTCAAATGTACTCTTGTAGCCTTTTTTGCATGGCCAAGGAACCTCGTGGCTCATTCCATCGTCATTCAGCTCAATATAAATATTAAATATTTATCAAGTATTCAACTTGTTGGCATTTTCATTAATTCGAATAAGTCAATGCGGCAGTCTTGCTAAGAAGAATGAATGAGTGAATGGATGAAGGCGATTAATTCATTGATGACAGTTAGCCCGCCAATTTCCGTACTCGGTCAACCCCCCTTATATAATGTGCAAGCAAGCAACACGTCAAAGAAGCTGCTGCTATTAACCGACCGCTTTGAGGAGTATCATCACAAATATTTGATTAGAATTTTGCCCAAATTTTGAGTTCTCATTATGATGTCATAATGTCTTTGCGAGATTTTTAACACAGACGTCTATGGGAGCTGTAGAGTGTTCCAGTAAAATTCTAGAAGAACCTCTAGAAATTCCTTACTCCTCAAAGGGTTAAATGGATGAGTAGCCTACATTGTGTGCATGGATTCATTGAGTGCTGTTCGTGAAGTCACCTCTGCATATATAATAGATCCGGCGGCATTTATGCATGGGTTTCTAAATTTTAGTTTTAACCTGACTGCGCGAAACTAGCTGCGCACAACTCAACCTCTGATTGTTGGAAACCGCTGTCGGTCAAAAAAAATGTCTCACGTGGTTGGCTGCCAGTGTCTTGCCCCACCTCACATTGTAGCTTTTGATGTTGCCATGCAATACATGCTTGCTATGTATTATCTCTGATGTTTGGGTGAAAATGCATCTTAGGATTTCAATCATTGAATTGAAGTGCAAGTTGCAGTAGCAACTACGATCTCTCTCTTTCCCCAGGGCTCTGACAGTGATGATGGGGAGGTGAAGAAGAGCTTACCTCTGAAGAAACCTTCTAGCCAAGCCTTCACCCTGAGGGTGGCATTGCGCCCACGCGCTGTGCCTCCTCCCAACTTTGATGACGAGGATGAGGATGAGGAGGAAGAGCAGGAGGAGGCGGCGAAGCCAGTAAGACGAGGAAAGCAAAAGCCCAAGTCCTCAAAGCCCTCAACGCCCAAGCTCCCGAAACCCGCTAAGCCCAGGCGAAGTGTCCGGTTCAAGCAGGAGCCTCAGCAGGATGAGGATGAGGAAAAGGAGAATAATAAGAAGAAGGAAGATGAAGAGACGGGGAAACCTGTTGTCCAGCAGCCAAAGTCTCCCAAATCCTCAGACTCTGAGTCTGACTCTGAGTCCTCCAATTTCTTGGAGAAAAGGGATATGAACATCAAGGCAAATAAAGCAATGGTAATAACGTCCTTCATTTATTTATTTTTAGGTTGGGGTGTAGGCTACTATTGTACTTCTACTGTAATTTAAATCATTGACTGTGTAAATGTGACATGTTTTTTCTGTGCAGTTGGCACAACTGATGGCTGATTTGCAAAAGATGCCCGTGGGCCTTCTCAAAGCCAAGCCCAGCCGCAAGAAGGAACCCCGTACGGTAAGTATGCTGTGCGGACATGGGTCCATTCCACTCCGAGTGATTACCAGTCAAACCATTCAGACACTTTATTAACACATAAACGTGAACGCGAAAAGCACACAAGTGCACACAACAAAATTGCATTTATGCCTCACCCCGTGCAAGGGGGCTGCCCCCAATGTTGCCCGAAAGGGAGCAGTTGGACGGGACTGTACCATGCTCACGGTACCTCAGTCATGGAGGAGGATGGGGGAGAGCACTGGTTAATTACTCCCCCCGCCAACCTGGCGGGTCGGGAGTCGAACAATGGCCACCTTTAGGCTACAAGTCCTAACCCTAACCGCTTACCCATGACTGCCCACGTCCCTCCAACCATTCCGGGTTTCTCCATTTACATTTGGTCTAGGTGTTCAAAGGTTTATAGGATATGTAAATCTATGGACACTTCAGCACTCATTTCTGCTGGCAAACGCAATGCAAATGACTCGGTATGAATAATTTCCTTGATCTGGTTATCTGCTATATCCATGTACCTTCCTAGACAACCGTCACCTTGACTAACAAATTCTTTAGGCAAACACCACGAGCCATGACTGGGAAACATACAACCAACATGGTGGTAGTTGTAATTCCAACAGTGAGACCAGAGAATCGTATATGAGAGTGAGATAAAGCAGGCAGGTTCTTTTCCGGTATCCACTTTACGTCGGGTGAACGCCCTTTTAGGAGACCTTCGATTAGGAGACCTTTGGAGTCTTGAGGTAGAGAATAAATGGAGTCCCCTTAGCGCTGTAGATGGCAGTAGCGCACGTCTTGTGTAAACACCACGAAAAGAGAAGAAAAGGGAGGGACTACGCCCCCTTAGGAGACCAAATTTTGAGCACACACGTTTGCATTGAGTGGGCGTGTTTCTTTTCCTCTTATTATATATCCAACCTCTTTGGTGAGACCTGGGGGGAATTCCAAGAACATTGCTCAGTAGCAAACCAGTTAACCTTGAGGTAGTGGTAAACACTGTTGCATGTTACTGTCTTTTCAAAGTATTCCCTTTACAATACAATATTACCATATTTAAAATGTAAGGCATTACACTGCTTTTGCATTGCTCTCGCCAAAATAACTAAATATGGATCTGGCTATTTACAGTGTAAATCAAACTCACGAGTCATGTCTCTTTCACATCCCATCCAGGAGGTGTTTCGGCAGCATGCAGGTTCAGGGAAACGAAACAAAAAAAAGAAATTTGAGCTTGGCTTTTGCAGATTTTTAGTTTTTGCATTTTAAAATTTAGTGCATATTTAATTAGATATAGTCGAATTACCATATTTAAACAAAACATTTCAGAAAACTTGCAATGTGTTTTTTTTCACATATACATATGCAAGTAATCAGCGGGTAAAGTTTTGTGGGGATATCCGCAAGTTAAATATTTTGGCCTATTCACCTATAGTTTCTCCAGACCCTTATTATAAGCCTCTGGCAGCCAAGTTGAAAATAAACCATTTCCCAAAGTTAGATTTTCCTAGATTTTTAGTATGTTATTTAGCATGTCCAGTAGTAATAGAATCCATGAAAAAACGTTTTGTATCAATTTTTGGGGGGTTAAACCTTACTTTTACCACCTATTATTGCTGTATAAATTGATTTAAATTGTACAGGCAAGTTCCCCTCAATGACAATAGAAGTGTTGAGGTGACTTGTCTTTCTTTATTCTGCAGCAGCGTGCCCCTCGCTCCTCCACGGACGGGCCGGAGTCTCCGCGCCGTAACCCTGAGCGCACATCTCGCCGCCACACCCGCTCCATGGGCGGAGCTGACCTGGCGGGTACTGAGGAGCACCTAGAACTCAGCCTGGAGGAGGAGCTCACTAAGGTTGGTGGAGCATGTGGCTCCATTCCAATCAAGGGGGCAGGATTTGGCTGGTTAGCTTCGCCGATTAGCAAGTTGCCATTTTCGCACTTTCGACATTCACTTTGCTCATTATGATTGGTGGGTACGCGAGTTTAGTGTTGGGCGCACAGACCTTTACAGGTCTGTGGTTGGGTACCTCCATGCATCCAATGTCCGTCTTCCATATAGCTTTCTGATCAGTCATTAACGTGGCACGTAATTGGCTGAGTAAACTCTCAGCGGAAATAACTCAATTTTGGAAGCTGAAAAAACTTTCAATTTTGGCTGAATTCACTAGCGTAGCATTTCCCATTGAAATGACTGGAGGCGGGACTTATTCACTCTCTCCAGTTCTTATACTACCTCCATGATTCCAATTATGCAAACTCCCGTCCCAGACTTGTACTTGTGGCCTCGTGCGTTCGCTCGCGCCCTGCCCCCGTGGAGAAAATGGTAACATTTCCCTGCTGTCAGACTGGGCGCAACAACTTTTTGGGGTACTTTTCCCCGGATTGCAAATGAGAAAATTACCTTTTGAAATGCGCTTTTGCAAAACATTGAATTTAAACTTCTGTCATCTTGCGACGTCATCATGATGCCACAAGCACAAGGGGAAGACGGGAGATTTTATATTGAAGTGGACCCTCAGTGTTAAAATGCACAATCCATGACTTTTCAATCCATGACTAGGAAAAGCCTACATGTATTTGCGCTGCATCCTCCCATGTTGTCCGAGCTTGCCTTGCCTGTGGATTAAAAAGGATTTTGTATTCAGTCACATTGCTTATAAATGGGGGGGGAGGCATAGACATGTCTACGATTTGTGAGCACTAGGCTAAAGTGTGTGCGTGTGTGCACGTACACATGTACATGCATGTGTGTGTGCGTGCATGTGCGTAGTAGAAAACCATCGTAAGGGACAAACCACCCACAATAAGTGTGTGTGTGTGTGTGTGTGTGTGTGTGTGTCTGTCTGTGTGTGTGTGTGTGTGTGTGTGTGTGTGTGTGTGTGTGTGTGTCTGTCTGTGTTATGTTGTAGGTCCGGGGCACCCCTCGTCCTCGTGCGGCACCGCGGCCCCGGCAGAGCAAAGCGCACGTGGTCCGCACTGTAGAGGAGATCACTGAAGATGATCTGGAGCTGGTGGCCGACAACATGACCGAGAAGATCTACAACACGGTCACGGTGAGTTTCACTCAGGGCTTCAAAGAAATAACTTTTGCAAAATAACCACCTTGGCTAGTAGATGTTAAGTATTAGGGCAGTCATGGGTGAGCGGTTAGGGCGTCAGACTTGCATCCCAGAGGTTGCCGGTTCGACTCCCGACCCGCCAGGTTGGTGGGGGGAGTAATCAACCAGTGCTCTCCCCCATCCTCCTCCATGACTGAGGTACCCTGAGCATGGTACCGTCCCACTGCACTGCTCCCCATGGGGCGCCACTGAGGGCTGCCCCCTTGCACGGGTGAGGCATAAATGCAATTTCGTTGTGTGCAGTGTTCACTTGTGTGCTGTGGAGTGCTGTGTCACAATGACAATGGGAGTTGGAGTTTCCCAATGGGCTTTCACTTTCACTATTACTAGCCAAACGTACCCACTCGGAAGTGGTTAGTAAGTGTTCTTTTCTACTAAACAAACTGAATTTTTACCAGCATTTGGCCGGTCGAATTATGTTAATTTAGAGCCCTGGTTTTAGATGGTTGAATATTGGTTTATTGGTACCAGAGGGAATTTGCCTTGGGACATTCACAAAAGCTGCCTCATAGTACAGCCCCTGGCAAAAAGTATGGAATCGCCTGTCGTGGAGGATGTTCATTCGGTCGCTTTAATTTTTTAGAAAAATGATGGATGACAGACCCGACTCAACACTGAAGTAATTTCAAAGGGCAACTGTCTGGCTTTAAGAAACACTAAAAGAAATCAAGAAATAGAAAAACAATTGCGTTAGTAAGTAATGGTTACTTTTGTACAGCATGGGTAGGGAAAAATATCTGATCATATACTGTATGATCAATGATCATGATAAGATAAGATGTGATGAAGCTTTGTCTGTAACACATGAAACAGAAAATTGTCTTTGGTCATTCTCACAGACATTAGACAAAACGGGACATAACAAGACAAGACGGTACATGTATGTCGAGGCTGGTCATAGTTCATCTTTTGCTGAGTAGGGCTACAGCTGAGGGGATGAAGGACTTCTATCTTGTATCATCATGTGGTCCTTGAAAACTATTTACCCTTTGCACCCACCCACCTGATTTTTGTGATCTCACCGCTGACCATTTTGGAGGTGCACGTGACTGCCTTTTCATAGCAACTCAAATCAAATTTGCTCTATTCAGCAATTTGGACTGGTGTTGCGCATACAATGTGGCAACAATACCAGTGCTGGCGTCAAATGGGATGGGTCAATTTGTTGAACTGTATGTGAAATGTCAAAACTGCCACCGCAATCAAATTAAAAATGTGAGACTGTTTTCAAACTAGAGGAGGGGCAAAGTAAAATGTCAAATTGTCAGCCTTGATTGTTGTTACTATGATTAAAAAATGATAATGTCTTAGTAAACTGACACAAGGAGGATTTCCTCAATACTCGCCATATGTAAGCAAGACTAAATGTATGGTCTTTACTCGATCTAAGCATGGCATGAAAAATGATTTTAATATATCTACTTTAGATGGGTCTGTTATTGAGAGAGTATCACATTATAAGTACCTGGGAATCTGGCTAGATGACAAGTTCACATTCAAGAAACATACTGACTGTCTTGTCACTACGCTCAGACAAAAGCTATCTTTCCTGCACAGAAATAAATATCACTTTCCTGTTTTCTGCAGAAAAAAGTTAATTGAAGCTACTTTTCTGTCTTCCCTTGACTATGGTGATATTATGTACAGACATGCACCACTCTCTAATTTGAAGGCACTTGACACTGTCTATCATTCAGCTCTTCGTTTTATTACTGGGGATCCATATAGTACACATCATTGCCTGTTATATGATAAAGTTGGGTGGGCTCCACTTTCTTACAGAAGGGACATGCATTATTTTATTTTTATTTATAAGGCCCTCACTGGCAAACTCCCATTTTATATTTCATCTCTTTTAGTTTGGCACTCCAACCCATACCAAACCCGCAGCAGCAATTTTTTACTGGAGGTCCCTTATGCCCGCACTGAACTGGGTAAAACAGCTTTTAGTGTCTGTGGACCTTCAGTTTGGAATAACTTACAACAAAGGATGGGTCTTCAAGCCTTTGTGCCATTAAAACATTTTAAAGTTACACTGGGAAGTTTTTTATCACATACTTGCACTTGTTTTAACTCATAAGTTTTAATTCATAGTTTGTCTTAATTCTTACCTCTTATATGATTTATGGTGTATTGTGTATGTTCGTTGTTTTTGATTTTATATGTGCAATTGTTTGTTTTACTCGACATCATTGTAAATGAGGGCTGGGCCCTCAATGATTCTTCGAGTTTAAATAAATGAAAATGAATGAAAATGAAATATATTCTTGCACTCTGTGTCATGTATGACCGCATGTGCGCCTCCTAACAAATAATAACCTCGCTTTCTCTTAACAAATAATAACCTCGCTTTCTCTTAACAAATAATAACCTCGCTTTCTCTTAACAAATAATAACCTCGCTTTCTCTTAACAAATAATAACCTGGCTTTCTCTTCTAACAACAGGGCAGCACGTGCCACCAGTGCAGGCAGAAGACTGTGGACACCAAGACGTGCTGCCGCAATGAGGACTGCAGAGGGATCATGGGCCAGTTCTGTGGGCCGTGCCTCCGAAACCGCTACGGAGAGGACGTCCGCAAAGCTCTTCTAGATCCGGTGCGCGCGCGCGCACACACACACACACACACACACACACACACACACTTTCATGTTTGGCTCTGTGGTTCAGTTTGTTAATAGACCGTTATAAACTTGGTTAGTAGACCCAGAAAGCACACGGCTTTGGCGAAAGTGTTCAATTCTGCACTCTCAGAAACATACAGTTAACAATCACTCCAATTTTTTCTGGATCTCTCTTTTTTGTTTCACCTACAGTCCTAATTGGATTGTTAAATTTATCAGGTCGGATGCTCCTGATGGATAATATGTATATTTAACGGCATACTAAGTACTTTGCCTTTGAACTTGATGTTTCATTTAAGTGGTAGTTCACAAATTATCTTGAGAATTTTAGTTGAGAACGTCTTTGATATTGGTCCGTTCAAATAATTGATTTCAACCTTACTTAAACCGACCAACTTTTTGATCGCAAAAGTTCCTACAAATGACTCCTCTCAACTAAAACAGCAGGCAGTTTTTATGTGCACGTTTGGAATGGAGTGGATGTCTTTGTCACAGCATGGCCATGAATCTTTTGTGTGTCTTTACTCACACAGGAGTGGAGGTGCCCGCCGTGTCGTGGCATTTGTAACTGCAGCTTCTGCCGCCAGCGAGACGGACGCTGCCCAACGGGCATTCTGTTTCCCCTGGCACAGTACCATGGCTTCTCCGATGTGCATTCCTATCTTACCAGGTGTGTGTGTGTGTGTGTGTGTGTGTGTGTGTGTGTGTGTGTGTGTGTGTGTGTGTGTTGTCAGACGTTAGTTTGTTGGTTTTTTTATTTGGACGCACTGTGAAGTTTGGCTCTGTAAGCCTTACCCTCTGTTCTCTGTTGCAGCCTTCGCAACAAGATAAAAGCCGGGGATGCGTCTGCGGATGAAGAGTAGACGGCAACCACCTTGTCATCCACCAGGGGGTGCCCTAATGCACTGCACTACTTCCAGCAGACAGCTCTTATACAGTCGACAATGAATGAAGTCCACATTCTGCTTATTGTTTGAGATGAATTTGCAGGGTATTTAAAGCTTTTAAAAATGTTTTACATGTGTTTTTTGTATATGCGTGTTGCATCTTGTTTGGATTTTTAAATAAAACATTTACATGAAGTTTCTGCTTAGCCTTATTGGGACTTTTACAAGTCACGGTAGTTGGAAAGCCACACTGTCTTCAGTCTGTAGGCTTTAGATTCCACTTTGAAAATTCTGGATGGTCTTGTGGTACCGTATTTTACTCCCATACTGAAAAACCCACACAGAGATGGAGAAGTACAACTCTTATCTGGCTTTGGGCAAAATTGACCTTTTCAGGTGGGCAGTGGTATGTAAGACTTTTGGGATGCTATCAGGACTTGACGTACCTTTTTTTTCTCAATGGACAGTGGCTGGTTAACCCGTTTCACTAACCATTGTTTTTTTTCTTTACCATAGTATAATAAACTCCAACATTAGAACTTCTAAAACTATACGATTAGTGCCAACATCACAGCTTCCCTAATTAAATAACTTTTTAATAGGAAAAAAAACTGCTGCACAAGAGGCAAACGGAATATAAGCTAATACTGTATGTTGCACAGCATTGCCCCTTGTGTCTGACAAATAACCTGGACATTTCAAACTCCTATCAACCTTTCTTCAGTGTCCAGTAAAGTATATAAATTTATATTTCCTGCACAGGCGATTAAAATCCGGGACAATTTGGAAAAAATGGGACCGGTGGCAACACTAATGTTGCATGCAAGAATAAGGTACCTACCACTACTGAGAAAGAAATGATTAGTAGTAACCACTGCCAAGTTTTATAACAGGGTGTATGCAGGGTTTTAAAAAGTATTTAAAGGTGATCAATTAAAAAGCCAAAATTTCATGGCCTTAAAAGTAGTAAATTTGCTCAAAAGTTATTCTTTTTTGAAAAACGAGGTATTGTTTTTTTGTTGTACCTTTTTGACAAAAAAAAATGATTGGTTCTGTATATAAGGGCAGTATAAGGGCAGTCATGGATACACCTGCCAGGTTGCTGGGGGGAGTAATTAACCAGTGCTCTCCCCCCATCCTCCTTGACTGAGGTACCCTGAGCATGGTACCGTCCAGCCGCACTGCTCCCTTTCGGGCGTCTTTTTGCAAAAAACGAAAGTGTAATGTATTGAAAGTGAAGTGAAAGTGTGAAGGGGGTAGAAATTACAAAAGATGTCTTTTTAATACTCGCACCGGAGTGTCGTGATGGTTGTAAAAAAAATCTAAAGGTAGTGAAAAAGGGTACTAAATGGTAGTACATTTGACTTACAGATTGGTGTATATACCCTGTATGAGCAGTTGGCCCGTGCCAATGTTAGGCCCTGCTTCATAGTGTCAGGTGTTCACTTGAAATAAGTTGATCCAAAATAACACCAACATGGACCTGGGTCTTAACTAGGATGAAATTACAGGCTTATGTGGTCACCAAGACATGGCATAAATGGAAAGTGTCAAACACAAGCAGGTAATTGGAGTGCTTCTGGGTCTTCACCTTTTTTCCTTGGTGCTCATCAGTGTAGGGGCTCTCAAACTTGGTCCAGGAAGACAGATGCTGAGGCACTCAAGGTTGCAATTTTTTTACTTTTTTATTTGGCTACAATGCCTACGCGTTTCGGCCCTTATGGCCTTCTTCAGGGCGTATCTGAAGAAGGCCATAAGGGCCGAAACGCGTAGGCATTGTAGCCAAATAAAAAAGTAAAAAAATTGCAACCATGAGTGCCTCAGCATCTGTCTTCCTGGACCATAAATGGAAAGTGTATTACATTTATTTCCATCCTAAATGTATTGTACAATACATTGTATTGTACATTGTACGCCTGTCACAAGTGTTGATTTGACATTTGCTGGATGGCCCAAAAGTCAGTAAGATGGGGTGCAAATGCAAAATAATTACTTTGTCTCCAGGCTGGACACCCAACCACACCTCGGGTTTATATGTTACGTCCGTCCCACCATCTCCAATCTGATGGGTGTGTGTGTGCCCAAGCTCATTTTTTTTGCTCCATTCATCCAATAATGATGGCAACATTTGTCAAAAAGTAGAGTTGAGAGAAAAACATGCAAGCGATCCCTGGACCTCATTTACAGTTTTGGTCTGTTTGTGTGGGTTCCCAGGATATATAGGGCGTCCCAAAGAAAACGTATCCACAGACTTTTAAATCTATGGAAAAGGTAGGTGTTTTTAATTAAATTTTCAACATGTGATAGGATTTACATTTAAATGTTTTGTCATCATTTGTTCAAACTGATGACTAAAGACTATGCTATGAGACTATGGGTACATTCCAATATGCGTCCTCCACTTATGCTTGTGGCCTCGCGTTTTGCTGATGCCCCGCCTCTGTGGAGAAAACAATGAAGTTTTTCCACTGTCAGCCTAGCCGCAACAATTTTTATGGGACAGTTCTTCATTCACCCTCCCAATTGCAAATGAGGAAACGGCAATAGAATTGTGCTTTTGCAAGATATTGAATTCATTTTCTGTCGTCGGTGACGTCATTTTGAGGTCACAGGCAAGTGAGCAAGGGAGGACGGAAGTCCTCATATGGGAATCCACTCCTTGACAGCCATGTCCTAACGGCAGAGGGTTGTCAGTTTTAAATCTATCCCTACCACCGATACGCCCTGAAGGAGGCCATAAGGGCCGAAACGCGTAGGCATTGTAGCCAAATAAAAAAAATTGCAACCTTGAGTGCCTCAGCATCTGGTCCTTCTGGACCAAGTTTGAGAGCCCCTACACTGATGAGCACCAACGAAAAAAGGTGAAGACCCATAAGCACTCCAATTACCTGCTTGTGTTTCTATCCCTACCACAATCTAGGCCTGAGGTGCCCTTCAGCAAGGCACCGTACCACATGCTCCGGGGGCTGTAACCAATGCCCTGTAGATAACTACTGTAAATCACTTTGGATAAAAGGTGTCAGCTAAGTGGAATGTCATCAAAAAGTCACTGAAAGCTGAATGCAGCCATTGAAAGTGAGTGCAAAAAAAGAGAATTGTGTGTTCCACATTGTCAGCAGTGCCTGGGTCAGAAGGACTCGTGTCAGTTTGAGAACAGGTTGTGCCAAAAGCAACAAAATATCTAAAGTGACATCCCACTTGTACTGAAATGTACATGCATTTGAAAAAAAAAACACCACACCAAACTACTTTACAATGATCTTAGTCAGATAAATGCATCAAAACAAGTTCATAAGGACAAACACATGAAGCCAGTGGAATTCATTATTTTAATCCAGGCATTGGCATTTGTAGCAGTAATATTTACAAGGTACAAAACCAAATCCCTTGCATAAAAAAGGTTTATACACACGTGGTTGTCCTTTGGAAGAAAACAGAAGGGGGCAGGGGGGACCTGCAATTGATGAAAATACTGTTGCTTAACTATTAACCAATGAAAGAACAGTATTCGCCACACCAGACACATCGCTTCTTCAAAACTGAAGAAATTAAGGAGGAGAGGGACATGGACAATACAAAGTCACCCGACCTCACAGTGAACTTTAAAAAGCCCTTTAAGTATTTCCTAAGACGGCACTGAGTCAGAGGTACTGATGCAGCTGCAGCCTCCTCCTCCTCAGGGGTGAATTTCTCAAAACCAAAGTTGCTTACTACATTAGCTACTTTGTTGTTTTCAATGCATTTTCCCATTGGCAACTACCGAAGTTGCTAACAGGCTAACAACTTTTCTTTTGAGAAACTCACCCCAGCACTGATTTCACTCCGATTCAGCATGACAAGGGGAAAACTGGTCACGTCTTCACTCTCACGGCCGAGTGCTGGAGGGAGTTGATTTACTATAGTAAACACTATGCAAGACAACACGTCTCGGACTGAGCAGTAAAGCCCATCCTTGTTTGAGGAAGTATATAAAACCAAACATAAAAATCTGTATAAAAAATGGGGGGGGGGGCACAGGATGATACAGAAGGATCTTTTTCCATCGTTACTCTTTTTTCCATCATTATTACCATTACTTTATCAAATCACGCTCTACTTGTAGTCTAGAGCGATACAAACTCAAGAAGACTCGTCTTTAAATGGGAAGCCATAATAAACAAAACGAAACAAAAGTCACTGCCACGGTTTTCTGTCCTGTGTTCAAATTGCTGCCCCTGAGAATCCATTAACCACCTGATAAAGAGTGCAGACCTTTGGTTTGGATTTGTGTCACAAAAAAAAAGATATCTGCAAAAAAGTGTTCTTGACGCAGTTTTTTGATTCTTGCGATTCGAGTAAAGAAACTACGCATGTTAGGAAAACACTCAAGAAAGTAACATTTTACCACAGAAAAAGAAACGTGAGGTTCTAAATAATTAAAGTAAAAAGTGTGTTAGGCAAATCTGGACTGTCCTGAAAACAATACATAGTTCTATTCAGAACACTCGAGTTTAGTTTACAAATGTACTCACAGAAAAAAAAACCTACATTTATATATATATAAAAAATGATAGTTAAAGGTTAAGATCTGATTGTATGAAACAGACGACAAACAAAAAGGCAATTTCAGGTGATCAATACGAGCTGATCCTTCCTGTGGTAATTTGTAGTTTTTAGAAAAAATATAATTTATGTACAAAACCACTATCAAAAGTTTTTGTTTGTTTGTTGCTATGATAAGTTATCAAAGCATGATGGCTTGTGAGTGTACCTATCAACTCATATATTTTTAAAAAGATTAAGAAAAAAAGAAAAGAAAACAATACACAACCACCACATAGATTTTAGTGTCCTTCCACCTTACACAGATTAGTGCTCCTGACAGAGATGGGTGTCTGAAGTCACCAGTGACCTAATTCTCTGTTTGTGTGTGTGTGTCTGCCAATCTGTTTTCCGGGTCTCTTCCAGCGAGGGTGGCCACGATGGAGTTACCAACAGCAGGCCCTTACAATGCTGCAGAAGTGGTGGTGGTGGTGGTGGTGATGAGGAGGGGGTGGGGCAGTCAAGAGGTCTGTGACACCTTAGACTTGTGGCCAGCAGCCAGCAGGCGTAACCTGAGTAGTGGGAGGGCACTGCCAGCTTGGCCTAGTGTGTGTGTGTGTGTGTGTGTGCGTGCGTGCGTGTGCAAGCATTGTCCGTGTGTCCAATGGGGCTCGACGTGTGCACACTTGAGTGTTTAGGGACACAACACCTCCCAACAAAAACACCTTTTATAAAAGTGCCTGCAGTTACCATAGTAAGTGAGAACGCAATGCTACAGAGGAACTTTTTTCCCTTATAATGCAAATCCACTCGTGCCGCAGTCCCCCGTCTCCCCAATCGATTTCCCGCTCGCAAGTTCGTCCCGTCCACGCCTTGTCCATTTCATTGCATGGTTCTCTGGGGGAACAACTGCGCTTCGTCCATGACTTTGCCTCACCTGACTGAAATCCTGCTTCCCACCATACCCCATTGTCCCAATCCCACTCATACATCCGTCTGTCCGTCCATCCATCCAGGCTCCAAGTTCTCAAACATCCATCATCAAACGCTCTGTATAGTCGTCTGGGCCCCACCCCATCCCAGGCAGCTCTCTCCAGTCCAGCCTTCTCTCTCCAGTCCAGTCCAGCCCAGGCCTTGGCCGCCTCCCTCAGCCCCTGGCTGTGTGTCTCAGTAGCCGTTGCTGTTGAGTGAGCTGAGCGAGTGGATGTCGGTCACCTGCATGACGTTGATGCCGCTGTTGGCGAGCCGCGCGATGCCCTCGGGGGACAGCGTCTCCATGGTGATGAGCGTCTGGGCCTCGGGCGGCGCGCTGTTGTCCGCGGCTACATGGCTGGGGGAGGCGGAGTCGGAGGCGGGCTGCCCGGGGGCCGGCACCCCTTTCTTGTTCAGGTGCGTCTTGATGTGCTTGGACAGGTGGTCACTGCGCATGAAGCGCTTGGGACACTCCGGACAGGAGAACTTCTTCTCACCTGGGGGGTATTGCAGAAGGAAAGGTTAGTCGATTATCAACTATTGGCAAAGTTAACTCCACAAGTAGCAACGTTCAGAGTGAGTCTTCTCAATATATTCTACTTTCTATGGTAGTAATTAGCAGTAGAAGAGACCTGTGGCTTTGCTCTGATCATGGAATAAACCTTCAGGTATCTTCTATTAGGGCAGGGATGTGCCACTTTCAAGATAAGGAGGGCCAACATTTTTCATCGCCACTATTAGAGGGCCACAGGACCACGTACTTCAACTAGTTGGATACAAGAGAAGCCACGAAATGTCTGGGTAACAGAAACCGCAAAGTGTTCCCATTTACTCTACTTGTAGTACAAAATTTAAAAAGCGGTCAACGTAAATTGCAGTTTAATGACAAAATGAAACAAAAAGTATAATCAGTTTAAAATCTACTGGCCACACAGAGTCAGAGGGAACTGCGTTAGCTACTTTGTTTGCAATTCAATTTCCCAACACAGAAGGCAACAGGCAACGCAGCAGGAAAAAAAAAAAAACATGTACCGGTAGTACAGATTGAGTTATCATAGTGTAGTTTTTGTTATCGCAGTGGTAATGTAATTGTACCACATTGCAAATTGGAGTTGCAGTTCTACGCTTGTATAGAACACCACAAGAGAATGGGGGAAATCCTGTAGCAGGATTCAGTTGTGAGGTGGGGCAAGACACGGGCAGACAACCACGTGAGCTAATTTTTTGACCGCCAGAGTCAACAATCAGAGGTTGATTTGTGCGCAGATGGTTTCGCGCAGTCAGGAGAAAACAAAAATGTGGAACCCATCTATAATGAACATCACCTGCACCTTTAAACCTGGCTGTGCCTATACTCACCAGTGCAGAAGACTGAAATAAAACTATGCTTTGTCTACATTTAAAAAGATGCTCACCAAGCGAGAGAAGGGGAAATCCCTGCATAGCGGCAGTCTTCAATTTAGCAGAGTTTACTTTAGTGAACATTACAAGCACATTTAAACCTGGCTGTGTTCGTACTAACCATTACAGAGCACTGAAAATGAGCCATGCACTGTATATCTTAAAAATGCCCATCCATTCACTAACACACAACTAAGGTGCCGTTTCCACGTAGCTGGATATTTTTAAATGTGGATCTTTTCCTCCCGTTTAGGTGTAAACGCAACACGTGGATAAAAATTCAAAGTCCATTGTAACAGGTGTGTTTTAGGCCCCTAAATGATATCTTTAAAGACGGATTTTTGATATGTGGATTTTAAAACTCTGTTTACGTGGAAATGGAAGGCCAAAACCAATGCGTTTTCAAAAATATCCTGCTACAGTACGTGGAAACGGCACCTAAATGCCAATTTGCATCCCGTCTAACTAGCAAGTGCAGCCTGTGCTCACCGGTGTGGGTGCGTTTGTGCCTCTGCAGCTCGTCGGAGCGGGTGAAGCGCTTGCCGCAGAAGGACCAGGAGCAGACGAAGGGCCGCTCGCCCGTGTGCCAGCGCAGGTGGGCGCGCAGGTGCGACGTCTTGCCGTACACCTTGTTGCAGCCGGGAATGTGGCAGATGTGCTGCTTCTTCTTGCTGGGGTCGCTGCTGCTGGCACGGCGCGGGGTGGGGAAAACAAAACAACAAACAAACAAACAAACAAACAAACATCGCAAGGCTTGAGTTAGGATGATTAACTCATAATGGATTTTGAAAGGTGTGCAATTATACACTGTAGAAATTATACACTAAAACAGGCAGATCCTTAATACAGATCAAGACAGGAGCTTTTAAGCATTGAACTCCAGGTGCTTGGCTAAACATTAAGAAAATAACTTGCACACCAAACATCATCAATAATGACTAAATGTACCAGCAAAACTTAATATTTCATATTTATACAAATTGATATCTTTTGTGGGGTCAGGAAATTGAAAAGCTGTAAAAGTCAGGGCTCTCTCCCTCAAAAACTAAATCAAATTTAGTACTATTTTCATTAGCATGATTATTATCCAAAAGTGTGCGTACCGTCCCTCCCCGTCCTTGCAGTAGGGACAGGTGCATGCCTCTCGGCGCGTGCGTCTGTTGGGGGTGGGGCTGGCCTCCATGCCCTCGTCCAGCCCGCCGTCATCCATGCTGTCGTTGCCCGTCGCAGCCTGCAGGCTCTGGTCTCCTGCACAACACATAGAAAACATCAAGAGCATGAGAACTCAGTCACAATTACACAAAGTCAACATCTTTTCATTGACTTCAGTGGATGATTGGAAGGGAAAAAAAATCTCCCAAATTGTATAATGAAGGCCTTAATCATTCAATGTGATCTTTGTTGTCAAAGGTAACTGAAGCAACAGAGTTGTTGTACACTGAACTATACTCTCTTTTTTTCCCAGCAATACATACCTGCCAACCTTGAATTTTTTTTTTGAGTAGCAATTTATCGCGGCGCGGCAATTCACGGCGCAACAAATACCTACAAGTGAGAAAATGTGGTCAACGCAGCGCAATACCATGGGCCGCCGGCGGGCCCATCTCTGAGAGGCTACTTTGTTTTGCACACCTTGGGTTGCCAAATGTCAAGGGGGAAAATATGGAACACTTCATTCAGGCAGGGGGAGTAGGGGTCCTCTCCCAGAAAAAATTGCTTTTCTTAAATGCAATTTCCTGCATTTTAATGCATTTTAGCCTAACATTCCGTGTATCTGGCAATTTCACCAGATTATCTTGCTCTTCACAGTACTTTGAACTACCATACATTATTAAACTTTCATGGAAGATGTTTTTTTGTTTCACACCATGACACCAATAAAATGCTATGGTATAGTGTGCTGGAATTCAGGCCTCTAAATTAACTTTATTGATCACCAGCCAATATGGCTGTTAATCTTACAAGTCAAACATACCACCAGTCTGGCTAGTAAATTATCCTATGTACCAGCCAAACAGAGCATTTGGTCACTTGGGGGGTGTTAAGGAGCTGGAATCGAGTATGAAATTGAAGCATTTGCTTATTATTTTTTTGCTGTAGAAGGTATATGTAGGGAAATGTATAATTTGATTATATAATGCATTTCAGTGATTTTTATGAACAAAAAGTTGAATTGCAATGATTCTTACATCATTTCCCCCAATATTAATAAATGGTGATGTTGTCACCTACTGTGAAGAAGTATCAGCAGATTGTAGAGAAAAAGATAAAGACAGGTGGTATCTAGGCTAGGATAATATCAGGTTAATATTATTACCTTGGGGGCTAACATCAAAATCACACTTGCATCCATTCAGTAGCCTACACGTCACGTGGCTCTACCATTGACAGTATATTCTATTTACCGGTACTGTCAATGGGCTCTACTGATGGACGAGGGCTAATGGCCACTTGGAACTTCCACAGTAACTTTTGAGGTGCATGCACGCTTCTTTTTTCCACTTCTCTACATATTGGCCTATCTACCCTCATTTGCCGTCATGAGTTGGCTATTGTTCAGTGTTCTGCACATACATGATGACAGGATAATATATTTTATGTATAGATTACCATACGTGATTACGGATAGTTCTAGTAGTGGAGTCATGCATATTTTGGTATGACGCACAATAGGCCTACCTGTTACACCTGTTCACAGAATGGGCCACGACTCCAGTATTCCTATGTCTTTATACGGTGTCATGGTAGATTACGGATGTACTCCGAGCACAACCGTTAGAACTATCGCTTTATTTCGCCCACTTAAAATGATCCGACGCAAAGGGAAACCGAATTTAGTTCGCTGCTAATCTGCTAATTTATAGCGCAGTAATAGTCAGCAGTCGATCACATTTTCTCATTCGGAAGTAATCTCGTTTCGGTCCAATATAAAAAAAGCATATTGCCGTCAAATACGGCGAAACATTGGGTGAACCATTATGTTCAGGACGACAGACCTCGAGCTTTATTTATTTTCTTTTACGGATTTAGCAACTGGACGCGATTCACTATTCCCATTGAGGCTACCTTTCTCAAAGCCCATTTACCTTTGAAACGGTGATTTTGACGGTGCTCACTTGTAAAACTACAGCGACAGCACCAAGATGGATAATATATGATGACAGGAGGAGGACACTTGTGTCAGAGATTATAGGAGTAGTCTATCTGCTTGTGTGTCTTCGAAGCAAACTTTCTATCTGCAGCTGATACCTCGACTCGAGCGGAGCGACAACAAATGAAGACCCCCTAAACCAGCGCTCTGATTGGTCAATATTTCCCCCCCCACACACGTTGCTAGCCAATGGAAAGGCCAGCGCCAGAGTTGCAAGCAGAGCCATATCTACGGCTCTGGCTGGTTGCAAGTCTACAGAGAAATATAATATATAAGGGCCCGTGAAAACACCTTGCTATTGGTTTTTCCCGTATTTTGAAGTGACAGCGCCGTAGTTTGATGTCAAAATCCGTATCTGCTACACAAAATGCGTAATGGTCGGCAGGTATGCAGTTAACATTTTAACATCCTGTTTAAAAAGGGTGCATCTTCAAGTTCACACCCAAATACAGTGAAAAGGGGAAGTCAAGATGACACTTCTTTGTTACACCAGCCACAGTTTCACTCCCTCCCCAGATGTGTGTGCGCAACATTGGCTGGCTGGGTCACTGCAAAGCCCAGGGTGAGCCAGCCCTACAGAAAAGGGGTGTAGTGGAAAGCATCTTTCAACTGCTACAGTTACTAGAGCGGCTTCCCACTATAGTCCTGCCTGCTGTGCTGGTGTACGAGGCTCGCTCAGGAAACTGCTCCAGAACGGGACAGGAAGGAAATCTGGTGATGCAGTGCCATCAAGTCAGTCACACATGAGCAAGCCTGATGGCGGTGGCGTTGGCAGCAGCCTCAGTCTTACTACTGTACCTCTACTACTACTACCACCACCACCACCACCACCACCACCCGCCCAGCTCTCCTTCTGTTTATTGCTTCACTGGCTTTGAGGAGGAAATTGCCACACAGCAGATAAACGCGGGTGGCATGACACAGACGTGGACACACCCATCAGCCTGCCTCCTCTCTTGGCTGTGGGAGACGGGCCCTGGCGTATGAACGCTTCAGGGCTTTTCCTGATAAAGCCCTTTTACTGGATGGGCGGGGTTGGGTGGAGTGTGGTAGGGGGAAGAGTTTACGCCTTTTTTTCACTGAATTAAAAAAAGAAGCCAAAAAACAAACAAACGAAAGAAAGCCAAGTCACAGCTGGGTCACACTTTCGAGACAAGGCAAACATTTTCTCCTCGTTGAGAAACACAAAGGTCGTGCTGCCACTTGCAAAAACAAACCCCCGTTTGAACTAACCAAACCAGTATGGTAAGCAGCGCCACCAAACAGGAGGAGAATGGCCTGCTATTCCAGACAGCAATCTGAGAAGGTTTACCTCAACTCAAGCATTAGAAATGTTTACGGAAAAGGAGCCAACAAAGCATTTACGTATACAGATAAACATTAACCTGGACAGTTCCTTCACAAACCGGGGCAGAATTTTCTTAGACTTATTGTCTGCCGTGTGTCAGTAGTGTATACAGGACACATACAAGACTTATAGAACAACAATACTGTAAACTTATATTTTATCATAGCTAAGAATTACAATCTGAGACATAGATGGAGGAAATTAAAAGACCCGTTTCATTCAGAACAGATAAGCAGCAGGAAATGCTTTTCAGAGAACTGATTATGCACCCAGATCGCACTCATCCTGAAATAGATTGCCCATGTGCTAAAATTAGCTGTTGATATGGCATCAGCAACCCACAGGAAACAAATGACCATACACATCTTAAATATCCCCATCTTATCACCATGCATGTCAAACAATCTATGTAAAAGATGGTACGGTATCAATCAACGGCAGAGAAAGGAAAGACAACTATATACATTTTTTACAAAAAAAGTCCACAAACTAAGAGTAACTAACAAATGCTTTTATCACAGTGCTCAAAAAGCTCCCAAAGATTACTCACGCAAAATAGATTACCCATGTGGTAAAGTTAGCTGTGCATAGCATGCCAGTCGCCCACAGGAAACAAAGACCACACTTCTTTGCACTTCATCTTAAATTTCAATTTCAACCCATTTCCATCCATTTAGATATGTACTGGAGGCTAGCCAGCATTTAGGTACCCATCAAATCAATTAAAAAAGAAATGCAGCATTCCAGTGACACTGGAATATTGAACAATGGCAGCTCTGAAGAATTTTAGGCTCCATGATAGAATGCAAACATAGAATCTTGTCTTGTTTTGATAGAATGCTAGGCTCCATAATATAATGCAAACATTATAGAATCTTGTCTTGTTTTGATAGAATGTTAGGCTCCATATAATATAATGCAAACATTATAGAATCTTGTCTTGTTTTGATAGAATGTTTAAGAACTCAAACCCCTTTACAAGGTCCCCATCCCTCCTCAAGTCCCAGATCTACCTCTCCTACCCTGACTACCATTACTGACCTGCTGGGTTGGCGATAGTGATGGGCACCCCTTGCAGCTGGTGCATCTGCAGTCCGGCGGCGTTGCCCAGCGGGTTCAGGTTGATGGTCTGCAGGCCCTGCAGCTGCACCGTGCCGCCCGCCTGCGTCTGCGCCAGCTGCGGCAGCGACTGGACGGGCGCCAGCGTGATCTGGGCGCCGGCCGGGTTCTGCAGCTGGAGGGTCTGCCAGCTGACCTGGCCGTTGGGCCCCACGGTGCGCAGCAGGATGGGCTGGCTGTTGGAGATGGCCTGGAGCTGCAGGTTCTGCAGGCCGTCCTGGGAGATGGTGGGGGCGGCGGTGGCAAACACCTGGCCCCCGGCCGCCGTCACCGTGCCCGGCTGGAGGGCCTGCAGCCCTGCGCCCGACAGGATCTGCTGGGGCTGGATCAGTATCTGCTGCGGCTGCTGTTGCTGCGTTTGTTGTTGCTGCTGCCCGTCAGACATGATGGTTATGCCTCCTGTTGCATTCTGGAAGGTGCCGGTGACGACTGTGTTGGTGCCCTGAGCCTGAGACGCCACTCCGTATGTGGTGGCCGGGGTGGAGGTGGTGGTGATGGAGCTGGTGAAGTAGTTCGTCCCCACAGAGGATACAGCCGCCTGCTGCTGCTGCTGCGACTGCTGTTGAACCAGCTGCTGGTTGTTCCCTGCTGCTCCGGCGTCCCCTCCGGCAGCCGTCGTGGTGGCGGGCATGGCGCCCGCACTAACAGGCAGCAGCGTGATGTTGCCCATGCCATTGAGCGACACGGGCATGTTGGCCAGGAACTGCGTCTGGTTGGGCAGCACGGCGTTGCCCAGGCCCAGGTTCTGGAGCGGGATGGCCCCCTGGAGCAGCCCCGGCGCCACCGTCAGGATATTCCCCGCCGCCGTCCCCGCTCTGTTGCCGGTGGCCGCCGCGATGAGCTGCTGCCCGCCGTTGGGGGAGGAGACCAGCTGGAACTGTCCGGCGCCCACCGCGCCCGAGGGGTCCTGCTGGGCCTGGGTCAGCTGCAGCTGCTGCCCGTCCACCGTCTGGAACTGCGGGATGACCTGGTACTGGATGTTGGGCATGACGCCCGAGAGGGTGGTGAGCACCTGGCCGCCCTGCATGGTGGGGGCCATGACGTACTGCTGCTGGGGCTGCTGCGTCTGCACCGCCGCGCCCGACGACGAAACCACCAGACGGCCCTTCTGGTCCTCGGCCATGACCCCCAGGCCCTGGGCGATGCTGGTGACACAGTTGGCGAGGGTGGTGGCGGCGCCTCCGGCGGAGATGACCTGCCAACCGTTGGCGGTCTGTGTGAGCTGGCTGAGGTCTAGCTGCTGGCTCTGCTGCTGCTGCTGTTGTTGTTGTTGTTGCTGGTGGTCTGTGTCATTCTCATCCATGCGACTGCAGGTGGCTGCTAACAGGGCAAGGGGCGACGGCTGCTGAGAATCCTGTTGAATTGAGGAGGGCAGAGAGATGGGGGGGGGGGGGAACAAACTTAGTTATTGTTGGACTTTTTTTTTTTTTTAAGTTATGCAATTCATGTACACGTGGCGTTTAGCCGTTATAATTGACTGGTTCACCCCCAAGCAGGAATCAATACACACATGTGTTCTTGTCAATTTATGTGCAATGCATCCATTAACCAAAAGATAACCCAGGCAGTTACAGCTGTACTATGTCTATTGCATCGCTGCTGAATACTTGTGGGAATGCGGAGAGGAAAAGGGAGGGGAGGGGTAAAAAGAGGGAACCGGGCTATTTGGAAATGGGTGGGATCGCAGATTCCGTATGTCCTCCCAAGCCCCGGCGCCTGGCCACGCATCCCCTCCCCCACCCCACCCATCTCCCTCCCACCCCTCCATTCTACCCTATAAACTCGCTCGGGCGCATGTGGCCACCCCTCCGTGGGCAGCGAAGAATGGGCCGCGCAACCCGCATTCAAAATGCGGGGCTTGTCAGCAACACCCCGTGTCGCCTCTTTTGCTACCTCCACCGCCGTCCTACCTCCCACTCAAAGACATGTGCGCTTGGAAAAACCGACAACAAATGCCCTCTCTGTCACACCAATGCAGATACTACTCCAGTCAAGCTACCTTAGCCGACTCAGATTGTGTGAAATGTACAATGGATTGGCCGCCAACAGCTCGAAAATCAGTTGGTTCACTTGAATCGCCAACCATCGCAGCTTAACAGAATCTAAGGAAAGTTTTGTTTAAAGTGCTACCGAACTCACCTGTCCGGTATTTGTGTTTCGCTTTTGAAGGAAGCCTCCGTCACTTTCCACCAGCGCGGCCATTTCATCTCGCTGTTGCTCTGCGTAAAAACGTAACTTAGCTAGCTAGTTGCAAGAGAGTCCCTTCGACAAGACTTCAATCAAACTTTAGCGGGACTAAAAAGTATTAGCAGACAGTAGCACATAGTTGGTTCATTTAACACAACGAGGACATAGACACTTTACTTAAACTTCACTGGTGGCTCACCCGACTTGATCAACGTAGTTGGTAGCCCGCTAATTTGGCTGGCAAAATATCTTAGTGCGACCTTCTGCTTGATGGATTCCAGCAGCTTGCTAACGCTAGCTAGAAATCCTAGCCCAGCTAGCTCCTAGGCTGACACGAGCCAAGTATGTCACTGAATCCTGTTGCTTGTAGTCTACTCTACTGAAGCTTTTCACTCAATTTACCGGGTTCAGCCCGGCGAGTTCAGAGCACATCGAGTTACCTACCCCACACCACGACACTTCACACGGCTGTAAAATAAATCTAGCTATAAATAAATCATATTACAGTGACTTACGTCGCCTACCTGGTCAATTGAACAGTTTGCTAACCAGACCTAGCTAGTAAACCAGCTCTCCATGTCAAGTCTCACTACTTACTGCAATTACTTGCGAGAGTAAAGTTATACTCATGAAAGTTGTATGTCACCACATCAGAGTCTAAAAATAAGGTGACGATATCATAAACCGCAGTACTTGGCATATGCAACTTACTGATTAACTGGTTAAAGTAGCTAGCTAGCTACAAGCTAAAGGAAATGCCCATCTCGCAGTTGAACCAGTTACTTCACTAAGTTAGCGTTACAGCTTAAAAGCTAGCAATTTGGGATTAGGTTAACATCTAAACTCATGTCCGGGTTACATAGGCACAGTGCACAAACACATCGAGGCCATGTTTATAACGGAGCGTATAGTTTCACAGAAGCAACTAAACTTTTAAAATAATTCACTCACCACCACTCATAGTTTGAGACGTGAGGAGTTTCTCTGCCTTCTTCCAGACTGACATCAACTTGTAAACCATGCAACCAAACTTGACGACGGCACGGCACGGGGGAGAGAAAGAAAAGTTGGCTATCCAATAGAAATGGCAGTAGTATAGTATCGAGCCAATAGAAATGTCTTTTTGACAGATTTTTTTCGTATGTGTTCTGTTTAAGTTTTTACCAAGAAGTGATACGGAATGTTGGGCGTGAACGGTACTACCTGTAATCCAGTAAACGCTGTACATTTATGTCAAGTAGCTCGAAACGTCCAATGGTAAGTGGTTTCACAAGCAAATACTTGGGTGGGGTCAGCTGAAAGTAGGTTGTGCTGTGGCGTTTTGTAGTGTGACGTCAGCATAAGGATTTTTTTTTGGCGCAAAAGGCGCCATTGATGAATTCACCCCAATTACAATGTAGCAGCAAAATATAAACACTGTTTCTAAATGACTGGACTCGCTTTCCTATAATAAGTAACAATGTTGCATACGGTTATATGGCTATGATCTGCTCCAGTGCTTCCCATTTTACAATAATGACATAAATAAATGCATTCATAAAAAAAAAGTTCTTGTGAAACTACAATACTATTACAATTTTGGAGACAATTCTTATTATAGCCTAGACATATATTTTGTTCAACCTTATGTCTAAATTCACACACTAGTGTAAAAACAGCTACTCAAACAGAGCAAACATCCACTACACAAAACTCTGTGTGACTCTGAGTGAACCTCTTTCCCATGGAAAAACTCCTAACCTGCCGCACATTTGTGAGTCACTAATTTCATGTTACCTCTCAGTTAACTGTGAAAAGTCAGCTCAGCAGCTGTGAGAGGGAGAGAGAGGAGGAATGACAGCACAGTTGACTGTACAGTCAGACCGGGGCCGAGAATGTGCATGTGTGTCTGTGTGCACTAGCCACTCCCAGAGGTCTCGAGGGGGGCTGGGTGAGGGCCTGGCAAAAGGCGGGGGTTGGGAGGTCTGTCTGCCTGGCTGGCTGGCCTGTATAGCTGCCCCAAGAAGGGGGTGGGGGCCTGGGTGGGGACTGGATTTCTAGAGTGTGTTTGAGAGAAGAGAGAGGGGGTGCCCAAGGAGCACATGCCGTCCGCATGTAAACAGTGAAGGGCCACAGCCCAGCGAGGGTGGAGTTGTGGAACATTTCGCACACCCACCTTTTGCTGCTGGCTGCTACTGCTGCCTTCAGTGTTCGCCGGCTGCATGCACGGCTTAATAGTGCTGGAGCACAGAGCAAAGCTGGAATACAAATGCATTTGTAATATAGGCCCTATAGGCTTGGTGTTTGAAAAATGAAAAATAAAAATACAAAGAATTTCTATTACAATCATGCGCTTTTTTCTGTAACATGTCCTGTTATATGCTTATAATAAGTTTATGAATCTGTTTATTTTCGGTCAAAATCATGGAGAACATATACATTTCCAGAAGGAAACCTATATGAATGGATGAATGAGATCTCTCTCTCTCTCTCTCTCTCTCTCTCTCTCTCTCTCTCTCTCTCTCTCTCTCTCTTTCTCTCTCTCTCTCTCTCTGACTCCCAACCCGCCTGGTTGGTGGGGGGAGTAATTAACTAGTGCTCTTCCCCATCCTCCACGGGTGAGGCATAAATGCCAATTTCATTGTGTGCAGTGTGCACTTGTGTGCTGTGGGGTGCTGTGTCACAATTACAATGGGAGTTGGAGTTTCCCAGGTGGGCTTTCTTTCACTTCTCTCTCTCTCTCTCTCTCTCTCTCTCTCTCTCTCTCTCTCTCTCTCTCTCTCTCTCTCTCTCTCTCTCTCTGTTGACATGAAGCAAGTTTGAAACATAACAAATAGGCTACAGGAGACGGGTCGTCTGAAAGACCCAGATTAGTCTGATGAATGAACGTGCCCATTTATAGATTAAGCCATAATGTATTTTACCTAATCTATTTTCCCTACACAAAAGCATGTGTAGATAAATCACCGGTTAACAGCTCAGTAAATAAAACCCACAGGGATTAAGGCCTTTGATTAGGTATTGCTGTATATAGGCCTACAATGTCAGGCCTGCGAAAGACTCTCAATATGTAGGTTGTGTTTGTTTACAGAAAGCAATAATGTGACACACACTGGTAAATGGTTAACAGGAAGGCCTCAAAGGATCAAATGGTCCACACAGCACACAGCACACCATATTCATACACACACAGACGCTATTCAGTGTATGGCTGCAGTGGCGCTTGTTGCATATGTTATTTACAAGGCACTGATGTGTCGTCTACACTGAGGTTCCTTCTTCCTCCGCTCCATGGCCTAGGCAGTCTAGGAACACAGCACCTCAAAGACATTTTGTGCTGACAGCACAGTGGACCCAGTGTCCACTGTCCTGCAAGGTTTCACAAGAGGACTATGTCGAGTCGAAGCCAATGACTGTATATTAAGGAATGCTGCCACCTAGCGGCGTTAAATGCGAATGGTTTGGGAAAATGCTGGAGAGGCAGACATCTACCCATTCAGTGAAGTTATAATAAATTATCCACCTCTTCACCAGCGACTATTTGCCACACACGTATACACAGATTGCAATGCGACTTAATGGCACACAAATTACCACACGTTCTTCTGTGTGTTTTAAAAAAACTTCCAGGTCTGCGTCGTGATTGATCTGGTGATTTGGTGATGGCATCAGGGGATATAGGCGCGCGCGCGCACACATGCACACGCAATGTCGTTACTTTATCAATTTTCCGAAGACAACAGAGGAGTTCTGATTCAATTTCATAATTCTACGCGGTGAGGATACGAGGTGGATAGCCTAGAACGGAACAGACAGACAGTTGCACACCTTTAAATGTCACCAAAACAAAAGCCCTCAAATGACACTGACTGAAGTCATATCATGGAATATTACAACGCTGTCGCTTGTGCTCAGGACATTGCAGATTGCACGCTAGGTGTTGCCGCTCTTTCAGTTCTGCCTCCAGACTACCGCATCATTTCCTCCTTGGTTCTTCTTCTTGTAACGAGTAGCGACAGCAGACACACAGCAGCAGCAGTCTGTCCAAAGCGCGAGCACGAAAGTTTGCGTTGGCGGCGAACAATGCTCTAAAAATGTGGCTCGTGGAGATCATACAAATAGAAGGAAAACGCAGGGATGCCACAGAATGTCGGATACCTGAGCGGTGACTAGGAACCTACCTCAATTGTAGGCCTATTTTATTTTATTTTATTTTTTTATACACCGACAGCGTTGAAGGTAAGTTATGCCATGGAGGAACATTTTGTCATGCATCAACAGTGTGAGAAATGTTAGACTATGCCACTTGATATTGAGTCTTTCCTTTCAATATTGCTTAGTCAAAGCATAGGGATGTGGGTAATTTTCTAGATGTTGAATGAATAATTAGCCTATAAAAGTAACAGCGCTTTGATTGGCCTCCAGAGATAGGCTTTTATGTCCCCAAAAGCCCAAATATTTAAAGTGAAAGAGAACATGTCACTCATTTATGAAGATTTATGTAGACCTACACTAGACCTACACTATATGATGTGTGTGAACGCGTCAACATCTGTTTCCTCATAGCTGCCTTCTGGATTCCATGGAGACCCCGTCCCCAACTGTCAGGCGCCACGCCTGGGTCCACAGCAGCTGGCTGACTCTGGAGGAGACGGAGCATCTGGCCCCATACCCGGCCGCCACGGACCTGGCACCGCACCTGTCCCCACAGGAGGATGAGGTCTTCCTGGGAGGAGGTCTGTGCCATTCGCGAAAACAAATCTCTAAAGCTCCAAAATGTTATTTAAAAAACAACAACAACAACAACAACAACAACAACAACAACAACAACAACTTAGGATGACCCCCACGACTAAGAACTTTTACACTGCATAAATTGTCATTTATTGTTCTTACCGTTTGGGTATGTTCTTGACATTATTGTGTTGAAAGATTTAAATTGAGACATATGATAAATGTAGATATAGGTCTACTGTAAGATTTCAGATGTATAAGTTATAAGAGTAATTGTGTGTGAAAAGCAGTAGTCCTGAAAAAAAGGCTTTGTCCTCACGCAGAATATTAGGACACATTATGTAATGCAACCGGTCAACCCACACCCCTGCATAGTAGAAAACCCCCTTAAGGGGTTATGCCACTATTTTGGGGCTTAATACAGTTAAAATCGTTGACTGGGGTTTATAAAGGTGGTAAAGTGTCTTATTTTTCATGTTAAGCGTTGTCTTGCTTTAAGACAAGTTAAAAGAGGGAATATGTCGCTAAGCTAGTGAAAGTCAATGGATCCGTGTAGCAATAATACGTTTGTGTGTGTGTGTAAGCAAAGGTAGATTGTCCTACTTAATGTAATGTGCATGTTCGCTAATTCGTGCTTTGTCTCTGCATGCTGCATATCTTTTTGTGTTTCCACAGGATGTGCGACAGGAAAGATTGAGACCTGGCTTCAAGGCTGTGGGTAAGTATAAATGTCTGTGATGCAATAGTAGGCCTACATATCTCTCTCTCTCTCTCTCTCTCTCTCTCTCTCTCTCTCTCTCTCTCTCTCTCTCTCTCTCTCTCTCTCTGTCTGTCTGAGTTTACATCCAGGAGAAGTAATTGTCATCTGTTTGTTGACAGTATAGCAATACAAGCAGATTAAGGAAGAGGTGCTGTTTGAATAAGCAGTTTGTCACAGTGAGAGAAAGTGATCATCATACGCAAGTGCAAACAGAATGGGTTTGTGAAGAGACAGATCTCACCATCTCTCAGTAATTATGGGAGACCTTATCGAACACTCTCGCAAACACACATTATCATACAAAACTGTCATTCAACAAATGCACATGTATTTTCAGAGCCATAAAGGTGCAAGTGTATTCTAGTGATTTCCATTTCTGTGAATGATAGTACCGTGACAGAAAATCCAGGTCATTCAAACAGTACATTAGCTTGTGGCAAGAGTTCAAGTCAAGTCAAGTCAAGTCAAGTCTGCATTATTGTCAATTTCTTTACATGCGCTGGTCATACAAAGAATTTAAATTACGTTTCTTACTTTCCCATGCAGACAGACATAGACCTTAGGTGTGGAGACAAATTAGACATAGACAGTACACATACATTACACCTAGAGTGGAGTTAGTGTTGGAATGGGTATTCTCTGTGTGAGCATCCTTCACGTCATGACGCAGGCAGTAGAGAGGCACACTGCAGTGTCTGACATGTGTGCTGCTTAGTGGGTATTTTTATCCTAGCATCTGGCACTGAGCCCACACTAGTCTACCCACAGCCAGGCGCACATACAGTACAGTAGCCTACGCAATGGCCCAAGCTCTAATAATCAGCACTTTTGAGTTACAGAATACAGTGGTCTGGCTGGCTAATGTTTCTGTTACCTTCTGATTTTCCCACAGGCTGGACACAGCAGGACAAGATGACACAAAAGCTGACCATGGTCAATTAACCTTGGGTAAGTTCTCTTAAAAAATAACGCTCCATCTAGTTTGTAAGGCGTGTCCATGTGAAAAATGTTTGGCCAAATGCATATCTGTACAATTGTAATTGCCTTGGCATAGTTCCTTGTTGTTTTACGCCATTTGTGTGTGTGTTATGTCGAAGTTATTGATGAACTAAGGGGGCGTTGCTCCTCTCACCCACCCACAGAGTCACTGTTGAAAACCTACAGCAGTTTTGAAGATGACCTGAGCCTAGGAGCTGAGGGTGAGTGACGAAAACGTAAACACAGACACAGGAAACAAAACAGGAAAGACAGTCATGGGAAAAGGTGGGACTACTGTCCGTGTCTGTGTGTGACCTCGACTCTTATTTCTCTATTGACATAGTCTGGGTTTTCAGTAAATCGAGGTCAAGGGGGGCGTTTGTTCAAAAAAGTCTGAGAACCACTGTACTAAAGCGAGAATTGAACATGTGTCCTTAATTATTACCAAAGTCATTTCCTGTTATTACACGGTTGTCCCCTCGCACAAAAGAACAAGACTGGACACGGCGGTTACACATTTCCATGACACCACCATTTTCAGCTCCATTAAAAACAATGGCCCCTTTGTGGCCATCAGAAGCCGGCACCACTTCCTTGAGTGACGCGCTGACGTCCTCTAGATTTCGATCAGATAAAAGCTCATATTATCATCTGACTGCAGAGCCGTTCTTGAGCCTAAAGGCAGCCATGTCTTGTCTGATGTCAGTCAACGGCAGGAGTTGTAATGGAAAACCCAAATAGTTGGCACATGTCTCAGACTATTGTCTTTTCTTTTTTTTTCCCCCCCCAGCTACCGCGTTGCATCATGTGGCCAGGCTGTCAGTGGGGTGAGTGGAAGCGTTTCCTTGTCCTCACCAACAGAGGTTGAGATCCTTACAGTTGAAAAAAAAACCATATCTTCTGCCAGTGCATGTGACACTGATTTCCATAATTAGCACCCACAGTATCTGATTATGGATGATTGATATGATTATCTTTGTGCTCATTAGAATAGGCCTACTGCGGGTATTATTAGCAGTAGCATTTTGGGACTCAGCTGTCATAACATCCCAACAATCTAATAATAAACAAATAGCTAATATAGCTACAGAATAGCTACTACTAAATTCGATTTCTGTTCTTCCTGCATTTTCTGGACTTGCCAGTTTTTTTGTCTATGGATTATGTGTTATGTGAGGTCTTGCGTGTGTATGGGTAGTAAGCCCCTTCATCACTTTTTTTCTGCTATCCTGCTATCTCTTCAGGTGCAGTCCTGTGCTGCTGCCCCCTCCAAAATCCCGTCAGAAGCCTCTCACCACACGGTCAGTAGCAGTCACTGCTTAGTCTAGTCAAGTATTCATGCTGTATGTAGCACATTGAAAAGACTAGCCAAAAATATTGACTGCGTGTAGCACATAAAAAAGTCAGTTTTTTGTCCATATCCAAAATCTAGTTAGTGTATAACAGACAGCACGTCGAAGGCTGCATTTTATTTGTCAGTCTATTGACATTTGCATTTTTATATGCCATGGTAACACAATAGCAGACAACCTTCCAGTATATTTGCAAGGACTCAAGGAGGTACAGTACATTTGTGACATATGTAGGTATACATAGAAATACTAAAACTAAAGAATGCTGTGAAATTGGAGTTGTCCACCTGTAGGCTACTGTGCATCCCTCTTACTGTTCACAGTATGTGTGCTGACACAAAAAAGCTGGTTTTGCACATTTGACTGCACAGTAAAAAACACGAATAGACTACATTCTGGTACAGAGAGTACTCAAATACACTCTAGAACAGTGATTTTCAACCTATGGGCCGGGGCCCACTGGTGGGCCCTGAAGGTATTCCAAGTGGGCCTTGAAATTATTTTCTACAAATTATAATCATATTGTGGTGTGTGTTGCTATTGATTTATTTGAGTTTTATTCTTTATTGGGTCAGAAGTGGGCCCTGAACGTTGGAAAAGGTTGGGAACCCCTGCTCTAGAAAATGTTAAATCGACTCTCAAAGTTTTGAATTAACACTGTGTTTTCACTGTGTTCCTTCCCGCAGGACGCCTCAGCAGAGGCTGGCCCTGCCCCTCTACAATATGGGCCACAGCATGGCTTCCAGCTGCCTGTCCTCCACCACCAACAAGACGGCCTCCAGGTAAACAAACATGCCGCGCATACCTCACCTCACCGGGACGCTTCTGTGAAGGGGGGTGGGGGGGCTAGCCTGATTATCATCGACTTTCAAATATCTTCGAGCCTTGGTCTGACCAACCAACAGTATAACAATTAACATTTCCCCAAACGGCATTTTCCAAATGGCCTCCCTTGGTTTGCTAATGATTGTTTGCCTCCCAACAAAGTGGGAGAAATTCCAGATTTTGCGGGAGCTCAGGAAGTACTTGCGTTGCTCTTGACCTGACTGGTAGCAACGCTGAAGCTGTTGCGTCCCTAGGAGGGCATGGCCTGGCTAGATGGGAGCGGAGGTGGGTGCCCTAATAGCAGCGTTGTTGACAAAAAAATCTTTTTTTCTCCTCTCTGCACCCTTTCCAAACACATTCACAAACATTCTGACTCTTTCTTTATGTCTGTCTCTCTGTCTGTCTGTTTCTCTCTCTCTCTTTCTCTCCCCACTCACACACACATGCTCGCTCGCGATCTCTCTCTCTCTCTCTCTCTCTCTCTCTCTCTCTCTCACACACACACACACGTACACACACACACACACACACACACACACACACACACACACACGCACACACGTACACACACACACACGTACACACACACACACATTCACACACATGCCAGTATCTCTGAGGTGCTTCAGATGTGCACGGAGGATGCGGAGGAGACCCTGTACCAGCTGGGTTTTGGCTGTGATGAGCCCCAGGTGACGGCTCGTATCCCATCGCGCTTCTTCAACTTCCCCTCCCGGCTCCGTGGCATCAACTTCCGCCTCTTCCTCGAGTCCCAGCTCCGCCGCGTCAGTCAGGAGGACCCCAACCTGTCGCTTGCCAGTGAGTGACCTTGTACACAGTAAAAACATGGGGTGTCCATTTTGTGTCTTTTGTACAGTATATGTATTTGAAAAGAAAAATAGTTTTACAAAAAGTGTTCATGTTCATTCATTGTTAATTGTTCATGTTAATTCATTGCTTCAAAACTAACTACTTTCATTTTAATTGACTTCATTATTCTAATTTATCCATTTCATCCCAAACAATTGTTAAGTACTTAAGTACTTGTATTTGGGCCTGCACATACCACCTGTGACGCAGTACAAATTTCTGCAATCAGGTTCATCTATTTCTTGCCGCAATAGCCATGCAACTAAGAAGTGCTCTGAAAGCATGACTTGCTTGAAATGGGCTTCAAAACAGAAGCTGAAGTACAAAAGTAAAAGAAATCTGAAAAAAAACAACCTGCCAGTTTCCTTCCAAATTTGTGGCAGGCTTTTAGTTTTCTGTAGCACTTTTTTGAAAAGGGGATATCTGTTACATTGTGTCTACCTCATTATTAGGTACTTACAGACTAGAGCCTATGTTATAGCCTTATTGTCCTCAAAATTACATTACATTACATTAGTATTTAGCAGACACCTTTGCTCAAAGCGACTTACAAGGAGCAATTTAAACAAGAACAGGCCAGGGTAAGGCACAGTGTACAGTTGCAACACTGATAGCATTGTCCAACAAAGAGTAAAGAAGAGGACAATGCATTAAAAAGTAAAAATTGTAATGGCAACAGCAAAGTAACATAATGAAAAATCCCCCCACCCTCTTCCCGCCTCTGTCTGTCTTTTCTGTCTGTCTGTCTGTCTGTCTGTCTGTCTGTCTGTCTCTCTCTCCCTGTCTCTGTCCGTCTGTCTGTTTGTCTGTCTCTCTCTCTCTCCCCGTCTCTGTCCGTCCGTCTGTCTGTCTGTCTGTCTGTCTGTCTGTCTGTCTCTCTCTCTCTCTCTCTCTCTCTCTCTCTCTCTCTCTCTCTCTCTCTCTCTCTCTCTCTCTCTCTCTCTCTCTCTCCTGCTCAGGTCGCTTCAGGCAGGTGGAGGTGCTGACGATGATGGCCAACGCCTTCTACTCGCTCTACTCGCACGTGTCCAAGACGCCGGTCCAGAAGCTGGCCCCGCCCGAGTTCAGCTTCTCCCCGGCGGCCGAGAAGAGGATCGGCGTGCGCTTCTTCGGCGGCGTGCGCAGCGAGCCCCGCTCCCCGGTGGAGCGGCTCAAGGACACCGTCTCCAAGATGTGCCTGTACGCCAGCGCTCGCACCTCCGACTCCACCTCCTCGCCCCACACCTCCTCGCCCAGGAAGCGCTGGAGCTTCCCCGAAATAACCACAGCCCAGCAGCTGCAGCAGCCGCCGCAGGAGCAGCACCTTGACCCAAAGGAGGACAGGGGAGATCCAGGACTTCAGGATGACAACAACAGGGGGAGGCTTGTGGATGACAATATGCGATGTGGCACCAATGTACCGGTAGACGCACAGACAGAAATAGTAACAGAGGAGAAGGCTGAGGGACCGTCACACACGGCTCTGTGCTCCCACCTTGACAGCACAGAGCACTCAAGGACACGGTCCTCAGACCCAAAGGAGGCGTTCCACCAGCGCTCTGCGGTAAGGGACTGCAGGACCAGGTTAAAATTTTCAGATCCTTGCCCGCCCAAAAGTGCCACAGATGACAGAGACATCCGTGAGAAATGCAAAAAGTCCGTCGCTTTCAGGCTTCAATCGCAAGCCACGCAGGCCCCCGTGGCACGCGTCCCCAAGGTAACTCATGATGTCATCTGTCCCCCGGTTGTGGAGCAGGTACACCAAGCACCTTACGTTAGTCTGCAGGACTTCAGGACCTCCTCAGGGCCCTGTTGCGTTGTTGACATCCCCACATCCCCAACAACATTAGAACTGAAGGACCAGCCCAATGTCGACCCATATTCCCGCCTTGGGCATGCTGTGAATGTCCCTGAAATTTGCACTGAACATAACTCTGGAAAAACGGAGCTGCCCTCGTTGTCATCATCATCATCTTCGTCACTGGATGCAAACAGATTTGTCCCCCCGTGTAGGATACTGGTGACAGGCTGGGATGACGAGGCCAGTCCTGGGGATGCAGCAGCAGCATCAGCATCAGCATCAGCGCCGGGCACAAAAGAAGATGGCGCAACACCCACACCCCCTTCTCGACCTCAGAGACTATTGGCTGGCATCTTGAGGAAGCGCAGGTACCTGTGCCCCAGCAAAGATAGTGCTGCTGCTGCTGACCAGCCCCGCCTCAGCCACAACCTGATGCAGGCCAATTCCTTTGAGCTGGAAGAGGTATGTACTGTAGATTAGGGCTGCACAATATGGGACCCACTAGTTTGACGCCCTCTCGTGATTTCACATGGTAATCAAACATTTCAAACAAGCGATTTAAGGTTAGGGTTAGGTTTAGGGTTAAGGTTAGGGTTAGGGTTAGGGTTAAGGTTAGGGTTAGGTTTAGGGTTAGGTTTAGGGTTAAGGTTAGGGTTAGGGTTAGGTTTAGGGTCGTATGACGTAAGCGGTAAGTACCGAAAGGGCGTCGAACTAGTGAGTCCCGCACAATATATCGAAAATGTATCGATATCGCGATATCACAGCTTGCAATACACGTATCGCAAAAGTTGCGCATGTATCACAAAAAGTTTTTAATTGTTAATAACAGCAAATTTGGTGAAAAGATAAAAAAAAAAACAATTAAAATGTTGACATTTTAAGTTGATGCTGTATATTAGCCATGTTTTTTCCTAATAAAAGATAATGCTGGAAATGCTCTCAGTTGTTTTATATGTGATAAAGTGTAGAATGGCAAGTAGGGAGGCGAAAATATATGTATATATTAAATATTGCGAGTAATATCGATATCACGGTATACAGTCATGTTATTGTGTATCGCATATTTTTCTAATATCGTGCAGCTAATGTATATTCAACTCAGGGCCACTGACAAGCTTTGTCCAGGCCCGGGACAAAGCCATCTGAAAGGTCTCCAACACCAAATACCTGCTATGTATTCAGGATCCAATTCTGGGTCTCCCCTCTCCCTGGGCCCGGGTCAACTGACGCTTTTTTACTCTCCTGTAGAAACGTCATATAACAAGCTCAACTCTGTGAAAGTAAACAGGAAAGGGTGCTAGGTCCCAAAGCAATATGCACATTTTGAACAGTGTCCTTTTGAATTCATGTACTGTATACACGTACCATGTGCATTAACTGTCAACATGCTGTGTCAAACCACTGAACACAGCTCCACAAAGCACAGAAAAACCCACTCATGTCACCTCACCAGCCTCTGTGTGGCCCTGCCGTTCTAATAGAAGTGATAATTGGTTAAAAAAGCCTTGAGGAGAAAGAAAAACACACCATGAGCTTTCTGCTCTGCTATTCGCCTCCGCACACTGTTCCCAGCAACAGTGGGTGACTCATGGTGAATAAGTGGTTTAAACGTGGAAATAGAAAGTTGGTTTTTTTAGTTGTTGTTGTGTTTGTGTGAACAGGTTCACAGTGCTGGGGAGGATGACGGTGGACAAGCGGAGCTCAGGGCACACCACACCACCGCACGCCTATCTGCTGTCGGTCAGAACAAAAGTGAGTCGCTTTGATTCCAAAAGTGTGTTGATTCTGCCAGAGCTAGCTTCTTACCCCTTGCCCCAAAGTGGGAGGCAATGAGTCAACTGAATTCACACCACGGCCGCTAGTCATATGGAATATGGAGGATAGATTGTGGCATATCTGTAACTGTATCTGTCAACCTTACAGATTTTGTACAATATATTTGTTAGCATAACAGTATTAACAAAAAGAAAAAGACATACATAGGAAGCATAGATTGCCAAGAAGTAGACTGTGGTTAATGAGTGTCTTTTAGAGGCCGCCCTAGTTAGCCTCAAAACCCTAGTTATGAAAAATAGTCCAGAAAGCACTTCCACATTTTATAAAAACATGTCAAGCATTCTCAGTGCAGCTGTAATAAAAGTTGCTCATTCCTTCCAACCATCCTATTTTGCATAATTCATTCATTTAAATACAATAGTGTCAATAAAAAAGAAAAATATTTCCAGATGGATGCATAGATTGCCAAATAAATAAGTAGATTGTGGTTGATTAGACTTTTTAGACCCCTCATTAGCCTCAAAACCATAGTGATGTGAAAATGCAAACTCAAACATTCTCAGTAGAGCTTGTAACAAAACGTTCTCTTGTTCCCGTAAAGGAAGAACAGGCTGTGGTGAAGTGCTGCGCTATCACCCAGCACAACTGTTTTTTGAACCACTGTGTGTGGCGTAGGAGTGTGAACAAGCTAGGCATCTTTATTATCACACCATCAGGGAGCAGAGCAGTTAGAGCGGGAAGCCACACGACGACAGGAAGAGAGATACGTAGGCTTCACCCAAAAAAAGAAAAATGCCTCGCAAGCTTATCTCATTGAAAATGAACACTGTGCATCCGTCATGTCGTGACTTCAGAAAAGAAAAGCATAAAATGTGTCTTTCACTGTACTCTACTTTGGACGCTAACTAATCGCACACCGGGGGCCGTTTTCACTTGTGCGTGCGTGCGTGCGTGTGTGTGTCTGTGTGTCTGTGTGTGTGTGTGTGTGTGTATAATGATTTACCCATGTATGGCTGGTGAATTTGACCATATGTTTAACTCTAGCTGGTGATTTTTTCTTTTTCAGTTAAATTGGGAACTTTGTGCTCTTTGTGTTTCCTCCTGTAGGTTTGCCTCCCCGAGGAGACAGCTTCCAGTCAGACAGCAGTGGCTACGCTGAAGAGGAACTGATGTGACCGTCGTTCTTCTCGGCCCTATGCGCTTCCACAGCTCTGTATGCTCTGTGGGCCTTTGCACAGAAAAGGGTACCTTGCATTCAGACAGTAAAAGCTAGGGACTCCAGGTTTCTCTGAAGCCCCTTTGATCATCCGACCTGTCAATAGTCCCGACAATTTCCCTTACATCTCGTATGAGGTATCTTATTTGATGGTCCACTGATACAGTTAAATAGTTGCTAGGACATTGTCTGGTATCCAATGACTGAAATTTTCTAAAACATATGGGAATGTTATTGCTATCAATTATGTGCGGTTTACTTATTATTATAACATTTATTTTCTGCAATGGCTCGTGTTTAAATGTAGACAAGGCTTCTGTTTCAGTGTCGTAATTTTGTAATCTGGGATAGTAATTTGACTTGTTAAGGGGAAATGGTCGGATTATTGAGGGGTCGGAGTAACGGGACTTCGGAGAAATGACATGCACTGGACTCAGGTGATTAATGGTGCACAGTATGTGGGCCAACTGTAATGCACATTTGGAATGATCTTACGGGCCAAATAGAAGGACTTCAAATTCGAGTTTGACATTCCTACTGTACAAGATCAGCTCAGGGTAGTAAAAAAAGTTGGCTGAAGTTTGTGGCAGGGTTGAAGCCAGGATATCAATAGGCCTATCCGATTCTTTCTTATGTGCGTGTGACAATGTAATAATGTAATGTTCTGTGACAAAGTGATTTGTGGAGGTACAGACAGGAGAAGTCTGAGAGTGTACTTCAGACCCTGACCTTTGAAGAGCACGAGAGGATGTAAATGCAACCAAATCCCCTTTGTAAAATACACAAATGAGTGGCCTCAGTCGGAAAAGGCTAGCAGTGCATTATGCAATGCAACATCGCTTACACTGGCACTTGTTCACTACAGAGTGCACTGTATTGTTAAACGAGTACACATTCAAGACATGGGGTGTTAATTCCAAGAATATGGTAACGTGATAAACCTGGCTATGTTAAAACTACAGGATGTGGTAAACCTAGTAGTGACACCCTGCAGGTGCAATTGAGTTAAGGAAATGACACTCAAGGGGCTTTTCTATTAGATGATTTACCACCACCTCAAGGTCAAAGTCGAATCAAATTGTCTTGTATATCGTATATCGTATCGTGGGGCATTCTTCAGTATTGAAAATAATCTAATCGCATCGCATTGAATATTAAGATATCGATATTGAATAGTATGGTCATGGAGGCTGTGATTTACACCCCTAATCCACTGTATGTAGACACCACCCTGTTCCTCTTCTCTGGAGGACAAGCAGAAGAGAATCAGGCTTGTGAAATTGGGCACTCCAGGTGAGTATCCTAAGAACCAGGCTCAGTAGTAAACCAGGTTAAGTTAACATTAAGGTAGTGGAAAATCATCTGATGTAAGAGTCATTAGTCCTCCTTTTCTTCACTACATGGCACACGTAAAGTATTCGATTCGCTATTTCCTGTAGGTTAACTCAGCCAAGTTTATCACTTAACCATGTTCTTGGAACACTCCAACGGTTATAGGAGGCCAGTATAATGAGCACGTTAGTCCTTAATGTGCTCAAAGATTTGGTTTCTCAAATTCATTGTTATGTAGCCAACCATTTTATTCCTTCCTCTCCGCAACCCCACCCTGATACTACCGACTGTCATTCAAATAATCAGATTGGAAACACTGTAATCAAATTCAAAATACTGTTATGGGCGGTTATTGAGATGGAAACCCACAGTTCACAACATGGACAGACTTTGTGGGATTCCAGATGCAAATAGTGTGGCTGTGTGCATTGGTCGTTAGTGAAATCAGTATTTAACCTATTTCCTCACATCTCTACTTAAGTGTCACTT
Organism: Engraulis encrasicolus; assembly: GCF_034702125.1. NCBI lineage: Eukaryota > Metazoa > Chordata > Actinopteri > Clupeiformes > Engraulidae > Engraulis > Engraulis encrasicolus. Next base: position 8,757,528 of record NC_085870.1, read on the forward strand.
CATGGCCACTCGCCATGATGACAATGTCTTTGTCAAGCACTTTCAGTTGTTCCTTCTCAGCCTCCATTGTCGGAGCCAATGCTGTCTACTGTATGCACGTTTTATTGAGCACAAGAACTGGAAACAAGCACATAAAACATCCACTTGACCAAATGTCTAGAAGACCTGGGGAATGTATCTTTCATAATAGGCGGTTTTTATTTTTTTACATGGGTCTCAGATTGTTCTAAGGCTGCTGCTTATTGTCCAATATGACGGACGCGAGTTTAAATCTAAGCAGTGAACAGTTCAGGAGCTTTTAATTTGCCATCTACTGGTTATTTAAGTGTACAGGGTTCATGCATAGACCTACATTACCACTGGATGATTCAGAAATAGTTCATTTTTTGTGCACGTTTTAATGCGCTGTGTGTTAAATAACGCCAGTCAACTGCTGTGTTGTTCTTGTGACGTTGCAGTTTGATCGATATCAACCCACATTGGAGGCTGTGGCAGTACAGAGGTTCTTGAGGGCTGAGCAAGCTGAATGTATTTCCTCTGTTGTGACAGCTGACTCAATCTTCTCTTCCCCACAAAACACTGCTACTGACTTGCAATAGCTCTACAGCAGGGGTACTCCACTACAAAGTAGAAAGTGAAAAGGTCCACTTGCCAAATTTTCAACGTTTTCAGGGTCTGAAAAAGTCGCTACGGATCGATTCAGAAAATAGCCTAACTCACTGGCCTCTTGTTCGCTCACTGAGTATTCAGTGATGATACTTTTATTTGTCAGAAGATTGGCTTAGTGGAAATACACCTAGAGATCGAATGGCAGCGAAAGTAATATAATAATTTGAATACATGTATTATATACCGAGGGATTTTGTCTCGGTCCAGATGACATTGTGTTTGGGTCCGCATCTGGACCCGAGTCCGCCAGTTGAGTAGGTCTGCTCTAGTCTACAGTAACCCTCAACAACCTCTCACATTTATATCACTGGAAAACCTACTGTAATTGCTACATAATTTATACACATTAAAACAAGAGCAGTGTATTTAAAACATTTTTATTGAACCTATTTTGTTTTTTGGAAGAAGAAAAAATGTCACAATGCAGACAGATGTTTGACTGCGTATTGTATTACTGTAAATAAAATCCAACAAAACATCTTTCTGTACAATTAAGAGTGCTTTCATTTCTCTGGTTCATAGATTTTATCCTGGTATATTGCTGTTTTAACAAAAATAGTGACCGTAATTACAACTGGAGGGAGTAGTGATTATGATCAAGCGTGATTATTTGTACTCACCCATCAACTTAATTTAAAAAATGGGTACTGGGGACACTGATTCAACACAAAACAGATACTATTTCACATAGTTTACAGTAATTTACTTAGACATTAAATTTGAGAGGTTGGTTAGTCACAATGGTTCACAAACATTGCAATTTCATGGGAGGTTCTAGTTCATTCTAAATCAGATCTCAATTTGTTAGAAGCATTATTATTATTTTTTAAATGGACTTAAAGATATTCACAATGCAACTTGGGGGTGGATGGATCTGGAGGCAATTAAAAGTAATGAATACCTAAAAATTGGCTCTTCGAAATATAAACACCCTTTCAGTATGTTTGATAATTAGATATATGCAGACACAAAGTGGAGCAGAATGGAAGTTTAAAAAGTGCCAGTGATCAGATGAGCAAATCATTTCAATTTCATGGTTTAGAAAAAGGCCACTGCCATCTAAGAGCACAAGTCTGAACCATGACCAAAAGCAAAAGGTTAAAAAACATCACACCTAATAAGAGTAAATCTCAGAGTAAATTTAAAAAAGTAAATTTAAAAATTAGTGTCCATTGGGGGAATTTGCTAAAATGGGAAAAATCTATTGCAATTAAAATTTGTTAGTGCAGTACATAGGTCAATACAAAAAAGCTCAACTTGACTTTAAAATCGATAAAAATGCACCACTGCAATAGTGGAGATCTTCTTAGAAGCCATCTTAGGTCTTCTCTTACGCTAGACACTAATAGAGGGGGGTAAACATTCAATTTCATTAACAAAAAGGGGGAAATCTACATATTCAATTCAGTTTTTACAGCATGACAAAAAAGAGAAGCCTCACTTCACAGAACTGAGGACAAAACCAGGGAATTTGAGAATGGTCAAGTTTCTGAAAAGTTCTTAAAATTTCAAAGCAAGAAACATCCTCTTCAAAAATGGTGAGAGTGAGAGAGGAGAAGAAAACAAATGAGGTCAGTCAGTCTTATCATTTGGAGGAGGAGAGGAGACCGGTTGGCGGTCATTTGGCGCCCGCCATGATCTTGAGGTACTGCAATGCATTGTGGGCAGCGCTGGCCCGGGCCGCGTCCTGACTGGGGGCAAAGCCGTGGCACACGGTGATAGGTTGAGTGGACAACTCCACCAGACACTGACACAAGCCGCTCAGACTGCGCTCCTCTGAGAGATGGAGATGAGGGGAGAGAGAGAGAGAGAGAGAAAACAAGATAGTCTTTTACCAACATGAAGCATTCATATTACATAAACATTCATAGGGTAAAATGATACATATTATGTCTGAAGCAATCTGAAGTCATATTTCATAAACAGCCAAGTAATTTTGATTTATGCGATGATAAATCAAACAAATTAATGTGAAAACGGAAAAGAAATGAAAACCTCAGACTTTAGAACAGAGCACAGGCAAACTGTTGACATTTGAGTCATTGATTGCCACCTAGTGACAGAATGTGTTATTGCATGCAGCATGCGTCAGATCTGATGTTTTTAATTCATCCCAAAAACCAACGAATTTTGTTTTATACCAGGCATTCATCTAAGCAAGAGCTGAGATAAGCAATAAACTTCAGAACCTTAGACTTCTGCGATATTTAGAACATTGCATGAAACAAAGCGCTACCAGAATACAAGTATATCAGGAACGTGTGACGTGTTCTAGTAGTAGTGACGCCTAACGTACTGTCCTTCTCTAACCACTAGTGCAATAGGTCAGGTCAGTTCATTTGGATAAAATCTGCCTTTCCTTATTTTATGGCCAATCATGTGCAGGAAGCTGGAAGTATTACACAGCTGAATGAAGTGCAGACAGCATTTATAAACAAAAACTCCAGTCTCGCTGACTCCATGACTGCTTTGAGATTCCTATATATTCAGAGAGATGTATCCTCATTTTCCACAAGCTGACTCCCACATACAGAACCAACTCATCAGCATTCACATCATCACTGTAAAAAAAAATATGCCTCCTCCTTCCACACTAATAAGCTTTTGAAAACACAAAACGGTTACCTTAAAATACATCTTTCCAAGAAACCAACCAACCAACCGACCGACCGCCGAGCCAGCCCGGCTCCATTTTATCCCAGGAGGAGATAGGGTGGGAAAATCTGACTTAATCGCAGACTTGGGACTCTTGTGGCCGGGGAGGCTCAGCCCTGGATCCCGGCCCTGAAAATAGCCCCCCTTTTTGGCAAGCCAACCTAAGGATGGCACTGGGCACATAATTTGGTGGTTGATTTACAGACTGCTGTTCGACATCCATGACTGACGACCGCAGCCCCACCACCATGCTTGCCCTCCATCCCGGCCTTGCTCTCTGTTGTCCCGGGCCCAGAATTGGGTCCCCATTACATTGCATATGTATTATTGACTAGTGGCGTAGGGGCCTTTCAGATAACTTTGTCCCGGGCCCAGCTTAAGCGGCCAGCAACCCTGCGCCCGCCCGCCAACTTACATATTTTTGCTCTGTGAGGGAAGCGAGCGCGAGGAAAACGGGGATGGGAGGGACGCCAGCCGCATGTTTCCGCCTCAGCCGAGGTGATTAATTAGCGATGCTATACTAGCACAAAGCTTCAGAGGAGGGGAGGAAGCGCTTGGGGACGAAACCATCCCCACAGCACTGCAATTAGGAAATGAGGAAATATGCGGTGCACATTCATGATGATGCCACGTCAACACCATGATGATGTTTGTGGTCAATTAAAAAAAAAGATCTATGACATATACTGGTACACGAATCAACACGGGGGAAAAAGTCATTTGATTCCCTTACTAATACACATTTCTAGTTGCCCAAAGGATCATTATATACAGCTTTCTGCTTGTTTAATCATCTTGGGCTGTGAGAGAACTTGAAAAGCAAATTGAAACAGTACAAGCAAGCATAAAATTGTATGATTTTTGAAGGCACAAACTTGATCCTCAATTTCCCTTTCATATGCATACAAGTAAGTAACTGTGTATCTGTCGGTATGTGAATGCATTTATTTATGCATTCAACCATGTACAGTGAGAATAATAAGTATTTCAACCCTTGCTGATTTTGTTGGTTTGCAAACTAATAAAGACAAGATCAGTCTATAATTTTAATGGTAGGTGTATTCTAACATGGAGAGACAGAATATCAAAAGGACAATCCAGAAATTATCTTTAAAGAATATATTTTAATTGATTTATATTTCATTTGAGGGAAATACATAAGTATTTGATCCCTTGCCAACTATTAAGAGTTTTGAATCAGTTGAAACTCACAGACATGGGGAAAAGAACAAAGAACCGTCAAAGGATGTCAGGGGCAGGGCTTAGGACCCAAACAAGGCTAAAATGGGCTACGAAACCACAAGTGAGACACTGCTGGTGCATTTCTTCCAAAATGTAAGAAATACAAAATGACCACCAATCAGCCTGTCTGGGGTTCACACAAGATTATTTTGACCTGGGGATTCAAAAGTAAAGTGAGAAAGCATCCTGGAACTGCATTGGAGGAGCTAGGCAATGATCTCAAGCCACTTTGCTGCTGCCTACTCTGGAGTGTCCAAGTGTATTGTACTGTACTGTGCTTATGGTATCACCATCATGTCTACGTGTGCTGTGCTGTGCTGTGCTGTGCTGTGCTGTGCTGTGCTGTGCTGTGCTGTGCTGTGCTGTGGCCTACCCATGTCGAGGTAGCTGACGTCGAAGCGCTGCTCCTCCGAGAGGTCGTGCAGCAGGGAGCAGAAGTTGGCGCTGGAGCTGCTGGCGTTGGCCAGGGGGTGGCTACGCAGCTGAAGGATCTTCTCCCCCGCAGAGTTACGCAGGGAGTCCCACGTGCAGCCGAAGCCCTTACACTTGCCCCCCTCCAGGCGGTGCTGCTGAGCCCAGAGAGAGAGAGAGAGCGAGAGATAGAGAGAGAGAGAGAGAAAAGAGAAAAGAGGAGAGAGAGAGAGAGAGAGAGAGCGAGAGAGAAAAGAGGAGAGAGAGAGAGAGAGAGAGAGAGAGCGAGAGAGAAAAGAGAGAGAGAGCGAGAGAGAAAAGAGAGAGAGAGAGAGAGAGAGAGAGAGAGAGAGAGAGAGAGAGAGAGAGAGAGAGGAGAGAGAGAGAGAAAAGAAAGAAAGAAAGAAAGAAAGAAAGAAAGAAAGAAAGAGAGAGAGAGAAGAGAGAGAAAAGAGAGAGAGAAGAGAGAGGAAATAGAGAAAGAGTGAGAGAGAGAGAAAGAGTGAGAGAGAGAGAGAGAGAGAGAGAGAGAGAGAGAGAGAGAGAGAGAGAGAGAGAGAGAGAGAGAGAAGACATTAGTGGAGACATGAGTCTGTGTGTGTTGCTGTATTAATTCATAGTAACAAACACCTCTCCTAATGGACCAGACTGATGGGTTTAGATCTTCTACTGGGAGGTTCAGCACATGCTTTGAGGCACCATAATCAAACTGATTTTGTTAATAAAGTTAATATTAGTCAGGATATTTCACATGATTGTGGGTAATGTTTCAATAGGAAACGTCATGCATGAAAAGTTATGTTTCGCCATACATAGGTTTCTTATATACAAACATTCACGTCTGCGTGCAGCTGGGGATGCCTCTGCAACCTCTGATAGTTTGGAAACTGCTGTCACTCAAAAAAAAAAATGCATGCACATCATTGGCTGCTAAGCATCATGCCCCTCCTCCTCACGGCACAAATGTTTGATATTAGATGGCTCTGGGTTTCCCATTTACAGAGTTACGCCACTCCCATAGACCTCTATGGAACAATCTTTCCACAGCAATGGCGGCTCTCATGGAGCCTCACGGAGCGTTAACATGGAAATCCCCATTGACTTTAGTTCTATTAGAAGTTACTTAGTTCCAGGAGGTGGCGGTAGAACACAGAAAATGTGGTAAAGGTAATGTAATTTGTTTGTACTTAATGTTTGTTTGGTATGTGATGGTTCTGTGTTAGTTTCCAACAAACAGAAGTTTACTGTTAAGAAACATTTTAATCTACGCGAATCACATCACCAACCGACTTCCTGGTCCCCGGTTTGCGCAACTCTGTTATTAGATGGCTCTGGGGAAACCTATCTACACCAAAAATACTGAATCAGACCAAGATATCGCAAAACACGCCCACTCAATGCAAAAGCGTGTGCTCAAGTTGGGTCTCCTAAAGGGCGGGTTATGCTTCCTACTTGTGCCACAGAGTGAGCTTGCCGCAGCCATGATGCAGTTAATTTTGGTTTATGCCCTGTTTTGAAGCACGGTCTGCGCGATGTCATTCCACGCTGAAACTGCCTTCAATACAAAGAGTAAACTAGACGTTTCGGTTGTTTTTTAGCATCACAGACTCGACGAGAATGAAAATGAAACATTAAATCTTTATATCACGTGCATGTTTGATCGCACTGGCAGCCACAGTGGTAGTTTGGAACAAAGAAGTGGCTCATTTATCGAGGACGAAGCGGAATGTTTCCTCGACCTCGGAACCACTGTTCAACTGTCCAAATAACTTCAGCGTCGTAACTTGCAAGCGCATTGTCTTTGGTTCGTGTAAATAAATCAAACAACAAAGCACGGGCAACTTATTTAATGAAGAGCTCACAGTCCGTAGACCGACGAAGGTTAGGACAAGGAAGTAGCGCTTGTTCTCGACTCGAGGACAGAGCAGGCTGGTCGAGAGGACCAATCAGAGACCTATTTTCGCCCTTTCACGCCGTCGCTCCCTGCGTCGAGACACAATTTTGGGGAGGTGCCCCAGAGTACCTGCGTGATGGGGGGGGCTTCACTACGTTAACTGCGCGGCTCACTGCATTACGACGCAGGGACGCTGGACTGGAGGCATAAACCACCCTTAAGGGGGCGTTGTCCCCCACTTCTTCTCTTTTTGAGGTGTTTGCGCAAGTCGTGCGCTACCGCCATCTACAAGGCTAAGGGGACTTGATTGATTCTCAACCTCAGGACTCCGAAGGTCTACTAACCGAAGGTCTCCTAAAGGGGCGTTCACCCGACATAAAGTGGATACCGGAAAGGAAACAAAATGACGCTTCTTGGTTAGATCCACCTTCTTTGTCTACACATTGCATTGTAGTTCAATGGCTTGTGACCTGACGTGACGCCTGCGTGTGGTCTCACCATGGTGAAGGTGTCGTCCTCTGCCTCGGCCTCGTGGCTGCTGCGGAGGTCCACAGGGACGTCGTGGATCTTGGCCAGCATCTTGGCGGCCGCGTTGCGCTTGGCCAGCTTCTTGGATGTTCCGCTGCCTTTTGGGTTTCACATACACAGATAAGCACAACAAAATTGGTGTCTGTCTTCATCTCCATTTAGTGGTTTAGAAAACACTCCTTGGGGTAGTATCAGATAAATCAAAACAACTAATTTAAATTGACTTGATTTGAGACTCATTGAAGAAGCATTGGTTTAAAAAAGGCGCATTGGAAAATGTTGTGGGGGAGCTTGGCATGGATTGTGCTGTGCATGAAATTGTTACCGATTTCGACGAATCTCTCCACACGGCAGGTCATAGTGAACTCTTTACGGTGCGCAGGGCCAGACTCCTGCGTCACGGTGTACTCTGGCAAACGCCAGCCTTTCTGCACCACCAGCTCCTAACACATAGACAACAGGGGACAGGAGGAGACCGTCACAGAATCAGTGACCATTGTGACAAATGACATTGGACTCTCACTCTCATGCTATTTCACGCACACAAAAAGGACATTCAAAAAACAACACAGATAAGGCTTTCAGGCCAACCAGAACGGAGCCGGTGCCGGTGCCCGCACCAGTTACGTTCGGCACTTAAGTGCTTATCTGCGAACCTCTCATGTTCATACCGGGGTCTAAACTTTTTCTTCACGTGACTGTGTTACCCGGATGAAGCTGCTGACGGCCAAGCTGTTGTCACGGTTCGCGGAGGAAAACCTAGTATTTTGCGGTTCGCATTGCGAACCAACTTTCCGGTTCACGAACGCTAAAATCTGTGGCGTGAACACGACGGCCGGTTCGCGATTAGGTGCGGGAACGGGCACCGGAATGGTTCTCAGTTGGCCTGAATGTGCTAAGAGTGACTTCTAACTTATTTGTGCGGAGAACCTATGTTATTGATACTTCAATGGTAATGACCAAGTATTTATCTTACTTCCGGCTCTCTGTAATGTCATATCAATGTTGCTATGATGTAGTTGAGTCTACTCAGAAGAGTAATTCACCCTCTGCTGTATAATAATTGGTGAATAAAGGGTGAATAGGCTCATTGACACCACGAGGCAACTGTCACTATACACCTATCACATGTACATTATAAACTGAACATGGCTGCATAATGAGACTGAAAAGGAAGAAAGGAGTCGCACACTGTAGCTGAATGCAAAATCAAAAACTGTATTAAACAAAGCCGAAAAAAAATAAATAAATACGACGTCAGGGGACTGGGAACACTGATGATGGGCTAGATCCGAAACTTTTGTCCCCTGTCTGTCGGTTTTATTTACTTTTTTCGGCTTTGTTTAATACAGTTTTTGATTTTGCATTCAGCTCCAGTGTGCGACTCCTTTCGTTCTTTTCATTATACTGCTCTTGGAATTACGCACCGAGCGAAACGCTCAGGATAAGACATTGGCGCGGACGCCACCCCACCATTACTGCATAATGAGACTGAAAGTCATCTGAGCCATAGCCTGCCACACATTCGCTCACCTGTAGAGCTCCAACTGGATTGCACTCGACTTGCTGGGTAGAGCTGGTTGACTTCATCTCTGCTTGAATGCTAGAATAGATCGGAGGTGTGGAACCACACGAGTAAGTGCGTGAAGAATACACATTTCTGAATGCACATTACAACTATTATTAGGGCTGGGAAATTAATGCATTCATTTAGATTAATTTATCACACAATGCGATTAATTAATTAACACGATTTTAAAAATTAATCGCAGTATAATATAGCTACATAGTTCTGGATTAGACCAGTGGAGGGCAGTATTACGCCTGATGGTGAACAGCCTGCTGAAATTGAGAAGAGTTCTCCCTTCTTTTAAAATGTATAATATTTTTAGATTAAGCTTATTTATTGTAATTATTCAAAATCCATGTGAAAAAACACATTTTTCACTGTTCTCAAGTCATATATTTAAATGCGATTAAAATGCGATTAATTTGATTAATTAATTCCAAAGCCTGTAGATTAATTCAATTTAAAAAATTAATCAAGTCCCAGCCCTAACTATTATATAAACATTCATGGAAAGATTATTATCATTCTCCATCCAAGTGCATGTCAACAGAGAATATATCAGACATAAGGAGCCCCAAATGAGTAAGCTTAAGCATGTTGCCAATGCACATCATTAGCAATTCACGGATCACTTCACCATTCGCCATCTAAGGACATGTCAACAGTGAATGGATCGGAAGTTGTCCACGGTGAATAGCTCAGACATGTGGACAACATCATCATTATTAATGAACAGGTGTCTCATCGCTCTCCATCTTGCTTTCCATATATATTTTTGCTTTTTTTTTCAACTTTATTTAGACAGGACAGTGAAGAGTGGAACAGGAAATGAGTGGGAAAGAGAGGCGGGGGAGGAAAAGACCCGGGTCAGGAATCAAACCCAAGTCCCCCACGTAGCATTGCAGTGCCCAGCCGATTAAGCCATAGCTGGCCCAACTACTCTCCACCTTTAGACATATTGACAGTGACTAGATCCAACACGTGGAAAATGCATCATTATCATTAACAATTGGCAGATGTCTCACCACTCTCCATCTAATGACATGTCGACGGTGAAGCCCTCGATGCCTCCCAGGCCCCCCTTGAGCATCTTGAGAGCAGCCTCGGCGGCCTTGTGCTTGGCGGCCTTCTTGCTGGGGCCCTGGCCGGTGCAACTGATGTCGCCCACAGAGACGCGGAAGGTGAAGTTGGGCTGGTGCGCCTGGCCCTCGGCCTTCAGCAGGTCGTACACCGGGGTCTTGCCTATCCGCGTTCCATACTCCTGCAGCAGACTTATGGGAGTCTTCCCGGGGTTCACCGCCAGCATTTGCTCAATACTGAAACACACACAAACATACACACACACCATGAACATCACATGGGTCAGATAATTTGAAGCCTCAAAAAGATGTCGATTTGCTCATTGTCTAAAACGTAAATACTAGACCCACAGAGCATGACCATCATCATGGTCAGATAAGTGGAAAGGACCCAAATCAAAGCCATAAACAGAGATGCAGACTACAGCTGTACTCTAACCATGCTTCTGCCTTTGCTTACAAACATCCCCAGATTCTGAGGTAAGGTCTACAGGACATGTACAGGTAAGGTCTACAGGTAGGACACTACAGGGGGCTGACTTATGACTGATAGACACTGAGGGACCAACTTAATGTTATGTTTGAGAGTATTTCGCCAATTCCTGTTTGATACTACCTACCATACATCATGCCTCCTTAGTTCCTTCGCTACTGGTTGCATCAGCTAGCTTTAGCAAAAGCACAGAGACCTGTCGCAGCGGGTGGTCTGACAACACCACATGGTCATCAAAATCGCCCGTTAATGCACGTGTGATGCCCAAAAGGTAGATCTGAATTATCTGCATCATCTTTATCAATGCATGGTAAGGTTGCTACCTGTAAATGATTACGTAAGGTAGACCATGTTACCTGGAACACCCGGAGTTTCTCTTGCAGCTGCCCGGGCTTTTCTCGTCGCTCATTACACCATAAAAGACACAAAGCCTGTTGGTTTCGGATTACAAACTCCCCCCCTAAAATCGCATCTAAACCCCTAGATGACATCAATAGTCCCTCAAACCAAGGAGGCAGCGACATAGGGATACTGCGACCTCCTTTCGCAGTCCCTCTGCACAATGGCAGTGTGCTGCTGGATAATTTCTCACGGCATAAACACAAGCACTTCCCTAGCATCCAGCGACTTCCGTCGCCCTCTCTGACGTCAGAGCAACTTCGTCGCATGTTTTTTCTCTGGTTGAAAGCAGTGAGGAAGATAGTCTTTGCTTCAATGACCTGTACGTAAGTCATTACCGCTTATATAAACGTTTTACCAAATATGTCCTGGACTGCATGTAGTTGAGAGCTGTCGTCAACACTGGACAAGATCGCTAAGGTCATGGGTCCTCAGTGCCAAATTATGGGGTTCTACAGTGGATTGTTCAGACTATACCAGCGACTGCCTTCTCGGTCTGCAATGCACAGTCAAACCAGATTGAGGTGGAAATACAGTGGGAATTTAACCTCGAATGGCTGTTTGGGGGTCTGCTTATCAAACAGATCTGTTTCCACAGCCCCCTGTCATATTGTGGATTTGACTGAAAGGGAGAAACGATCTTTGGATAAGCTCTATGATGGCCTTGTGACAGGTCACAGGGCAGCACTTGCAGAGTCCATTACTTTGGTCGAGACGCAGCACCCTAGAAAGAAGGAGCTAGCCCAAGTCTTACTGCAGAGGGTGTTGGCCTACAAGCAGACACAGGAGAAAGCCAACGGAAACCAACCTGTGGCCTTCCGCGTTGGGCTGTCCGGACCTCCTGGTGCAGGCAAATCCTCCTTCATCGAGGTCTTGGGGAAGATGTTAACCGGACAAGGCCACAAAGTCTCGGTCCTTGCTGTAGATCCCTCCTCTTGCACAACAGGAGGGTCCTTGATGGGGGACAAAACGCGCATGACAGAACTATCCAGAGACATGCAGGCCTTCATTCGGCCTAGCCCAACCTCAGGAACCCTCGGAGGCGTCACAAGGACCACCAACGAGGCCATCGTGCTTTGCGAAGGAGCGGGCTACGACGTCGTCGTGGTTGAAACGGTCGGTGTGGGGCAGTCTGAGTTTGCGGTGGCGGACATGGTCGACATGTTTGTGCTGCTCATCCCCCCGGCTGGAGGCGACGAGCTGCAGGGCATCAAGAGGGGGATCATCGAAATGGCCGACCTGGTGGTGGTGACCAAGTCGGACGGGGACCTGGTGGTGCCGGCCCGTCGAATACAGGCCGAGTACACCAGCGCCCTGAAGTTGATGAGGAAGAAGTCCACCACCTGGAGACCCAAGGTGGTGCGAGTCTCGTCGCAGACGGGCGAGGGCATCGTTGACCTGTGGGACACCATGCTGAAATTCAAGGGGGTGGGCGTGGAGAGCGGCGAGCTCCTGAAGCGCCGACGCAGCCAGCAGAAGGTGTGGATGTGGAGCCTGATTCAGGAGAACGCTCTGCGTCACTTCCAGGAGCATCCGTCGGTGGGCGCCGTGCTGCCCCAGCTGGAGGAGAGGGTGACCCGGGGCGAGATCTCGCCAGGCCTGGCAGCAGACCTGCTCCTCAAGGCCTTCACCACCAATTCATGAACAAAGACGAGGAGGGTCCAAAACAACACTTTCAAGAGGCACCGTACTGTGCTGTATCTCAGTTCAAGAAGACTGCCTGACTACAGACAAACAATCAGTTACGATGTGCAACCTTGATTCACAAGCTATAATCAGGGTTCCCACTGGTGCTTGAATTCCTTGAAAATGCTTGAATTCCAATTAAGTGTTTTTAAAGTTGTGAAAATGCTTGAATGTTTGATGAAGTGCTTGAAAATGCTTGAAATTTGTGTCAAGTCAAACTCAGTAAGAAAAATAATAGAAATAAATTGTTCAGATACATCAAAAATCTGAGGGATTGAGATGTCAGATGGGATTTGCCATTCGACACCCTAAAATTGATTAGAATGCAGGAAATTTCATCTTAAAAACACATTTTCTGGGGAGGACCTTCACACCCCCTTCCCGCAACCTATTTAAAAGTGCTGGAAAACTGAACATTTGGTGCTTGAAAAGTGCTTGAATTTGTTCATGAAAAAGGTGTGGGAACCCTGTATAATGCAGTGCCACATATTCCAAATGAGCTATTTACCTGTCGCAATAGGACAATAAGAAAACAGGTCATTGGGAATACGTGGCACTGGATTGTAGCTTCTCAATCCATGTTGCCCATCACTGCAAAAAAAAGACACATAATAGCACTTGCATGTGCCAGGCAGGCGTCATCTTGACCTGCTCCCTGATTCTGCCGTGCAGGTGCTACCTGGTGACCTCTGGAAGTGGATAGCAGGGCCTGAGGGAGTCATTAGAGTGGGTGGGACTGACCTCTACTAAGTGATTCCTTTGATTAAGATGGAGTGTTATAGCAGCTCCAGGTTTTCTCATACATGGACCATTCTGAGGCATGGCACCGCAAAATGAAAGCCAAGCAACACAAACTGATTCCACTCTTTTACTCGACTTGATAATTTAATCCTCACTCAAACACACACATATATGAGACAGAGCCAGAGAGAGAGAGAGAAAAAAAATCAACAGTCTGACATTCTGTTGGAGGTAATGAGGTACACACATAACACCTCCATTGGCCTAACCGTTTTGCACAGGCATGGGGGAGCAGTTGGTAGCACTATAGGCAAGGCAATTTACACTAATGCACTCCAATGTGCTTTACAAAAAAAGCTATGCAATACTTGGCCTATGGGAAACACTAAACTTTTTAAACCGAGTTAATGGTTATGTGATTTGTTTTTCCATTACACTGTCACTTGATGGACAGTTATTTACAGGGGGTGAGGAGTGACTGTGTGGCCTCCTCTCCGTGATGTCTTTGATAAAGGTGAAGGCATGTTATAATAACTTTTAAAGACAGTTAATTGTGATGTGATTTGTTTTTTTTTCATTCTCACTGATTGGCAATTACACAATTACACAAACTGTTGTTGTGAAATCAGCGCATGAGATATGCCGAGAACAATTCCTTCACAACTGGAAACATTGGTGCTGTTTTGTCAATGACAGACAAAACTGGGAGATAGCAGAGTCAGAGAAGACAGTAATGCTTCACGCAAAAGTGCCTCCTGTCTCTTGACTGTCAGTTTTAAGGCGAAAAAAGAACAAAAAAAAACGTTTTTGGGTCGATGACATTATGCCTCTTTTTGTGTTTTCTGATTTATTTTTGTTGAAAATGGTTAAATTGTGCAAATAAACATATTTTGAGTGTGTTCTATTTTGAAGACCTAAAAAGGCTCAATTTTCTTTTTTGTTATTAATTACTTAACCCCGTAGCGCTGAGCCTCTGTTATGACCTCATTGTCACCAAAATGGTAATGACCAAGTCTTAATCGGTTACTTAAGACTATCTACATTGTCGTATTGATGCTGTTGTGATGTAGTTGAGTCTTTTCAGCTAAGAGTGAATACTGTAGGCCCGTCGACTGGCCCCTCTACAGTAATCTGAGGCTACACTTGGTCAAAAAATAGGTGGGAGATTTTAAAATATGAAAATAAAACATCAGAAAGCTTTCCATAATACATTTGGATGGTAACTTAAAGGGACACTGTGCAGGAAATGGTCAAAAAAGGTACTGCAACTATAGCTGCTCATTGAAACTGGGCTGCCTATTGCCAAATTTTGTCTTAACATGAAAGTTTACTAAGTGATAAACAAATATTTTCTAGTAAATAGAAATGTCCCTTTGGGACACTGTGTGAGATTTTTAGTTGTTTATTTCCAGAATTCATGCTGCCCATTCACTAATGTTACCTTTTTCATGAATACTTACCACCATCATCAAATTCTAAGTATTCATTATGACTGGAAAAATTGCACTTTTCATACATGAAAAGGGGGATCTTCTCCATGGTCTGCCATTTTGAATTTCCAAAAATAGACATTTTTTGCTGCAAAAATGACTCCACTTGGACCATACTAGAAAATATTTGTTTATTACTTAGTAAACTTTAATGTAAAGATCAAATGTGGCAATAGGCAGCCCAGTTTCAATGAGCAGCATAGTTGCAGTACCTTTTTTGACCATTTCCTGCACAGTGTCCCTTTAAACAGAATGCTATTGAATATTCTAACTAAATTTGGGAATTTTCTAAACTGTCCTAAAAATTAAATAAAGCACAACACATGAAGACACTATATTCTGTGCTGGAAAAGCATTTTATACAAAAATGTTATACGTTGGTTTACCTGAAGAGGGCAGAATTTAGTTATGCTTGTTCCACGGACCTACAGCGTGTGGAGTGTGATGTGTTAAACTGAGGAGCTCACTGACTGTGCAACTCATCATTACCATATTAGCTGTTGATTTGTATGGGGAGAATGTCAGAAAGGGTAATGTAAGGGTGCACAAGGTAAACAGATTTTTAGCAAGGAAAAAAATGTCATTTTATTTGTTAAAAAAAGTAGACATTCCTCACACAAGAGAGCTAAGAGCTATGGCAAGGTAAACATATAGACATGCACAGCGAGTGTCAGACGTCATGTCATTTGCTGAAGTGATAAAAGTAGGCAGCGAGGAAGAACAAGCATGGATATCATAATTATACTATTACTGTGGTTTGTGTTTTACAGAGCTCCCGATGTCTGTCTTGTATTATTCCTTCTGTGTGAGGTACTAATGTGCCTTGTTTTCCAACCTATCATTTTCTGCCTGCTGTGGTTTTTCATGTGCTGCCATATAACTTGTTAATCTAACTACTGTTACGAAGTTGGAGCTTAATGACAACACCATAACACTGCTGATGACCAGAGGAAATCACTTTTTATGCAGTGATCAACATTAAGAAGAAATCATGATTTTACACAGAGAAGTACATCTGTTTGTCAAATAGTAACGTTTTTTCATAATATTACACTGCAAACACACACACACACACATACACATACACACACACACAGATACACATCCATGCACGTACACACACGCATGCGTGCACGCAGACACACACACACACACACACATTATCGTCTCGGCCTGGCATTCATTGCATTTGATCCCTCGGCCCTCAAACCCCCCCCATCCCGTACCATTTTGTTTCGAGCCAAAATCATCAGCAGATTCAAGATATCTTTTAAAGAAATGACTTGAGTTATATGAACAATTTTTTCCTCTCTCTCTCAATATGCTCTGTTTCCTTTTTTGTGTGTGTTTTGATCCCTACTGCTCTTGTGGCCGGGCTGCGCTGTGGTGAGGCGCGGGTTCGAGTGGCGCTACAGTGTTATTTTTGGCTGGAGCAGCGGTTGGTGGCTCTGAGAGAGAGAGAGGGAGAGAGAGAGAGAGAGGGAGAGAAAGAGAGAGAGGGAGGGAGGGAGAGAGCGAGAGGGGGATAGTGAAAGAAAGGGGGAGAGAGAGGGATAGGGAGACAGAGAGAGAGGGAAAGGAGGAATCATGGCGATAGAGAGAGGGAAGGAAATAGGGAGAGAGAGGGAGGGAGGGAGACAGCGAGAGGGGGATAGTGAAAGAAAGGAGGAGAAAGAGGGATAGGGAGACAGAGAGGGAAAGGAGAATGCATGGCGATAGAGAGAAGGAAGGAAATGTGGAAAGAGAAGAGAGGCAGAGGGAAGAGGAGGAGATGAAGAGAGAACAAGAGAGAGAGAGAGATGGGGCGGAGGGGAGACAGAGGGGATTGCTCTCAGTCCAAAACCGAGGCTGTTTAAAGGATTTCTTGCCTGAAAGAATCCCTCTGCGATGATGAGAGTCATTATGGGCAACACACAAAAAGTCGGAGACGTGCCTTTGCGCTTTTAGTTAATTTCTAGACACCCATGCTTATAGCATGCTCCCCATTGTAACGGAGGCTAACTAGCACAGAGTTGGCGTGGAACGTTGGTAAACCTCCCTCCGATAGCCTCATACAGTCTCGTGCCGTTGGGCCGAGAGACTAGTCTCTTGGCCCAGCGGTATCGTACTGTGTCTCCCATTCCGAACCGATGTAGTTGACGAGGTCGCACGTTCGATCCCCGAGGGGGGTGAACAGGTGCAAGATGACCTCCGTCACAGTGGTGCCGTGACCCGGATGGGAGTGAGGTTTAAGGGGGAGAGTGTAACGGAGGCTAACTAGCACAGAGTTGGCGTGGAACGTTGGTAAACCTCCCTCCGATAGCCTCATACAGTCTCGTGCCGTTGGGCCGAGAGACTAGTCTCTTGGCCCAGCGGTATCGTACTGTGTCTCCCATTCCGAACCGATGTAGTTGACGAGGTCGCACGTTCGATCCCCGAGGGGGGTGAACAGGTGCAAGATGACCTCCGTCACACCATGCATAAAGACTAGCATCATCACTCAACCAGACAGTTTGAACTTCGCAACCCCAGAACTATCCTATACATTTAGGAACAAGCAATAGAAATAGCTAAAGAGGAAAAAGTCATTTTTCCATCATGTTGTGTTATCATTGTTTTTGTCTTATTTTCGGACAATACTTCTCTGATACTTCTTTCATGTCCTTTCACCAATTGTAATAAGAGTATTAAATCAGATGCATTCCTATGAGGTGTCCACCCATTGTCATTTGAATGAAATGTTAAAATATCAACATATTGTATGTCAGCCTCCCTCTCTCTCTCTCTCTCTCTCTCTCTCTCTCTCTCTCTCTCTCTCTCTCTCTCTCTCTCTCTCTCTCTCTCTCTCTCTCTCTCTCTCTCCCCTAGTTGGGATGCTTAGTGCCGCGTCAGACATTTTTCCCTGCCCGCTCTGCTCTGAAACATTATGTAAAAAAGATGTTTTCTTTCTATTTCTGGCAGAGGATCAAGTGAATTAAGTATTTTTTTCCATTAAGTGGCGAGTGTATGTGTGTCTGGCATGTCTGTGTGTGTATGTTTATATTTGCATGTGTGGAAGTGTTGGTGCATAAGCACACACGTTTGTCCCTGTGCTTATACGTATAGGCCTATGCATGATGTGTGCGGCTCTGTGTGTGCATGTGTGTGTGTGCATTTGTATGAGCTGTGTGTGTGCGTGTGCGTGCGTGCATGCGTGCGTGCATGCGCATGTGTGTGTGTGCCTATGTCTGTGTGCTTAAGTGTGTGTGCTTATGCGTGTGTGTGTGTGTGTGTGTACGCCTAAGTGTGTGAGTTAACCCACAAAGATATTTCAATTTCTCGGGGATATTAAATAAACATGCAGCGGCAGCAGCTCCAGCAACACGCTCGCTGCCTGCCAGTCGCCGTGGAAGAGATGGGGGGAGAGGGAGGGGGACAGTGAGGAGGGTGGTGGTGGTGGTGGTTGGGGGGGTGTTGTGGCCATGGCTCTGGGGGGGTGCAGCGCAGCGCAGCCCAGAGCAGCGTCTCATGGTCAGGGCCCCCGCCGGACACGCTGGCGCCTCGCGCTGGAGGACTTCTGAACCACCACACTCCTCCACTCCACTCCACTCCGTACGCCAAAACCCTGCCAGCCCTTCCTCTCTCATCCAACCCAAATCACTCACTTCTCTTGCCTTGCCTTGCCTCTCTCTCTTTCTCTCTCTCTCTCTCTCTCTCGCTCTCTCTCTCTCTCGTTCTATTTCTCTTTTTCACTCTGCTTCTCCATTTGTGTCTTTCTTATCCTCCTTTTTGTCCCCTTCTTACTCCATCTCTCTCATATTCACAGACTCTAGCTCTTGTTCTTGTTCCTGTATTTGTTCTTTTTTTCTCTCTCTCTCTCTCTCTCTCTCTCTCTCTCTCTCTCTCTCTCTCTCTCTCTCAAACACACACACACATGCACACGTGTTTTCACATTCTCTCGCTCTGTCATTTATTGTCAGTCTCCTTTATAAATGTTCTGGCTAAATCCATACTGTTTTTTCACACTGTGACACTGTGACTCTGTAACTGTCACCTTTTCTGTGCTTCCTTTCTTTTCTTGTGCAGCCACCTCTCCTCTCCTCTTCCTTTAAAACTCCATCCCCTCTTAAAATGTTCCCCAGGAAGCATTTAGTGGCCTCCTCTGAAAAAAGGAACAGGGATGGTTTGGGTAGTGTGTCAGAATAGAAATACCATGGCAACATGACATTCTTTAATATAGTGACCGTTTAGTGAAGGGCAGTGTTCCACATGGCACTGTTGCGTTTTGGTGTGCATATTTTCTGCTGCCAATTCAGTCACTAACCCTATAGGCTAGTTTTTAGGCCCCTTATACCATTTCAACAGGGTCTGTTTAACCAACTTGGTATGTGTAACTCCCAGCATTTTTATAAAGACATTACTGGCGCATTGCCTGTGATGTAAAAACGCACCGCAGTGGCTATCCAAGTCTGTCCACGTATAAGAAACCTCATCACTGGGCCATGTGGTCAATATATAAGAAAATGGACAATAAAGACTTTTGGCAGCGACTGTGATTTAAATTTCAAAACCTGATCAGTCGTAGCAGGATGTTTTGTGTAGTCCCCACAGTTTATTTTTTACTACTAGTAGGGGGACACAATATCCCAACGGACTGTAAAACTATATAAAAGCCTCACATCTGGCAAACCCAGCCTGAAATAGGGGTCTCCCCTGGGCCGAATTTGCCAGATATCCTAAACCCAGGGCACTCCTGAAAAAAATAAAACAGGCACACACGCTCACTGCGTATATCAAAAGGACCTTTAAAACTATATAGCATGCTCAATTTTACAAATAAGAGTTAATAAAACTTAGAAGAGGACGTTATGACTGAAGAGACCCATTAGCCTCTAACAGAATTATGCATTTGGAGGAATTAAGAGAGAGAGAGAGACTGTCTATTTTGAAGTGTCACAACTCATTTCCTCAGCTTCCATTTTTTTTTTCTGGAAGCAATTTGTCATCCGGAGGACATTAAATAGGGAACACATTATCTTTTTACAGGGGCATGGAGTCGCCCGCAGCCTGCCCACAGACCCTATAAACAGAATTGGTTCGTTTAGTGGTGCGTTTGCCTACATCTCCAAAGTTACGGGCAGTCCCGCTCAAAGAAGTAGAAGCCCGTAAAGCCCTTTTGCCATTTGAAAAAAAAAAAAGGGGGTGGTGGTTGAGTACAACTCAAGCATTCGAGCTGATGGAAGCAAAACAAAAGATTGTAATTGGGGGCAATGATGATCAATCTTTCTCACCTTTTGTCAAAACTTAATGCTCTCTTTCCTTCCTTTTTTGAGGCTATCAGGCCTCCATCTTCACCTGCGCTGACCCTTCACATCTTGGCTCTGGTTCACAGAGGGTCGCTCTTGTCCCTCTCCAGTACTCTCTGTGGCCTTATCTTGTTTGTAAACTATTGTTGTTGTTGCTCTGGCCTGGGGACTCCGTCTTACCACCCCACCCCGCACCACCCCCCACCCCACCCATCCACAAATCGCCACACCTCCCACCCCAACACTGACCCCTTCCCTCTCCTAGTGAAGAGGCACAAGGGACACCTGTGGACACCTGTGCTTTTGTCCTGTGGGAGAGGATGCCCCCTCCTTCACCCAAGGGCTTAGGAAGGGGGACAGAGGAAGCTTGGGCCTTTGTTTCGTCGCGTATTCCCATTCTCAAGCTGCCGTGCCGAGTGAGGGAGGTCAGGAGGACATTAAAAGACAAAGGGTGTTGTGACATACAGTAGACTTATCCAATTTGCATATTTGTATTTGGAAGAAGTATGCTTTGTTGTCATTGCATTACATTGTCATTTGTCAATGCATTTCATGTAATCCGTTCATAAAAGTGTGTGGGGAGGGGTTCAAATGCAACAGTTTTGGAATTCTGTTAGCTTTTGTAATGGTTGTTGTTAATTGTCTTGTGCAGTGTCAATAACTTAACAGCAGTTTTTCCTCCCACAACGTACTGCATTTGTAGTAGGCATGTAGTGTATGAAGAAACCACCGATATTTTTTTTGCCATCAAAAATGTTTCCGCCGAGCTAAGGGAACGTCCTCTGAAAGGCGCGCTCAGAGAAAATGAAAGGAAGACGTGGAACGGAGAACACTCACACAGTCTCTCTTTTCTCTCTTGCTTTTTTTCTCATGTGCCACCAAAAATATATGTATCTTTTTTTTTTTCGCTCACTGCCTTACAAGAAGTGACTCTCCAACTCTGCCAGTTTCCTTTATTTCGGTCTTAAAAACGGAGAGAAAATGAAATAAAGCAAGGTTACCACTGCTACTGGGCTATATAAAAAGCAAAGGGAACCGAAATGCCAACAGGCCACTGACCATCCCGCACACACACACACACACGCACACAGACACACATGCTCGCGAACACTCATGGTCATACACACACACACACACACACACACACCCTTTAGTGCCCCCCTCCCTGTTTTGACACACCCCGCTCTGTCTCCCTGTGTCCTTCTTTTATGTTGTGGACTGGACCGCGTGCCCACTTCAGACCACCATAAACATGTCAGAGCCTGATGACAGAGTCCGCCCCAAGATGTTTTATATAAATTGACCTCAACTACAGCTCATTAGATCCCCTAAATTGGAACCATGAGGCCGAGAGGGAAGCACGACGAGAGGCGAGCGCGGAGGGCTAGGATGAGGTGGGGTGCGGCGCGGAGGGCTGAGGTGGGATGGGGTGGGATGGGAAGGGGTGTGGTGCAGTGGGATGGGCTGGGGGATCTGCCACCGTGAGGCTGGCAGCGGTGGTGGTGGTGGGGGTAGGCTGGGAGCTGGGTTGGATAAGGTTGGGTTGGATAAGGTTGGGTTGGATAAGGTTGGCTGGGGTGGTGGAGGTGAGGAGATGGGGTGGGATGGGATGGATGGTGGGGGGATGTGGTGTGGTGGTGTTGCGGAGGGACAGTGGTGTGGTAGGCTGGGAGCTGGGTTGGGTTGGGTTGGTTAGGAGCAGGTTTCTGTTGGTGGTGGAGGTGAGGGGTGAGGGTGGATGGATGGGTGGGTGGTGGTGTAGTGTGGTGTGGATGGCCTGGGGTAGGGTGGGGTGGGGTGGGGTGGGGAGGGTGCTTGTGGGTGGTTGTGGGTGGGGGGTAAGGACAGGTCCTTTTGCTCTTGGGGACCCCACCCTTTCCTCTTTGGGTGTCACCCTGCAACCATAACTAACTTTTATTGTGCCAATTAAAATGGAAATAGCATCGGTCCCAAGGCCACAGCCTGCTTCGCGGGGCTTTAAAACGCAAGGCGTGAGGTAGGCCCTGTGGGGAGAGCGAAAACCTGTGGAACATCTGACCGGATTTACAAGAACACACACCGAACATGGATCACACAGAGTAGAGAAAGAATAGAACACTTACAGCATCAAAAAATGCAGAGACAAAGTCTCAAAGTTTCCACACAGAAAGCTCAATATCGCATTGCAAGACAAACCCATCAAGGCCTGAATGAATTCAACCCAAACTTTTAAAAAACATCTTAGCAAAAAATCTGCTTCGGTTCTTTAAAACGGTAAGAAAAGGAGAGGTTGAACTGTGGCAGCAGGCAAATTTCTCAAATGTCCAATTGCTCAAGACAAGCTAGACCACCAAATTATACTACGAGTAAATATGATACATTAAACTTGCGCAAAATACGACACTAGCAATTTAGACCTGGTTTTTTTATTATTATTATTCCCTCTCCCAAAGACTGAAGGTGACTTCAGTGACACTCAATCAGGCCCAGCGAACACTAATGCCAGTGGATTGCTCTGTTCAGCTCTCCATTTAAGTTTTAATTGAAATCCTTTGTCAGGGGCCTTGTAGCCTCAGGTACAATCCAATAAGCAATGCAATTACGCCCCTCCTCATCCTCCCCTCCTCTCCTCCCCTCCGGCCCACTCCCAACACCCCCCCCCCCCCAATCCCACCTCACCTCACCTCCTTCTCCCCACCTCCTCAGACCAACCCCCCCTGACTTCTTGCAGGAGCAGTGCTAGGAGTTAAATGACTCCGCTCAGACAGTGGAGAGGCGTAATTGCCTCAAGCGTAACTACAGTGGCGAGCTGAAAGGGGTCATTGTGCGCAGGGGGGAGTTCATCTGAGTGAACGGCTTTGTTTGTGCCGCAAAAACTAATTAAGGTATTTGGTCAGCCATGGGGGCTCAGGCAGAGAGAGACAGGAGAGCCGGAGAAGTGGATACAACAGGAGAGGAGGTAGAGGAGGAGGAGGAGGAAGAGGAAGAGGAGGATGAGACTGGGGGGGGGGTGGAGAGAGACAGAGCATGCAGACAGAGCTGGAGGTGGAGAGGAGGAGGAGGAGGAAGAAGAAGAGAAGATGAGTCAGAGGAGGAAGAAAGGGGAGGATGAGGCTGAGGTTGGGGTTGGGGGCAGGGAGGAAGTGGTATTGTGTGAAGGGTTCATGAAAAAAATGAAAAAGGAGAGGAATGGATGTCAATCTAAAAAAAAAACAATAAAAGACAGAGAGAGGCTGTTGAGAAAGAGGCCGTTGCTCATCGTGCGCCCCCACTGTTTGCTTGTGTCAGATGACCACAGTGAAGAGCAGAGTTAATATTTGCACTGGGCAGCTGTCTGCCCCAGATGTATATTTTGTGCGTAGTCCCTTGGTGGAGTAGGCTAGTGTGGTGCCGTGGTGTGGTGTGGTGTTGGGCATCCTTCACCTCGCCAGCGCTGATTACATTAGCGGAGGCGGTGGGGAAATTAAATAAACCAACATGTTTACTTTATTCAACCCCACTTTGACGTGATAGGACACATAGCAATCATCTCATTACACCGTGCTTACACACAAAGGCCTCCGCCGCACTTTCCATAGCACTGTAAGGATAAGAGTCGGATGAAATTCAGTAATGCATAGAGCTGCATAAATGGAGTTATGTTAAATAATAACACTCCTCTCACATGCTGCTATGCCGTGTGTTTGGAGATCAAGTTTTAGGTTATGAATATACAGTAGGTCTGAGTACTGACACTATTTCTCCAACTGCTAAAGAAAAGCAATTCATTAGCACCACCATTAGCTTACTGTTTCACTGGATTGAGCTATGTATTATAACGAAGATTCCATTGAACTGTTAATCTTCAATTAGTAATCTGGCCTGGACCATTATTCGTTGTTGCTGTTGAGTACAATGACCTCCATACACTGCATTGGCGTTAGGAGTCAGTTAAATAATAATAATAAAAAAAGAGACATTCTAGAGTGCTTCTTGAGTGCCACTTGTTCAGACTTCGGAAGGACTGCCATCACATACAGTGTGATTAGAATTATAGTAACATTTTTGAGTTCTCACTATGATGTCACAAAGACTCAGTGGGATTTGTAATACAGTAGGTTGTCTGTGAGCAGTAGAATGTATGAGAGAAATTCTAGAACCACTGGGAAAAATCCGTACACCTCAAAGGGTTAATGAGTATGTGGGGGTAAGTTACGGAGGAGTCAGCCATGATAGTAGCCTGGCGTTTCCATCCTTATGCTACAGTCAATTGACATTTCCCTCCATGTTAATAAGGGTATGGTAAAAGTTATACTCTGTTCCAGAAATAGGCCCTATCACTTGTCCCGTTGATATGTTCTTTGTCACAGCAATGGCTGTCAAGAACTTCAGTCACAAAAGTGAGGGTTGGTTCGCACACTTAAAAAGACACAAAGGTCTAGCTGCACAAGGAGTTTCGTTGTTTGTTTGAGGTTTTTTTCTAGAGCAGAGTAAAGCATACGTTTCAGGGTTCTGCCTTCATCCGTGCTCTCTGTCCTCAGAGAGTCCAACTACTGAAGACACAAATTAATCACAAATAAAAACGAATATGATTGGAAAATTTATTGGCAAAAACGACTCATTCTTGTCACTGTATATGTACAGTCCTGGCTACAAGGCACGTTCAACTTCAGCAAAGTCACAGGCATGATAACAGTCAAGAGTGGGACGCATCATGAGAAAATAACATTAAAAAGCAAACTGGAAAATGGAAACAGAATCATCATAACTACGCACCACCACCACCACTTTGCAAAATTCATATTTTGTAACACTCAATAAATAGTCAAATAAAAAAAGACAATTAATTTATTTTCCTAACTGGCCAGCTTACAGACTTTTAGCCACTGAGCAATGCTTCTGAAATGCAAGATTATTCTCTCATAATTTAAGACATAAGTTATATAATTTTAAAAATGAAGTAAAGGGAAATTAAATTAGGAAATTAAATGGAAAATGAGAGAAAAAAATAAAATATTTGTAAAGAACAACAACTGCACATTTATAGCAACTATTCAGTCACTTCAAGACGAGCATGATCATTTCTGCTCATCTGGTAACATTATGTTCCTTCATCATGAAAATACTTTAATCATTTTATATTGTACATAATGCATATTTTTAACATACGCATTATATAAATATAAAAAATACTGTATATATAAATCAAAATGTATATTATACAAATATATACCATCACAAATCTGTTTCACAAGCGTTTCAGAGAAAAATGCCAAAATTACAGCTGAGTGATACATGTGTAACTCACTCAACACTCCAAACAATATTTGCAACTTTGCATATTTCGGAATGTTTTAATTGTCTTCATAAGAGGTTCTCCCAGTGATTTAGTGGTATATGCTAGTGTGTTTGCATGTGTGTGTATGTGTGTAGACGTGTCTTGTGTGTGCGAGAGTGTGTGCACATGTGCGCGTGTGTTTGAGTTTGCGTGTATCTGTGTGCTGGTGTGTGCAGCATCCAGCAGCTTTACAGTTGTGAAAGTCTCTCGGCTTTCTTTTTTTCCTTTTGCAAGTTGCTGGCTTACATTGAACGAACAGTCCAATTTCTCAACTCTGGCTCGCAGCACACAGCACCAGGGAGAGAGAGACGAAATAAAAATCTATTTCTGAGCATATAAACGTCTTTTTTGTTCTCTCTCCTCCTTCACAGAAAAAAAGGAAGAAAAAAAAAACCACACCTCACACATACGCGCACGTAGTACTTCTGTACTCCCGCTTAGCACCGATAGAACAGCAAGGCCCAGCCGTAGTTAACCCAAGTCCAGTCCGGTCCTGTCAGGTCAGATCTCCAGCAGTCCACTGCTCGTCTCCACGCCATTGCCCGTGTTGCTCTTCTCCTCTCCGTTAGTGGTGGGATCGGACCCGGTCACCCCTGGCCCGGTGGCCACGGAGACCGCGCCGCCATTGGGGTCGGCGTTGGCGTCCTCCACCCTGGGGTCCCCGGCCTCTCCGCCCTCCCCTCCCGCGCCCTTCCCCTGCAGGCCGGCCTCGGCGTGGGTCTTCTGGTGCTTGCTGAGGTGGTCGCTGCGCGTGAAGCGCTTGTTGCACAGCAGGCAGGTGAACTTCTTCTCGCGCGTGTGCGTGCGCACGTGGCGCTCCAGCTCGTCGGAGCGGGTGAAGCGCTTGCCGCAGAAGAGCCAGTTGCAGACGAAGGGCCGCTCGCCCGTGTGCCAGCGCAGGTGGGCCTTGAGGTGTGAGGCCTTGCCGTACACCTTGCCGCAGCCCGGGATGTGGCAGCTGTGCACGGGCTTCTTGCGCAGCGAGGCGGCCGAGGCGCCCAGCCGCTCCAGCTCCTGGCAGTTGGGGCAGTCGCAGGTGGAGCGGCCCGTGGTGCTGCCGCCGCCGCCCCCGCCGCTGTACCGGCCCGTGCCCGGCGGGGACTTGAGGCCCATGGAGTTCTCCATGATGCCCGCGCTGGGCACCGGCTTGGGCTTGTACATGTCCTGCGGCAGCATGTGCTGGGAGGACTGAAGCAGGTGCGAGGAGGAGCCCAGGCCGACCGAGGGGTAGGGCGCCGGGTTCAGGGAGGTGAAGTCAGAGCTGTAGCTGGGCAGCTGGGGGCTGAGGGAGGTCTGTGGCGGCACGGGCTGCAGGGAAGCCTGCAGGCCCCCGTCGGGCTGGGGCTGCGCCGGGCTCAGCCAGTTGGAGTTGGGGTGCACGTCCCACCAGGAGGAGGTGGCGTTGGCGGACGCCGCCGTGGTGATGCCCGGGTGGATGCCCGTCTTGTACCAGGAGCTGTACGGGTGGGTGACGTCCAGGGAGGTGTAGACGCTAGTCAGGCAGTCGGCCGTGGCGTGGGCCTTGCTCATCAGCAGCGAGGGGTCCTGCGTGCCGGTGCTCTGGAAGGAGTGGGAGAAGGGGTTGTACTCGGTGCCGTAGCCGCCCACGGTGGGTGGCGGCGGGCTGCCCGTGGGCGTCAAGAGGCCCCCTCCGGCGCCGTAGGAGGCGGTGTAGGAGTCGGGAAGGCCCTCGCTGCCGCGGCCGTTCTTAGGCGCTTGGAGGTCCGTGGTCATGGTGGTGGTGGTGGTGGGGGCGTAGGGCTTCTTTCCTGGGGCGGTGCTGCCTGTCTTGCCGGGGGTGGCGGAGTCTCTGATGGGGCTGGTGCTTCCGAACTTGTTGCAGGTGGCAGTTAGCATAGCCAAAGGACTGGAGCCATAACGCGCTTCCTCCTGCGGGGGCGGGGGCGGGACAAGGACACGTCAGCCAATCAGATTACACTATAGCTCAAAGAAACATTCAACTAGCAGATACATCAGCCAATCACCTTACACTATAGTTCAGACACACTAGCAGGCTAATACGATGCAATTCACTCAAATACTGCACCAACCTGCTCACCCTACAATTGACACAAATAGTATATACTGAAGCTTGCTTTTCTCACATTAAACATAAACATTAAACACCTACAAGCTGCAGGTAAACACTCACTCTTATCTGGGTATTTGATTAACGATTTCATTTGTGATATGGAGAACTTTGAGATATTCAGCTATACGCAGAGAGCAGTAGGGGGGTTGGGGGCTTGTAGTTTGGGACCGAGTGGTTTCTACACCAGTTGACAGTAATTAAGGTTGCCTCTTTGGGTTTCTCTTCCTACTCGGGGCCCCCTGGGCCTGATAAACAATATGGAGAAACATCTGCGGTCGCTGGTTTGTTGATGAGTTAGCAAAACGTTAAAAATACTGAGGACAATGTTTGCCCACATGGGGTTCCATCATGTAAATAGCCATGAAATCAAGGGCTGTAACTCTTCAACAAAATCAGACACACAAAGGATGCCGAATACGGCTGATTCAGATGACTTGGTTGTCTGCTGTTAACTTTATTCCGGTTTGTTTACTTTATAATATGAAGCCACTGCCATACATGGATGACAAGGGCAGATAATGCCAGAAAGCATTCTGGGCTCTTCGCATCTGTCAGTTTTGGGCCACAAAACCCGTACTGTATATGCAAAACATTTGAAAATAGCACAGATCCTGTCAGACATGTTTACGTCTGTCAGTCAGTCACTATGGTGTATCTAATGAGCCCTGGTTGCTGTCTGACAATGGGGTATTGTGTTAAGTTGCGCCTCTTTCACCCACGCTGACATTATGGCATCTGCAACATTTTTTTGTCCAGCCTATATTGTTCATGGAGTCATCCGTTGCATTTACCTACTTGAAATAAATGAGCCCAAACTATGACGAAATATTAGTATTCTACAATGTGACAGGTTGTAAGGCCAAAGCTATAAGGTGCTTAGGATTTCACCTGCATGCCAGTAGACCAGAGCCTAAAAGAAATCAACAGTTTCAGGAAAGTTGATAGCTTAGGTGACTAGAGAGTATAGGCCACCCTGATGTAAAATGGAAATGTTTTTAAGAATTGAGCTGTACAAAACAATCTGCATAATCTGACATTAAGTACAACATCTGACAAATCCTGATTTCAGAAGACAGCACATGGATTTAAACTCCAACAAGCTCTAGTCTGAAATTATGCAGAGAGCGAGCTCTCCAGATACGTCATCCATGTCTAATAACTATTCTCTTGGATTCCTGCAACGGTTTATAGTTTAATCTCAGCTTGATCTGTCTTGCCGTTGACTGTCAGACAGTGTGATTCAGGAGACTCCGGGGGCTTAACGCGGATTTCGCCTTCATTCCCTGGTAAGCGCTCGTGGTTAACCTGGCATATCCTGTTGCTTTAGCTCCCGTTTCCAGGTTAATTGCGCACCCCATTTACGGGGATTACCGCTCAGTCCTTAACTTCTCCGTAATACCAGTGTCCGAACTGCGGAGGCTCTTCCAGAATGGTTTATGTCCTAGGGTTCTGTTTTTTTTTGCTGTTCTATGGAAAGTTCGTTGCCGAAGCCTAATTGTGGGGCGCAGTGTAGGGTTCCTAACTTCCCTTTAGGACCGCACCATGCATTTTTTTTTCTTCAGGCGGAGTGCGTGCAAGTTCTGCACACTTAGCGCATATATTAGGAGCTGTCTTCTAAGCAACAACTACAAACAACATGCATTTTGCGCTGAAACAGACATCCGTGTTACTGTATAGGAAGCCTCCAGTCTGAATAGTGTCAATAAATCTGAAAGGACATTTCAATAAACCAAATATTACATCATTGGCAATGGTTAGGCTAGGAGTCCCCTCTGCGTTCCGGTGGTCACAGAGGGTTTTGACATCATGCTGCATGCTACATTGCCTCGCCTTTCTCAAGTCATTTCCAAACTCAGGATGACATGCATGGAGTTTTATGAATTAAGCTATTTATAACCTTGTTGTTACAGTGAAGTAAGTAGCCTACAACTATTACAGTTGAGTAACAGGTCGTGAAATCGCATGTAGGCCTACAGTGTATTCTTATGAAATGTGAAATGCAAAGCCGTTTGATTTACCCGTAGGAATGCCTCATTTCACCAATCATTATAGACAGAGTGACGCTCTTATGAATGGACAGCAAAATCGCTAAACACAGAAACTACAAATTAGCCGTGCAGACCTTGCTATAGGCACGTGGTCGTCAAACTCCCAGATGAAAAGAATAGTTTTCCATACCTCCAGAATCGATGCGGCCATCCCTGAGAAACAAATCCCAAGAGTCTCGAGCTCTACAAAGAGGGGGTCTCGGCTCGCAGTCCCGGGACAGTGTGGAGTAGCCTCGGCACGAGCGCAGAGTCTTCTACGGGGAGACAGAGGTCCCGCCTCCTAATTACAGGGTCCGGACCCTTTGAAGAACCGCCAAGAGCCAATAAAGGGGAGAAGGGGAGAAACATATACAGAAGGGGTAACGTGGTGGGCACAGGGGCGAAACGGGAAGAAATCACTTAAACATTAACATTGTCACGGCGCGTTATAAAGTAAGTAATGTAATACACCGTGGCTCTGAACTGACATGCAATGGGAAATTAACGTTTGTGGGCTCACAGTGGACGTTATGCTGTGAGGACTTAGCCTAGTCATTTACATGTTGTCACTTGGTGAGCGGCCTATTATTTTCTGGGGGCGAACATGCACCGGAGGTAGCTACTTGACCTCGGCGCATATTTCGTGCCATTACATTCCGCGTTGTGTCAATATGATCTCACCTCCGTGGAACACCAAGACGCGCCTCCCATGCGCGCACTGTAGATTAGGCTATACGATGAACTGGAAACTTTAGCCTATGGTTCGACTTTACTCGTACTTTACCTAAATTGTTAATTGCAGATGAACAGCCTATTCGTGGCATATTCTCCAAATGCCGTATACGGACCATTTCCAGTGATGACACTAAAAGTTTCATTCTTTCCGTTTCAAATAAACCAGTGTTACAAAACCAGACGTAACAACCCAGATAATTTCGGTCGTATTGCTGGTACACTAGTCTACAAGATTGCTTTAACTTACAGAGGGAGAGGTTAAAAAGAAATCCACATGGATAAATCAAGAAATTAAGATGGTGGAGCCTGTGGTCACTGTTTTTGATTTTATTGTTTGGTTTTCAAACCTCATTCTGTTTTCAACATTTTAAAACGCATTTACTGCTTTTCTAGGCACAAGCTGTGGGGGTTAAATGGTTCAGGATCCTGGGGAAAGGATGTTGGAAAAAAAACAGGCACCACGAAATAGAAATAAGGCAATGGTGATCATGACAAATAAAATAAATTCCGACCGCAGCTTTTAAAAGGAATGGTTTAAAAATCACCCTAGAAGAGTTCATTAGTTTTCCTTCTGTTAGTCCCACAAATGAAAGCAAACATCAGTTACCCATCAAGAACGGCACGGTGCATTTGGGGATATTTAGCCTACCGTTTTAAAAGCACTATGCAAATCCTTAAATTGGGCTTGAACTTTCACACTGGAACTGTTTGCCCGATTAACTGGATTTTAAATCGTTTTAAAATATAGGCGAAGTCATTAAAATAATCAGTATAGTTTTTTGCTATTGCGCTGAAACTGTGGCCACACATTTTGCGCATGCTTCTGACTCAGAGCAGGCGACTTACATTTCAGATTTAAACGCCACAACAGAGTCACTTTCATGACAAACGTTTGAAATAATTCTAAGGAAGACACTTTATAAAATAATGGATGTGTCAGATCATTTTGTGTGGGTTTTGGGCTACTTGATATTCCCCTAACCTGAAGCACATGGATTTTTTTTGACTGATACGGTTAATCTTGCTTAATGAAAAACACATTGCATTCTGTCTGTGGATGTTCAGAGGGCAACTGACGGATAGAAAGAGTGACGTGTATCATATGACAGGAAATTGCCAACTAGCACTTGGATGATTGTCACTTCAGTAATTCAGAAATGTATATATTTTTCAGATGGGTTATGTAAAATCTTTTTTGTCACATTTACCTTCACATTTTACAATTAGGTCTATGCCATGTGAAATAATGTTGGCCTATTCATAATATGCTGTCTTCAAAAGCAAATCTTCATTCAATCCTTAACAGGCTATTAGCTACCAGCCTGATGTCCATTAAATAGGCTACTATAGGCTAAGCATGGGATTTTAGGATACAATCTAACAATGCCTATGACATTTTAAAGACAGAGCGCAAAAGAGACTGAAAGTTAAGGCCTGTCAACAATGCAGATGGAGAAAGGAAGTATTATAAACTGCATAAAATGGAGGGTGACAGATAGGAAATAAGAGGGAAGTCAAACTCCTCTGGTAAGTGTAGCGTCAATATAGGCCTAATATCCCCATGGGTTTCTCATGAATATCATTTGCATCAGTGTTCAGTAAATGTTGGTGCCTTCCCTGACCGTGCACGCATCTCTATATAATTTGATGATAACAAGCAGGGCTCTAAATTAACAAAAAAAATTAGGCTACAGTTTGGCTGGTAGAAAAGATCAACTTACAAGCCACTTTGACCCATTGTGTGTTTGGCTAGTGAGATTAACATCTACTAGCCATTTTGGCTGGTGATGAAAAAAAATGTTAAATTAGGGTCCTGATAACAAGATGTCTCTCAAAATGTAGGCCTATCAAGCTATTAATAAAAAATATGCATCAAGAGGCAGTCAGTGCAAATAATACGCACAACAAAACACAAAGCAGAAGGGTGTTGTAAAAAAAAAAAAAGTTCTTCCTTTCCATTGCCATGAAGGTTGTCAGAGGCGCGAGAGCCACGTGCCAGCTCAGGCAGGCAGAAGTGTGTTCCCTAGTTTTTGTTACATCAACATGGGAGCTTGTCGCTGTTTTTCGCTCTCCTCTCGTCTCCATTCTCCTCTCCTGGCTACAGCTGCATGGAGACGTGCATATCCTGCATAGTTTATGGCAGGTCCAGTGTTAACCTTGCGACGTCAGAGTGGCGGACTCGAGAACATCCATCAAATGAACAAACAGCCAGCCAAAAGAGCCTTCCGGCGGGCCCATCCCGGGGTTTGTGTGTGTCTTTGTGGGCGTCTTCTCTCTCTCTTTCTTTCTTTTTTCCCTTCTTCTCCAAAATGAGTGGAGAGAAGATTAAAATTGTTTTCAAAAATAAACATGTAATTTCATTCTTTATTTTTTTCCCCAATTACAAGGCACGGTCAGGAGCAGGGCTTGTCGTTGGCCCTCACATGAACACACAAGACTATATTTAGCAGTCTGCTCTCCTGCTGACCTTGCTCACTGCATTTCACCAGCTTTGAACGAGAGAGAGGGAGAGAGAGAGAGAGAGAGAGAGAGAGAGAGAGAGAGAGAGAGAGGGAAGAGAGAGAGAGGGAAGAGAGAGAGAGAGAGAGAGAGAGAGAGAGAGAGAGAGAGCGCATGACAGAGAGAGAGAGAGAGCATGAGAGAGAGAGAAAGACAGAGGGAGAGAGCATGAGAGAGAGAGAAAGACAGAGGGAGAGAGAGAGAGAGCATGAGAAAGAGCATGAGAGAGAGCACGAGAGAGAGAGGGAGCATGAGAGAGAGAGAGAGAGAGAGAGAGATGGAACCAGTTCGAAATCCTGCTTGGAATGAAGATGCGCATTGAATTCAAAACTCCTCCTGACAATAACGTGTTCCCTGCATGGTCTTTTGTGAGATGTTTCTTTTTTTCAGGGTGGGGGATGAGTAGGCTTGGGGAGTGGTGATGGTGGTGGTGTGTGTGTGTGTGTGTGTGTGTGTGTGGTGGGGGGGGGGGGTTAAACTGTGATGGTCGGGGAGGAATTTGGGTCTGTGTGTGTGTGTTCACAACAGCTTCTCTGGCTTATTACACCTGCTGTTGAGGTGGAATGTGGAATGCAGCGCTGGCCAGGCTGTAGTGTGTGTGTGTGTGTGTGTGTGTGTGTGTGTGTGTGTGTGTGTGTGTGTGTGTGTGTGTGTGTGTGTAGTGTGCTCCCAGCCCTGCTGCATCATTTTTCTCTTCTCTTGTTTTTCTTGTTTTTCTTTTTTTTCTCGCTATGAAGTCACCATCGGACAAACAGACTCAAAACTCGTTCTTCTACTTCTGTGTACAGTTCATGTCATTCTAAAGAACATGACTCACTTAAAAAGGAAGGTAAAAGTAACTGACATATGACGCAGCAGAGTGCAGCACGTTTAGCGTAAAATCCAGGATCACATACAGCAGTGGTTCCCAACCTATGGGCTTGAAATCATTTTCCAAAAATAATAATCATATTTTGGTGTGTGATGCTGTTGTGTTATTAGAGTTTTATTCTTAATTGGGTCAGAGGTGGGCCCCGAACATTTTTGACAATTTTGAGTGGGCCCCAAGTTGAAAAAGGTTGGGAACCCCTGACATACAGTATATCCGTGACCATTTTTCACTCTATCTGTTCTACATTACTTGTACACTGCTGCACTCCGTGCTGATCCCTCACTCTGTACTTGCTTGAATTTCCTCCTTGTAAGTCGCTTTGGTCAAAAGCGTCTGCTAAGTGTAATGTAATCACATTGTAATTTGCAATAACAACTTCTCCATTTGCAATGAGATTGTAACAAACATACACACACACACACACACACACACACACACACACACACACACACACACACACACACACACACACACACACACACACACACACACACACACACACACACACATTCACAAACATACACTAAGAACCTCTCATGCCATTAGCCGTTTTTGTTTCTATGGTAGGTCAACATGCCTCCCAATATGTGACTGTAAAATCCAAATGTTTAGTGTGTGTGTGTGTGTGTGTGTGTGTGTGTGTGTGTTTTGCGGGTGTGTTTTTGAGACCCCATTGCACATATGGGCTCCCTTAACGAAGTGAAAAGATCTCCCCTCTTGCACTTTAATAATCACAGCCACCATCAGTAATGGCGTCGCCACAAACTTGATGTGGATTGGAAGGCAAGGTAAAAGCAGGATACCGCATTCAGCGCATGCTGTACAGTATACGGTATATATGGCTTAGCGAGGTGCCCGACTTCTGAGTTCCTTCCAGTTTATGACAGTGTGTTCTTTTTTTCTTTATTCAAATGTTCGTCTTACATTTGCCCACAGTAGCTCTCTTCAAAGCAGGGGGGCGCTGGATGGCAATCTGTAATTAGAGATTGTGTGAAGCTCTTAACGGTTCCCTCGAAAAAAACGCAGAGGAAAACATTTAAAACGCTTTCCCTGATCTATTTTTGAAACTTCCAAACTTTGGGAGGCACTTGCTTGCTGCTCTTTTTTGCTGGGTAGGGTAATTCCCCAATAAAAAGCAAAAGATTATTGGCTGCGAAGGTAGGGAGTGTGTGTGTGGTAACAGTGGTGGCACACAGAGGGGAGTGCGTTGGCATCTGTGTTTGTAAGCTGCTGTCTGAAAATGGGCGAAATGCTATTCTTTTATCGCGAGGAAATGTTGCAGCTTAGCCTAACAAATTGACATTGTAGCATTCTTTGTTTTGTGAACTTGTCAGATTGTCAACCGGAAGGAAACGGCACAAAAGTGCGCCCCCAGCCACCGAACAGCACAAGAGTTGGTTGTTCTACCGTGCAGCTTAGAACCCCAAATTGCATAATACTTGGTGGTTCTACCATCAAGCTTTCCTAACAACAAACAGTACAAAACTGTAATTCCAGCAGATCCCATGCTGTTGTGTCGTCCAGAGCCGGAATAACGCACAGGCTTGATATGGCTGCAGCCTAACCGCACGAATAGACCAGGCGCGATGCGATTGAAGCAACAGAGCGATATGCGCGATTGAAGCGACTACAGTATGTCCGTTACAAGCAGAAGGCAAAGCATTCAAACATTCCCATTGACTGTGGTCACGGACCTCTATGCAGTCATTGGCTGTTGCGGCTGGTCGCCGAACCGCGTCATAGAAAGTTGAAAGGATTTCAACTTCAAACTGTCGCTCTCGTCGCGCAAATCGCTCTAGTCTCCTGAATCGCTTTTGTCGCGCGACTCAATACAAAGTCAACTACTTCCGCCGCTCGCCTCGCTCTTGTCGCGGTAGGTGTATTTGTGCGGTAAGGCTCCCCAATTGGCCAAATTGGCACTAATTTGCATAATAGTGACAAGATGCAGCATTGAAAAATCCGTCTTCACAGTTGGCAGACATGTCATCCTAAAGTCTTATCTTGGAATTATGACATCGTCTATGTAACATTGTGGCAAAATGTGCCTTTTGAGGGGCCTACAGCAACCTTTAGCCTAGGCGCCTCCAGCCGTCCTTCATCCGGACCTGGTCATCGTATCTGGAATGTTTTGCTTGGTTGTTCTAACGTTAAGCTTTCCTAGAACCCCATTTAGAACGAATACGTCTTCCTGAATCATGTCGACGTTGACTAATCAAATATGATGGATGGGTGAGTTCATTTCCACATCGGCCGTTTCCAGGCCCCGGCCCGCACGGCTTTCCTTTACAGAACCCCCTACCAGAGGCCTGAGGCCTGAGGCTTGAGCCTGAAGTCATGTAG
>NC_085870.1:8798508-8808508 GCF_034702125.1 Engraulis encrasicolus
ATAGATGCGCAAACACTGGCGGGCGGACCAGGGCAGGTGTGTCTAGTGAGTCACTTTTCATATTTTCCTAAATAAAAAATGACACAAGACATTAGACCTCCGTTGGATCCTGAATTATTCATGTAGGCCTATTTAACATAAATAGGATAAAACTGAAAACAGTCCGATTCAATCAGGATTTTTCTGTTCCTACTCATTGTCAGTTTTGCGTAACGTCTTGAAGAAATACAAAAGTGAGAGCAGAATAATCCTGGTATTCAGTTTTATCTTGTCACTGGTCAGACATTTTTTTAATGTGCAGGCTTTAACCAACTCCTTTGACAGAAAGAGGAGCAGCTTTGTGAGCTTGCTGTCTGGGTTGATTCACTGTTATAGCCACAGCCACAGCCACCCGGTCAGGGACTTTAGCTCGGGGTAATTAGGATCACATAAATATGCCAAACATAAACAAACAAATAGGCCAACAAACTCGGACACACAAAACACAATATTCATCTATCTTATTATTCCACTCTATTTTAACCTAGTCTGGTGTTGTGTCTCTGACAAAATAAATTAAATGTGAACTTTGGAATTATTGTGAACTTATTGTATTCAAGTCACTCGAGGGTCAGCATTATATTAAGCAGGGAGAGGAATTCTGTTTCCATGCAGATTTGTGTTGGAGTTTCGTCCAAATAGACTAAAATGTCATCAACTCCCCAAAGGTTTCTCCAAATGTGCTGGTATTGCTTCAGCTTGGCTCCAATCAAGCACAACAGAATAGCAGTACAGTTGTGTCAGTCACCGCAGAGGGACACTCCGCTCTAATCTACGCTCATCCCTTTCAACGAGTGGCACCGAGCGACTAACAGTCTCTTGGTCTAGTCACCATGTTATGATGTACTCCTGGGAGGTCATGGGCTCTCTTCCTCTCTCTTTCTCTCTCTCTCTCTCTCTCTCTCTCTCTCTCTCTCTGTCTCTCTCTCTCTCTCTCTCTCTGTTTACATACACGTATGTGTAATTGTTCAAATTTTAAGTACATTTGTAATAAAAAACAAGATATTGCTGCTGTATCAAAGCACATTCATATACAGTAACTCGCTGAATAATGCATTCCTCCACTTCATGTCCTGATTCTTGAGGAATGTGTGAAGTTGAATGTATAATAAAGTGTGTCCTTGATTAAAGGGACACTGTGTGAGATTTTAAGTTGATTATTTCCAGAATTCATGCTGCCAATTCACTAATGTTATCTTTTTCATGAATACTTACCACCACCTTAAAATTTTAAATATTCATTATGACTGGGAAAATTGCACTTTTCATACATGAAAAGGGGGATCTTCTCCATGGTCCGCCATTTTGAATTTCCGGAAATAGGCATTTTTAGTTGCAAAAATGACTCTACTTGAGCCATACTAGAAAAATAAGTTTATTACTAAATAAACTTTCATGAAAAGATCAAATTTGGCAATAGCCAGCCCATTTTTCAATCAAGCACAACAGAATAGCAGTACAGTTGTGTCAGTCACCGCAGAGGGACACTCCGCTCTAATCTACGCTCATCCCTTTCAACGAGTGGCACCGAGCGACTAACAGTCTCTTGGTCTAGTCACCATGTTATGATGTACTCCTGGGAGGTCATGGGCTCTCTTCCTCTCTCTTTCTCTCTCTCTCTCTCTCTCTCTCTCTCTATCACGCACAGACACACCTACACAGACACAGACAGACAGACAGACAGACACACACACACACACACACACACACACACACACACACACACACACACACACACACACACACACACACACACACACACACACACACACACACACACACACACGCACACACACACACACAAAGTCCTCCATTTTGTGTCACTGCTTTAATTTCAGTACACCTTCAAACAAACACACTATATATACAGTAATACGCCCAGGCGTTCAGTTTGTATGTATACAAGGACAGGAGTGTTCTGTAATCCCCGCCACTGACTGACTACCCAGGAGGGCAATTAGCACCGCTGGGGGGACAGCGGAGGGGGAGGGGGTTGGTCTCAGACGAGGCCCAGTCACCACACTCCAGTCCGCACCCGTGCCTGTGCCTGTGTCTGTGTCGTGAGTAAGACATCATTAAAACCTGATGAAACCCTCCACAAAGCCCTGCATGAAACAGCTCAGGGCCATGCAGGATGGATGGATAAAAACGAGAAGAAGAAGAAGAAGGAGAAGAAAAAGGAGAGAGAGAGAGAGGGGGGGAGCATGCATGCATGCAAGCAAAGAGAGAAGTATGAACAACCACAAGAAAAAAGCACTTTGGGCTTTAAAGAGGGAAGGGGTTTGTGGCTTGCACATAGGCAGTGGTCTGAAGGCTTGTGTGTGTGTGTGTGTGTCGTGTGTGTGTGTGTGTGTGTGTGTGTGTGTGTGTGTGTGTGTGTGTGTGTGTGTGTGTGTGTGTGTGTGTGTGTGTGTGTGTGTGTGTGTGTGTGTTTGTACTTCTGTGAGTGTGTTAGTGTAATTGTGCATGTGTGTTTGCGGGAGGAAGGGAGGTGGTGTGGCATGTGTAGATATATGCCTGGATGATTGGGTATGATCTGCCGCACGTGCGTGTTTGTGTGTGCATGTGTGTGCGTGCCCATGCATATGTGTGTTCGTGTATATGTATGTTTTTTTCTGTGTGTTTGTGTGTGTGCAGGGAAGCCGACAGGGGGGTACAAACAGGTCTGTTGTCCCGGGCCAAGGGAGAGGGGGGGGCCAGAATTGGCTTTCAATTACATTGTATGTATGGAGAGGGGGGCCCTTTCAAATGATTTTGTCCCGGGCCCAGTCAAACCTGTCAGCGGCTCTGTGTGTGTGTGTGTGTGCGCGCGGACGTGCGTGTGTTTTTTCTGCATGTGGAGGCACGCGTGTCTTGGGAGTATCTGGACACATGTCCAAAAGGGCAGCATCTCTCTTATTGTCCCTTGTGTGCAACATTATCACTTCAATAGTCAATAGCAGAAATTAGCCGCCATCTGATCTGCCAATTTGGCTTTTTATTGGGCCTCCTTCTCCTGCTCTTGGTCAGGAAGACTGTAGGGGTAACCTCAGGACGTTCACAACCAGGCAAACAAAATAGACAATTGCCTAAGGGCCCCCCAGCTCAAAGAGGGCCCCATGGTAATGACGGGTT
Organism: Engraulis encrasicolus; assembly: GCF_034702125.1. Taxonomy (NCBI): domain Eukaryota; kingdom Metazoa; phylum Chordata; class Actinopteri; order Clupeiformes; family Engraulidae; genus Engraulis; species Engraulis encrasicolus. Next base: position 8,801,662 of record NC_085870.1, read on the forward strand.
ATGTACAGTACTTAAGCAATAAGCCACGAGAGGCCAGTTGTCGTGAAATAAGTGAAAGCCCACCTGGGAAACTTCAACTCCCATTGTCATTGTGACACAGCAATCCAGACAAGCACACAAGTGAACTCTGCACACCAAAAAATTGCATTTATGCCTCATTCAGGCAAGGGGGCCCAATGGCGCCCCAAGGGAGCAGTGTGGCGGGATGACACCATGCTCAGGGTACCTCAGTCATAGGAAGATGGGAGAGAGCACTGGTTACTTCCTCCTCCCACCAACCTGGCAGGTCGGGACTCGGGAGTTGAACCGGCAACTTTGGGCTACAAGTCTGACACCCTAACCGCTTACCCATGACTGCCTGTAGCACGACGCAAAGCGGAGTGCTGTAAAACTCTCCTTAGCAGTTGAAAATTTAACACAAATCCATGGACTCAAGTTCCTTATTGCTTATCTAACACTGTTTCACTGAATCGCTGACAATATTTCTTAAAAAATTGCTGTAACAATTAATTTGCCCCGTGTCGTTCAGGTGAGGAAATGGTTGGTTACCGCTGCAACACCACTGGACGCGCGCACGAGTTCATCACGCTGCCAGGCACAAGCTTTTTTACAAAAACTCAGCGAGACGACAGGCATGAAATATCTTAACAAGCACACTGACACCTGAACTAGAATTAGTGCAAAAATGTGCTCTTTCTGTAGTCTCCCTAGCCCAACTGCACCAGATTCTCGTTATCAACTTAGACGCAAGCGTTTAAGTTAGCCGCGCATAGAATCTTCGTTTGGAATGGTGTGTGTTTACGCCCGATTTACAACGGCTATATCAACCTATCACAATCAAGAACCGTGTTCATACAGTGTTCAATATTTAAATAAACAGCAGTGACCACTTTGTAAAGTATGGCAGCACCTCCTTAAATGCAATGGCTGAAAAGTGCAATGATATTGCTATAGTGCTATAGTGCAATAGTCTTGTGATGTGATGTTATGTGTATGTCCTGTCTTAAGCGAGTGTTGCTCAGGGACGCAAACAGAATTTCGTTGAAAACTGACAATAAAGTATAATCGTATCGTATCGTAAAATATAGGTTGAGGTGGCCCCTCCACAAAAAGTTTTTTTTTAAAAAGCGGTTCCAAATCCCTCTTCATCAAGGGCCTCCAAATACCTGGAAACAACCCCGGGTAACCTAACCGGTTGGCGGACGGCTCTGTGGGCGGGAGGCCACCTTGTATCCGGCTTGCCCTGTTTCTCTTCTCTTCTCTTCTCTTCTCTTCTCTTCTCTTCTCTTCTCTTCTCTTCTCTTCTCTTCTCTTCTCTTCTCTTCTCTTCTCTTCTCTTCTCTTCTCTTCTCTTCCACACCCACACACACACACACTTCTGTAGGTCTAGCATTCTCTGTTTCCTTGCATGCTGCTTCACCCACTCATGCGTAAACACACACACACACACACACACACACACACACACACACACACACACACACACACACACACACACACACACACACACACACACATAGACACGCGTGCGCGCACACACAAACACACACAAACACACACACACACACACACACACACACACACACACACACACACACACACACACACACACACACACACACACACACACACACACACACACACACCACTCATCTGTGTCCTCTGATGGTAACGATGTGAAGGTGGTGTGTGGGTGTGGTGTGATGTGGTGTTGTGTGGTGTGGTGTGGTGTGGTGTGGTGCGGTATTGGGGGCATTAGATGTAGAAGTTCTCCCCCTTTTTTCTTCTGGGGACTCTGGTACGGTATTGTTAGGCGCTTGGCAGTATGGCTGCAATTAAAACCTTGTCAGGGAGATCTATAAATATGGAAAAGCAGATTTCCAGGTTGGTTAGTGTCTGCACTTACACCATAAAAAAACAGAGGTAATTGAACTAGAGGTAATTGAGTCGATTTAACATTTTCTAGAGTGTTTTGTCCCAGAGTACTCTGTGTTTTTACTGCATAGTAGTTTTCATAAGGTAGGCCTATGTTTGAAAAAAACCCCCACAAAAATCAAAGTTGCTGAGTTGAGTTAAATTGGATAATATGCCATGTGTCTCTTGAAAAATCTGGTTGGGGATATTCTTCTGTTTTGCAGGCAGACAGAAACCCATATATGGCTGCATCATACAGACATAACTATAAAAGTAGTCGGAGAAACGTGAGACGACTTGGTCGTATCGTGTTCGAAGCCCTCACTCCCCGATTTTGGTTTTGGATGGAAATGAATTCCATATAGCCCATGGAAGTCGAATGTGGGGGCCTTTCCATCATTTTAGTCTTGTTGGTTAGGGAGATATTTTCCTCCAAACCTTCTCTGTTCTGTTCTATTCTCTTCTAAAATGGAGAGATTTTTCAGCAGCTGTCAATGCCTTCCAAAGTGCTGTGCTTCTGTGCACACTCACAGCCGTATTATTCTTCCAGTCTAACTGACTGTGCTGCGTTTCGCTGTTGCAAGTCAGAGAGCAGAGCAGTGGAGCGAGCAGGCCAGGTCTGTGGTCTCTCTCGCTCCCCAAACTGAAGCCACCATCCTTCCCCTTTTCCCGTTCCTTGTTTTCGAAAGGGGGGAGGAATTGTCCAGCGCTTTTGTGTTTGAAGCTAGGGCCACGGCTGTGTGGTTTTGGGGGGGTTGGGGTGGACTATACAGTTTATTTAAGTGGGACTTGCACAGGCCTCTGACAGTGGGAGGAGAGACAGAGGGAGTGCAGTCATAGTCTGCTTTAATGTCAATTTCTTCCAAGGCAGGGCAAACATCAGTGAAGGACAAGATATCTTAATGTAACACAATACATACCCTAAGTATAACAAGTAACATTGTTGTAATAAGTAAGTTTATGCCTAACCACTACAGTATCTGCAAATCATTTTATTAAAAAAGAGAGACTCGCACACATGGTCAGGATGGGCACACCCTCTCACACCTCCTCTCTGGAGCGTGGGACTTCAAGACTTATTGACTACATGTACCGCTGTCTTTATGCCAAAACTAAGTGACATGGGAACGAAGAAGGATTTCAAATAGAAAACAAGTATTAAAGCGATGGTTCGGAGTAGAATCACCCTAATGCCATTTGAACCGTGACACCCATCCACCTTTACACCCGAAGTGTTTTCTGCCGCAGGCTTACATCAACAGAGTTGCCGTGTTATTCGATGTTTATTCCGGATAGCTTGACTCAAGCGCATATGGATACTGGGCACCGTCTCCAAACTTTCCCCACAAAAATAACATGTCATGACACCAAACTTCTACAGTATAACAAATGTGGTTTGTACTCACAAAAAGATGAATTTGAAACTTTGTACATAGTCCAGGAGTTTATTAGTAACAACACACGAGACGATTAGCTTTTCTGCTGCTAAACATCCGTCGACGTCACTTCCTCCAGCTGGGACTTTGTTGATGGAAACAAATACACGTGAGTCCGGAAGGCGGAAAACTCAAAAAGACAGCTTGCGCTACAACTAGAAAAAATTAACCACTTCGGATTTAAATTTTACCACGTTTAATAAATAGAAGACGATGCCACACTCGTGCATATATCCTGGCTGTGGACTAAAACACAAACCTTACAATAAGTGGACAGTCCCAGCTGGAGGAAGTGACGTCGACGGATGTTTAGCAGCAGAAAAGCTAATCGTCTCGTGTGTTGTTACTAATAAACTCCTGGACTATGTACAAAGTTTCAAATTCATCTTTTTGTGAGTACAAACCACATTTGTTATACTGTAGAAGTTTGGTGTCATGACATGTTATTTTTGCGGGGAAAGTTTGGAGATGGTGCCCAGTATCCATATGCGCTTGAGTCAAGCTATCCGGAATAAACATCGAATAACACGGTAACTCTGTTGATGTAAGCCTGCGGCAGAAAACACTTCGGGTGTAAAGGTGGATGGGTGTCACGGTTCAAATGGCATTAGGGTGATTCTACTCCGAACCATCGCTTTAAGCCTACGTAAATAATAAATAACAAATAACGGATGGAGGGAAAAGACACAACGCACACACACACACACACACACACACACACACACACACACACACACACACACACACACACACACACACACACACACACACACACACACACACACACACACACACACACACACACACAAAGGGCTCCCTCAGCGTTCTGGCAGGAGGGGATGCCATGAGCTGCATGTTACCGTGGCAGCCGAGCCGAGGCAGAAGCACGCTCTGGTCAGGGGGAGGTTGAGCCAGCCAGGCAGGGCCGCGGATCATCTATCTGCTGTCATCTACGACCATGCTACGGATATAGGCTACCACGCTCCGTCAGATGGCTATGGAGCAGGCAGTGCTGCAGTCTGCAAGACTAGTCTACTCGCTTCTTCTTCTCTCCTCTCTCTTGTCTTCTTTCCTATTTTCTGCTCTCCTTTTATTGCCTTCTCTCCTTTCTTCTCCTCTCCTCTCCTCTCCTCTCCTCTTGTCATTTCTCCTTTCTCCTCCTCTCCTCTCTCCTCTCTTGTCTCCTCTCCTCTCCTCTCCTCTCCTTACATGCGTGGAGCCAGTATCCACAAAAGACAAGAAGAAAATGTGTGTAAAGAAAGAAATATAGCAAAACAAAGCATGAGAGATGGAGCGCGGAAAATGAATGAAGAAAAAGAAGAAATTGAGACAAAAAAGGAATGTAAGACAGTCAAAGGAAGAAGGAAGAAGGGAGGGAGGGAGGGAGAGACAGCGAGAAAGAGAAAGAGGGAAAATAGATATGTATCACGTCTAAGTAAAATAAGCATGTTGTACCTAAAGGGAACTCTATTACTTGAAAAACCCCAAAACAAAACAGTGAGGGCCAAGCCACACCATATGCGAGTTTTGAAGGCAGCTCACTGGAGTTCTCCTACCCAGACCACCCAATGGCTCACCCACACGCCCCAGGAAGCAGGAAGGAAACAGCTTTAGGTGAAAATGTTTTTTTTTTAAATAGGATTTTTTTTTCATTAGTGAAAAACATTTGGCCCGAGCCGTAAAACACTTAACAACCTTTCAGTTTAGTTTTGATTTCGGGTGGCTTTGGGGAAAATAAAAAGGAGACCCGGTTACGGAAATAGACTCAACTCAACTTTTCGTTGGACTGTACCCTATGCTTTACAGTAACTGCTTGGACTGACATGTTTTGTCAGTTTAAAAAAAAAATATATATATCGCTGAGGCAATGTGTCATGTTAGCCTAGCAAAAAGCTTTGTTTTGAACCACTAGCGAAAATGTCGCTCGGAAATGTTGCACGCTGAGCGAGCCGTGGACGTCTACAAGCTTAGCCGAGCGAAAGAACACCACGCCACTTGCTCAAAAACAAAAAAAGAAAACTCTTTGCTCCCCCCCACCATCACCATCACCATCACCACCACCACCTCCCTCCACCATCACCACCACCACCAGCACCTCAACTTAAAAAGCCGCAGAGCGCGGTCTGTGTGTGCCGACTCTAAAAATGGCAGCCCGGCCTGGGGAAGCAGCAGAGCCCAAGAAGCTGAGCTGCGGCCCCCACCGTAATGGGCCTGGGGTGGGTGTGGCTCCCTCGGAGATGGCTTTTGAGGGGGCCCCTCCCGGACGCCCTCGCCCTGTGCCAGCGCCCAAGGGCTCCAGTCAGCCTGACCAGATCCACCACGAGCGACCCACACCACCTCAGCACCTCCTCCATCCCCCACCTCCTCCTCCTCCTCCTCCTCCTCCTCCTCCCCGCCCTGCACTCCTCCCTCTCCCAGCCCTGCCCCTCCACGCCCTCCCCTGCCCCCTGGGTCCCTTGTGTCCGCCCTGGCGTCACCTCTCCGCGTTTGCAATGTCGCCCCCTGGTGGGCTGTAGTGTGAGCGCAACAACATGGCCGCCAACAATCAGCGAGGCCTACGCGGCTCCTACACGGCGGCACGTGGATCAAAACAATCGGTGTTGTCTCGTTTACTCTGATGAGCTCACACTGAGCTGACGGCTAATGTTAACGTTATGTAAGTGGAGCTAGCCGACATAAACATGCTATGCTCTCAGCGGAGGAAACAACACTACTGTAAGCACCTGCCCTGAGGGGTCACAGCAACGTCAATCGTGTGGCAGGCAGAGACTCCCATTTCCGTTTGGCAAATGGATGCGGGCAAAATAAATCAGCATCCCGTCCGCTCCGCCCCACCACCACCACCACGATTCTCTCTCTACGCGACCGCAAGTGTGCTTTTTAACATGCGCCGCCATTACGCGTCGGTTAATTTTTTAAAGCAAAAGATTATAGGCACTACCCAAACACATGATGCTAATGCCCGGCTAATGTGGAAAGAAGGCGTAAGTGCGCGGCTGTGTGTGTGTGTGTGTGTGTGTGTGTGCTTGTGTGTGTGTGTGTGGAGGGTGGGTGGAGGGTGGTGTGGGGGGGGGGTGGGGGGTAACCAGTGAGGAGTCACTGGGCGAATCCATCCAGGGAGCTTCTGGTTCAAATCAGCGGAGGGTGGGGGTGGGGGGTGGGGGGTGCGGAGGCCTCTCTCGGTAGGCTTGTGTTTTATTGCTTCTCCCGTCGGTTTTAAACAGATCTGCCTGTTTGTGGAAGTGCGGCCGACGGTCGGCTCCCCGGCTTGCAAGGCAGCGGCGTTTAATTGGCCTTTGTTGTGGAGGAGGGGGGGTGGGGGACTGGAGTGGGGTGGGGGACTGGGTGGGGTGGGGTGTGGTTGAGGGCCTGGGGGGGTGGGGTGGTGGTGGTGAGGGTGAGGGTGAGGACGGGGGTGGGAGGTGGTGGGGGCGACGTGGAAGGACTGCGGTAAGAGACTGCACAATAGAGCTCGGGACTGCCAACGCACATACTTT
>NC_085870.1:8826008-8891008 GCF_034702125.1 Engraulis encrasicolus
CTGGGCCTTGTGTATAGTGGACAGCAGTGAACACTGCCAGATTACTGAGGACTTGTAGAACACACTTGTCCTTCAGAAAGTAGGCCTGTCCATTCCATTCACATCTTAGCCTACTTTGGCTAAAACGAAGCTCAGTAGGCCTGGTTGACTGGGTACATGTTCAGCAGTGTCACAGGAAGTATGTGCAGAACCAAGATAATCTTTGCAAGACCTTTAGGGGTATATGTCTAAAAAACTAACATGCACCTTCTTTGGATAGGGAGAAGGGTGGCAAGAATCCAGAAAGTTGAAAAAGGTAGGTCTGCACACTGCCGATCAGCTCCAAAAATATTATTTAAAAAGCAACGTATGCCTGATGGAGATCCAGCGTGATCGAAACGTTACTTTTTAGATAATATTTTTGGAGCTGATCGGCAGTGTGCAGACCAACCTTTTTGAACTGTCTGACCTTTTTGTCTGGCACCTGCAACAAGTGTTTTTGGATGTGTGCACCCTACCCAAAACTACTAAGAATCCAGAAAGCTCATAGTGGACAAAGGCAAGAAGCTATACGTTATATCCAAGAAGCTATACGCTATATCAGAGCCGGTTTTACCAATAAGCAGGCCAGACAGTTGCCCCACCAACTTTATCAATTGCAGGGGGCCCTGCCATATACTAGCCTGGTCCTGACCATCCCATAATACTACCATTTCATAGTAGTGGAGCAAATCCTTTGGCGGAAGTACGTAGGATGGCGCGCGAGGCTAGCTCATATACTGTATATAGGGGCTTTTATGGCTTTATTTATTGATAGAACAGTCTGAGATGGTGACAGGAAGCGAGTGGGACAGAGAGACGGGGTGGGATCGGGAAATGACCCCGGCCGGACTCGAACCGGGGTCCCCGTGGACATGCAAGCCCAAATGTGGGGGGCTTAGCGTGCCCATGACTATATTTTGCCAAGGGCCCCAAATTGGGTAGAACCACTGCTGAGTAATGTCTTTTTGCATATTTCAGTTAAACTCTTCCGACTCTTCATTCTGTCTCGTATGATTTCTGTTCATTAGGAGGGAGGGGGCTCAGGGGCAGCGTCTTGCTGCTGTTATTTCTAGTGAGAGTATTTTCAAGCTAGATTGTGCAGAACATACAGTATAGTGGCTCTCATGACCACTTCTGGACAATCTCTTAGTGTTTGTCGCCACCTTGTGGATATGAAACTACATTTCAGTCCATGCATGACCTTGTGTTTGTGTTCTTGGAATGAGCAGTTTCATGAATTTTCTACTCCATCTTTACAGATTATTTAGTGTGCCTGCATGTTCAGGCTGATGATGTCACAAAGCTTGCTCCACTCCAGGAGAATGTGTTCCTGTGTGTCAGAGGAGGGAGAGGGAAAATTAATAAGTGTGCGCAGGTGTGGGCAATTATGATAACAAGTGTGCACATGTGTAGATAATTAATGAAGGGAGAATGTATGTGTCTATGAGAAGCAAAATTACACTAAAATTGGTTACACGAATGCAAACATTTCAAATGCAGATATTTTTTATCTGTTCATATAGGCCTACATGGGTTTTCCCTTTGGAAACAATCCCTGCTGCACACTCTTCAACCTCTGAATGTTGGTGGCATCACTCAAAAAATGCACTCACGTAGTTGGCTGCTTAACATCGTGCCCCTCCTCACAGTGCGAATGTTTGTAAATGGGAAACCTATGTATAAACATGACATGTGGATAAAAAATAAGCACTACACTGTAATAGGCGCGTTTTTGCCCCCTAAAAGGCATAATTTTTTGTAAAAAAAATTAAAAAGAGTTTTGAAATGTGTGCATTAAAACTCTGTTGTGTAAATGAGAGGCCAGTTATTGATGCTGTGGTAGTATGACAGGCTCACTGCTTGAACGGCATAGCGCTATTCCGACATGCCGCTATTCCGACACTTTTTAGGGGTTAGGGTTAGGGTTAAGGTTAGGATGTCGGAATATCGGCATGTAGGAATAGCGGCGGACGGTGGAAAACGTGTCGGTATTCCGACAATAGACATTAACGTCGGAATAGCGACATGTTAGAATAGCGCCACGTAACTGCTTGAACAACTGCCAATATTTTGATATTTTGTTTCAGAACTTTGATGGCACCACTATTCCCTGTGGCCTTGCCTGCATTAGGGGAGGTTGGTTGTCACATTTATTTATTTTTTAACGTAAATCTAATTTCAGAAAAAAAACTGTATTTTGCAAGGAAAACATTTCTATACAGATTCGATGCTGCATTTGTCAGGTATATTTGTATAGTTTTAGATCCCATAGAATCCATTCTCTTCAAAAGATATGGGTTCTCAAAGGCACCTTGCGGGGTTGGTTGTCACAGCCTATGGGGTTGGTTGTCACCATGTTATTCTAATGGGGGGAATTGGACATTTTTAACATTAAATAAAAATTATACAACATTTCCAATTCCAATGAAATGTGCATATATAGCTCATGCATACAGAATCATCACAAATGGTCCATTTGCCACTTTTTACACTCTTTAGAACTTAGAATATGCAAATGTAGTGTATTTCACACACAAACTGGATGTAAAACACCTCATGCTATGGCTATCACCACATACAGTGGAAAGTATTGTGACAACCAACCCCAGTAGCATTGTGACAACCAACCCCAACTGACATGTTTAACTCTTTCGGAGTCTAGCCCTGGATTGCCCTATAGAAAAAATGAAACAAAATGGTAGCTTACTCTTTATACTTTCAAATGGCCATACTGATTTTGATGTCAGCACATAGTGCAATGAGTGAGAAGAAAAACATTAAACTTCTAAAAATGTTCATTTTCATGTGAAAAACACATTATGTTAACATTATGTTGTCTCACCTCAAGGATATCAACATATACAGTATGTCCTGTGACACTCAGCGACCTTCAGAGGCTGAGATATAACGAGTGTGACGACCATAACTTGTGACAACCAACCCCGTTCTCGCCTACCATGTTTTTGGCAGATGGCAAAAACCAACTGAGGAATCATTTGGAGAAAAAGTTCATCAAAAGTTCTTTTCACATGCTTCACATCACATGCAGTCACAGTTTGTCCTCCAAATGAACTCTCCCTCTCTCTCTCTCTCTCTCTCTCTCTCTCTCTCTCTCTCTCTCTCTCTCTCTCTCTCTCTCTCTCTCTCTCTCTCTCTCTCTCTCTCCATAAATCATCTAAATGCAAGCTCTGGAATTACCCTGGGCATTAAAATGTCCCAGGCAAGGTATTGAGGACATACACTCCTGCATGGACTAGCCTATAAAACGGCGTTATACTATATGCCTCCTGTGGGTATTTATCAGAAATGTATCTCAAATCAGAACAATCCTTTCCCCCAAAAGCTTAGAAGAATAGTAGACTCAGTTAAACACTTCCACAGTCATGGACAGCATGAACAAAGGCGGACTTTCCATTTGGTAAAACTAGGCCTAGGACCACACCAGCTGTCACACCAGTAGCGATAAACACACACACAAAAATAGTCTGGATCTTAATTTGTCACTTACACAAAGTAATCGAAGATATGAGACACAACACCAAAATAGCATCAAGACACATAATTGTATGTAGACAGTCTATGTAATGATTATCGAAGGCCCCAAAATGGCTAGATCCAACCCTGGGCATAAATACAGGGAAACAATGCACAAGATGATATAAGACTGCAAAATATTGCACAAGGTTAAAATCTGAACGGAGCACATAAAAGAATTATGTCATGCGATTTCATCCATGTCAAGCCTTTTGGACAAGATGGAGCCAAAATTATTACCATTCTCTCTCTGAATATAACATTGCACACTAGGTCTACAAAACAGACAGCAATTCACTTCTATATTCGCATTGATCTTAATCTGTATAAAGGTCGGTGCCATGTGTTTATATTTATGCATTTATTATGCTGTTATTATATAGCAAATACTACTGGTATATTAGTAACCTTGCGGGGTGAGGCATAAATGCAATTTCGTTGTGTGCAGTGTGCACATCATGTGTGCTGTGGAGTGCTGTGTCACAATGACAATGGGGGTTGGAGTTTCTTAGGTGGGCTCTCACTTCACTTCACCTCACTTTCACTTTATCATTTGATCAATGTCTACTACTACTTAGCTATTGCTTTATTATCACTGTATTGTGGCATAAGGAAAATAAACAAAATTGGGGCCAGCCCAGAGAACAACTTAAACTTACATTATTCTGCTGTACAAAATGGGCAACAAAGACAGGCTTTCCTCTGGGAATGACATCTGAATGAATCTGAATTGGGATGCACAGTGTGTCATGTATATGCACGGGACACAATATGTCTCATTTGTATTTTCCCCAATTCACACGACACAGACAAGTGAGAAGAATGAACAGCGTTTAGCAAGAAACTATAGTAAAGGCAAGGAGGAGGGGTTGGCCTAGATTTCTGACGTCGGCGTGAGAATTTGTGGTGTTCTATTCAGCGCTTCGTAGCGCATTGAGCTCTTATTGGTTTCTCTCAAACGCGATTGTTCTCAGCCCAATCAGATATCCGCCTGGTGTTTTCAAACTGACATGGCCACTGATAATGCCTTCTCCTTCCCTCCGCCTGGGGGGTGTAAAGAACTAACCGCCGCCCTCCTCCTCCTCCACTCGCCAGCATCGTGTAATGACAATGTGGAGCTGTGTTATTACAACCTGAAAGGTGCGAATTGGGCGAGTACTAAATTATAGCGCGTAACCTATGCTAATGCTTTGAGTAGACAGGAGTGATACGGGTAGTAGACCATGTTTGGGTGTTGCTTAGACCTGGGGAGAGGAGCAGTGCTTTGAAACATCCACCGCTCTCTCAGTCACGTTATGACAATCATTTGTGGTTAGCCAGCTGACGCGCGCGCCTTATCAGTCCGAAACCGTCTAAATTATTGGATTTGGGGGCACATTCCGGCTGAATTTAACCGTGCACTGTCTCATTTGGATGCTAGACGCAATTACCGAGGAATAATGTGTGATGTATTGAATCACAGCTCTGAACCGACAAGCTAGTGGCATCTGCAACCAATCACTTCTGGAACCGAAACGGGGCTTGTATCGGCATGGCACCGGGGAGGATAGCAATCGTCTGTTTACAGTGGGGTGAGTATTTACGCGTAATACCCTCAACGTTATCCATGGTCTATGAAACCTTATGCTTATGAAAGCGGCCAATACAGCGAGCAGGCTGTCATGTTATCCCCGAAACCCACCATATGGGATTAGTGATTTCCTACCCCCAGTAGTGTTTGCATTGTAGCTTGGATACTAAGGGATGGGTACGAAGAATTCTTTCATTCATACCCTGCCGGTTAGCAATAAGCAAAATCAATAGAGTATCAGACCTTAAACTTAGTATATCTATATACATATATTTATTTCATTAACAGGGGGAGTATTGCTTGTCTGCGATGAAATGAAAACGGAGGATGCTCAACCAAGATTCAAAATGGACATCATCATATTTTTAAGCATCACTTCCCCCTCGCTCTGCTTGCGTGTGAAACTAGCTTGGCTATATTCTCAGTAGCCCACGCCACTACTACTATTACCAACCAAGCCTCTCGTTAATTATTGCTTGATCCGCTTAGGCTGTGTCCCAGACTCCCATGTCATTATCTCCGGGTGTGTCTGAATGAACCCAAAGCCGAGTTCTCGCCTGACCAGTTTAGTGAGGAAAGACAGGAAAGTTTGGCAACATGGTAGAGAAAACCTCTCCTCTCTTCTGAGCCAGTGACAGTCGGTGTGAGTCAGAAGCGGTTTGTCACTGACTGTCACCCTCATCAGGTGTGTCAGGTAGGCTTGTCCGGACTGTGTCAAGGTGATTGCCTATTCGTCATGTCATGGCGGATATAAGCCAGGTGAATGATGGGTCGCTGGGTTGCTGCAGGGGTTCCATTCCTGATCATGACGTCTGACAAAGCTACATTGAGCAAGTGGTTTCGGTTGTCATTTAAGAAGGAGTCTGGTTTCTCCATGTGAACAAGCCTCAATTACCCACCAAAACCAAAGTGCCTGACTCAAAATATCCATATAGCCAACCGGTGTCATTGGGGTGTCATGTCATACCAGGAAGCTAATGTCTGTCTGGCACTGACTGTACGCCCATCTACATTTTCCATGTACAGGGAAGTGACAGCCAGACACAATTGAATTTAGTTTACTGGATTCATGGTTGAACACATCATATTATGCAGGGTACTTCCTGTATCTAAACATTCTGCACCAGTTTAATTCAACTAAATGACAGACACTGTGTCTACTGCCATGGTAACAACACAGTCGACTGCTCTACTGCCCTTGGCTTTGGAGCAGGCCAGCCTATCCTGATGCCATTGATTGGTGCAGAAAAACACACTTGGTAGCCGTCCCACATTTGGCCTGTTTACAAGATATAGTCACTGACATAACAGCTTTAGTGTTTAAATATGAAATATTCTTGAGTGTGTTTGCTTTTACGTTGGGAGAGCCAGCTGCCTGTCTGTTTACACGATAGATCGTCACTGGGACACGTTGCAGCCTTAGTGTTTAGATAGTAGAACATTTGTCATTTTTTGCTGAAAGTTAGAGAGCTAGCTCACTATTCAGTACCTACACTCCTCACGTCAAGCTCACCAACAGTCCAGACAAATCCAAGTGAGTTTTATGAACCAGGCATCAATGTCAATGTCTCTCACTGACCTTAGTGACTTTCTGAGTTCACTACTGTTTGACTACTGTCACTGTCATGGCAAGCTTGGGGCAGGCGTGGCCTAACAGTCAGGGAGTTGATATTTCAATCTAGGGGTTGTAGGTTCAAATCACACCTGACCTCTCCCTACACTTGCATCCATGGCTGAAGTGCCCTTGAGCAAGGCACCTAACCCCACATTGTAATTGGGACTGTAACCAATATCCTGAAAAATAGTAAATGTAAGTCGCTCTGTATAAAAGCGTCGGCTAAATGAAATGTAATGTAATGTAAAAGAAAACAAAACAAAAAACCCCCCAAAAACAAAAACAAAAAACATGGAAACCATTCAGCTAAATATAGTTCTGTACAATATTCATGACTGTGAATACATTTCAAGTAACTTGTCGGAATGTGCCCAAACCACATTGCTGATCGGCGTCATTATACAGGCATAACACAGCTACAACAGCCACTTTGAGTATTCTTTTTGAAATATGTTTGGGCTTTTTTGCCTTTATTGTATGATAGGACAGGGAACATATTGACAGGAAGCGAGTGGGGAGAGAGAGACGGGGAAGAGTCGGCAAATGACCTTGGGTTGGAATCGAACCCAGGTCGCCGCCGGTGTAGCAGTCGAATGCCCAGCCGATTGAGCCACGGCTGGGCACATTCTGAGTATTCGGTAACACTTTATTTTAGGGATACGTCTGTTAGCACTAATACATACAATGTTCCTGTATAAGTAACTTGTAAGGCATGTACAAAGCAAAATCGAACATTTGTTAGGCATGTATTCGCAAATGTCTTGTTCATGCACAATAAGGGATTTATTACCAATTTAACCTTAGTAAGGACCTAGTAGGCCTTAGCGTTTGCTTAGTACATGCCTTACAAGTTACTTATGCAGGCATTAACATTGTATGTATTCGTGCTTATAGATGTATCCCTAAAATAAAGTGTTACAAAGTATTCTTAGAATAGGGGCAGCTTACGTTCACCTATACTGTCTGACATGATAACCCATTGCAAACAGTTAACTAAGTGGTGGTTTTCATGCATTAAATAGGCGGACCGTTCCAGTGGGAAACTTATACTTAACACTTGGAACTAGATTCGGGGTCTTGGCTCCTGGACGTTGCAATGAATTATGTATATTGAGATACGAGGGAAAAAAATCTGGACAGTCCTCAGCGCTTTGGCACAGCGAAGTGGAAAAAGCACTTTGTAAAGCAGTCACATCACTTAACACTATACAACGCACACAGCAAAGTTTAGATGCCCTTACAAAAACAGTGTGTGTGTGTGTGTGTGTGTGTGTGTGTGTGTGTGTGTGTGTGTGTGTGTGTGTGTGTGTGTGTGTGTGTGTGTGTGTGTGTGTGTGTGTGTGTGTGTGGAGATAAATAGATGTATGGCAAATTGCCCAGGTATCTTGCTTTTGGATTATGCTTGTGAAAAAGTGTGGGTTCATTCCCAAAGTGGCATGGACATGTCCCCACTGTCCACACTTAAAAGTACACGTGTGTGTGTGTGTTTGCGTTTGTGTGTGTCTGTGTGTGTGTTTGCGTGTGTGTGTGTGTGTGTGTGTGTGTGTGTGTGTGTGTGTGTGTGTGTGTGTGTGTGTGTGTGTGTGTTTGCGCTTGTGTGTTTGTGTGTGTGTGTGTGTGTGTGTGTGTGTGTGTGTGTGTGTGTGTGTGTGTGTGTGTGTGTGTGTGTGTGTGTGTGTGTGTGTGTGTGTGGAGATAAATTGATGTATGGCAAATTGCCCAGGTATCTTGCTTTTGCATTATGTTTGTGAAAAAGTGTGGGTTCATTCCCAAAGTGGCATGGACATGTCCCCACTGTCCACACCTAAAAGTACACGTGTGTGTGTGTGTGTGTGTGTGTGTGTGTGTGTGTGTGTGTGTGTGTGGTTTTTGAGTTTAGCTATTAATGCTGTTATGACACTCACCGCTGGCTTGTTTGAAATGTTTGTTTAGCTTCACGGCTGGCCGAGTGGCCATCATAAACCAACACTAAGCAGCTCTTTTGTTCAGCCACCCCACAAATCGAAGGCGGAACTAGTCTCTCATACAGTCGACAGGACTTTGCGGTTGGGCTGGGCGATATGGAAAAAAAACTATGAAATGTAATTAAATGATATTCAATTGTATAAAATTGATATAATTACTATCATGATATAAACGATATAGGAGAAAGGTCACGATATACACTTTTATATCACGATAACAATATATATCGTCATATTACCCAGCCCTATGTATATGCATAGCAAAGTCAGAAGTACCTTTCACCACTATGTATTAGTCTTTTTCCTGTTTCACAAAGGTAGGCAGCAGCCTGACATAGCCATGCAATGATTTTACATTCAAGTAGTATGCACTACAGCCCTTCATATATACATTTCAAATAGGGTGGTATGGGTATGGTATCGGCCGATACTGCACAGCCAGGTATGGGGTATCGGGGCCAAAAAATTGTATCGGTGCAACACTATCAGTCACCCCACAAATCGAAGACGGAACTAGTCTCCCTTACAGTAGACAGGACTTTGCGGTTATGTACTATATGCATAGCAAAGTCAGAAGTACCTTTCACCACTACAAGCTGATATGCCACTGAAGTGAGTTTGGAAACATTGCAAGCTTGAAAATGATACAATGATACAATGATACCTGTTGGTATATCATGGTGATGTTCAATCAAGTTGGTAGGAAGGGTTTAACTTTTAAATGCTGCTACAGGGGTGGCTCTGAATGTTCCACTTCTGTTACTACGTCTTCATGCAGTCTGCTCATACATGGCTTATTGATCTGTTTGGAATAACCAGGTTTTCCGGCCAGATATTGACTGCTGTGTTGAATGTACTGTTTGTATGAATACATGACACACCAATTACAATGTGAGTGTGTGTGTGTTTGCGTTTGTGTGTGTGTGTTTGCGTTTGTGTGTGTGTGTGTGGTTTTTGAGTTTAGCTATTAATGCTGTTATGACACTCACCACAGGCTTGTTTGAAATGTTTGTTTAGCTTCATAAACCAACACTAAGTAGCTCTCTTCTTCAGCCACTAGTGTTGCACCGATACCGATACCAGTATCGGTGGATCGGTGGATCGGTACTAAAATGGTGGTATCGGCATCGGCTAGTACCAACAAATAGGGCACCGATACCATTTACAGATGCTTGCATGACACTTAAACAGCCTTGAAATTAGTTATTTCATAGAGGTATTTAATACAAAGTATAAAAAGTTTTGCTGGATTCACTTTGTATTAGTCTTTTTCCTGTTTCACAAAGGTAGGCAGCAGCCTGACATAGCCATGCAATGATTTTACATCCAAGTAGTATGCACTACAGCCCTTCATATATACATTTCAAATAGGGTGGTATGGGTATGGTATCGGTATCGGCCGATACTGCACAGCCAGGTATGGGGTATCGGGGCCAAAAAATTGTATCGGTGCAACACTATCAGTCACCCCACAAATCGAAGACGGAACTAGTCTCCCTTACAGTAGACAGGACTTTGCGGTTATATACTATATGCATAGCAAAGTCAGAAGTACCTTTCACCACTACAAGCTGATATGCCACTGAAGTGAGTTTGGAAACATTGCAAGCTTGAAAGTAGAGATGTACAGGATCCGAGATCCGGTTCCGGATCCGGCAGGATAATAGGGTTTTTCAGACTATCCGGATCCGGCAGGATCTTAAGCAGTGGATCCGGTATCCGGCAGTTACCTACAAATCAGGATCTGGTGCATCTCTAGCCTAGGTTTTTCAGTCAGTCTTTCACAACCCCAATTGCTGCATGGAGTGAAAGAACGTTGGAAGCGGCCAGTGCAGGCAGAGTGGCAGTAAGCCAATGAGTCTAAAAAATAGTTTGAGCCAACTTAATAAAAAGGGCCCACGTGTGCGAATAGGCTATGTGTTTCAACCCTTTCGTAGGATCCGGTATCCGGTTCCGGATCCGGCAGGATCTTAAGCAGTGGATCCGGTATCCGGCAGGATCCTAAAAATCAGGATCCGGTGCATCTCTACTTGAAAATGATACAATGATACGTGTTGGTGTATCTCATGGTGATGTTCAATCAAGTTGGTAGGAAGGGTTTTAAATGCTGCTACAGGGGTGGCTCTGAATGTTCCATTTCTGTTACTACGTCTTCATGCAGTCTGCTCATACATGGTCTATTGATCTGTTTGGAATAACCGGGTTTTCTGCGCCGATATTGACTAGTGTGTTGTATGTACTGTTTGTACTTGTTTCTGATGAATATATGACAAACCATTTACAATGAACTATGGAAGGGTTAGATTGCCTGGTAATCACCAGACCTAATGACAAGTGAGATAAGGTCTGCAGACCTGCCTACTGTAAATCCTATAGGGTGGGTTTAGATGGATTGGAGGGGATCTTGCAGGGTGAGGATCTTGGTTTTAGTAGTGGCACATGAGGGCATGGGTTCAGGTCTATTTCCCTACTCAGGGGTGGAGAACCGTTTTCATTCGAGGGCCACTTCAAGTTTTATAAAGTCCTCCAAGGGCAGTGCTATGAACACCAACCAGGATTTCCCCCTGCACTTTAGGCCTATATTGAAGGCGGCCACCTTTACAACAGACCCCACCTTCACTACGTTCCCTGAAAATACAACTTAATTATGTTTCAAATTCAATTTCTAAGATCCCTTTACAAAACATTTCATATTTCATATGAAACTGAATAACATTACAATTATATTGGAAGCCAGATAAGGCGGCCTCAAGGGTCGTCAACGGTCCTCGAGACATAGGTTCCCCACCCCTTCCCTACATGGACTCTGACACTAGCCTGGTCCTGACCATCCCATAATACTACCATTTCATTTCGTATTCATGGTGTGCCATTTGTTTGCTCTGAAGCGATGGCAAGAAGCAGGAAGTTTGCACTCAGTTATGGTTTGAAATGATTGGACACCTCTCACCCAATCGCCAGCAGTTACTCAACAGCAACATAGCGCAGACCAATGGCTCTGGCGCAGATGTGTACGTCATTGTCACGAGAGTCCTCCCCCTTTCGCCCCCACGTGGGGCGCTTATTCGCTTATTGGCTGTTTTCTGGGGGGGTGTTGCGATCAAAATCCTACTGCTCCAGGCACTCCACAGAGAAGCACGGCCAGACTCGTAGTGGAGCCAATCCTTTGTCGGAAGTACGCAGGATGGCTCGCGAGGCTACTCTGACACAGCCAGCTTGCTCCAACTTCCTGGTTGCATACCCATTTTCAGCCTTTGTCCAATCATATCTGAGCCCTCTCTATGGCCCTGTCCATATGACCAATCAGAGCATTCCCAAAAGTGATTTTAAAAGTCATAAAGTAGTAATGACACATTAATGACCTCTTCCACTTTTTCTTTCTTTTTTATCTATCTATCTATCTATCTATCTATCTATCTATCTATCTATCTATCTATCTATCTATCTATCTATCTATCTATCTATCTATCTATCTATCCATCCCCCTCCCACAGTGATCCACAGTGCGCTGTGTCGCGAGGTGATCGTCCCCAGTGGCCCGCTGTACCGCGTGGCCGGTTTCCCCCTGACGCTGCCGTGTGCCGTCACGGGCTACGAGGGCCCGCGCACGCAGGACTTTGAGTGGTTCCAGTACCGGCAGGACACGGGCGGCCACCAGATCGGGGTGGTGTCCACGCGGGACCAGGACTTCCCCTACGCCCCCTTCCAGGGCCGGGTGCGCTCGGGGGAGATCCGCGTGGAGAGGGACTCGGGCGACCGCTCTCGGCTGGTGGTGCAGCGGCTGCGGCCCGACGACCAGGGACGCTTCGAGTGCTACACGCCCAGCACCGACACGCGCTACCAGGGCAACTACAGCGCCTCGGTGGTGGTGAAAGGTATAGGCCGCCCGGGGCTTCCTCTTATCCAGTGGCATGCACAGACATTATGGATGCATTGGGTGCTATGTTATGTTGTATTATGTTATATTATATTGTATTCTATTGTGTTGAGAGCCATAAGTACCAGATAAAGACATAGCCATTACAATGTTGGTGAAAGTAAGGTTATAACATAGGCTCTGCATTAAGGGGTTCAACCTCAAACATTTCCTTATGATCATGTTGACATGTACCACAACACATCAAAGGCAGGGCGGGTTTCTTCTTAGCCATCTGCTCCATACAAATCAGTGTGGAGACATTCAAATATATGCAAAGTGTTGGATGGATGGATGGAAGGGCTTTGGCTGCTGTGGTTGTTATGTTACTCTATGATGTCATTGCTAAACATGTGTTGCTTCTGCTCCTGTGTGCTTACTCACTATAACAACACACAGTTTTTATCTATTAGTACTTAAATCCACGTAGAGTGTCTCCTAACAGTCTGGACTCATAGTAAACCACTGCTTAAATACTGTATGTTGTGTACATGTAATTTCTGTAGTGTTGTCGAGTTTGTCTAAAGAAACATCATCTATGGCAATATTTGCATTACAATATGATTTATGATGGTTATAATATTTCAATGAATGAATGTTGAATTACGAACATTCACTTCAGTATTCGGAGTTAAGAGGAGGCAATTCTCTACACTTCTGACTCCCAGTACCTTGGAAAACAACAGCCAGCTACACTTAGTTAGATTGCTCCTTAGATTGCTCCTTAGACTGCTCCGCAAGGTTGTGTTCTCAGCCCCCTGCTGTTCACGCTGCTGACACATGACTGCACAACGACCCACAGCACTAACCATCTAGTGAAGTTTGCGGATGATACAACACTGGTGGGCCTCATCACTAAGGGCGATGAGACCCACTACAGAGAAGAAGTAGACCTGCTGGCCAGATGGTGCAAAGACAACAACCTCCTGCTGAATGTCAACAAGACCAAGGAGATTGTTGTCAACTTTCAGAGGGTCCAAAAACAACTGCCACCACTGACCATCGACGGTGATGCTGTGGAGAGAGTGAGCAGCACCAAGTTCCTTGGAGTGCACATCAGCGACGACCTCTCTTGGACCACCAACACTACATCACTGGCGAAGAAGGCCCATCAGCGTCTCTACTTCTTGCGCAAACTAAAGAAGGCAAGTGCTACACCCTCCATCATGACAACATTCTACAGAGGAACCATAGAGAGCGTCGTGTCTAGCTGCATCACAGTGTGGGGAGGAAGCTGCACGGAGAAAAACAGGAAGACACTCCAGCGTGTTGTGAACACAGCGAAGAAGATCATTGGAGTACCACTCCCCTCCCTGCAGGACATTTACACCGCACGCCTCACCCGAAAAGCACTGATGATCATCAAAGACACAAGCCACCCTGCACACAAACTGTTCAGCCTCCTGCCCTCTGGAAAGAGGTACAGGCGCCTCCGTTCCCGTACCACCAGGCTTGCAAGCAGCACGATGCATCAAGCAATCAAGATACTTAACACTCAACCCACTCTCCCTTCACTGTCAGCCTCTAGCCAGCCAGGCCACTGACAACGCTCCCCCCCCTCATCCCCACCACCATATCTGCGACTGAACATTCCACCTGCACTACTACATCTGTGACTGAACTTTCAACCTGCACTAACTCAAAACATACACATGCACACACACACACACACACACACACACACACACACACACACACACACACACACACACACACACACACACACACACACACACACACACACACACACACACACAAGCACACTGCACTTTCTGCACTAAACCCAAACATACACACACTGACACACAACTCATACTCACACACATACACACACACACACACACACACACACACACATACACAGGTACACACACACAGACGCACACCGCACTTTCTACCTGCACTAAACACACACACACACACACACACACACACACACACACACACACACACACACACACACACACACACACACACGCACACACGCACACAAAACACATACAAAACACACACACACACATACTGCTGCTGGTGTATTTAATAAAAACCTTTTTTTAATTATTTATTTCTTCAAATGCTACTATTACTATGTCAGAACGCTATAAAGGACTTTTAGAAAAAAGAACAACAAAATACCTCCTCTTAATGTATGTTCTCTACAAGTCTTCTGTTGTCCAGTCTTGCACTTTAAATGTCTGTATGAGCAATGTCTACGTCCATACTGTCTATGTCCATGTATGAGTACTGTCTATGTCTATACTGTATATGTCCTTACCTAGATTAGTCTATGTCTGCATGGGAGAGCAAGAAACGCAATTTCAAATTCTTTGTATGACCAGTGCATGTAAAGAAATTGACAATAAACTTGACTTGACTAAATGGCATTAATGAGATTAAATAGATTGTCCTGGTGGTGTTTTATACTGTCTTCATCCACTTAATCCCCTCCCTCTATCTTATTTATGTCTCCTCTCTCTCTCTCTCTCTCTCTCTCTCTCTCTCTCTCTCTCTCTCTCTCTCTCTCTCTCTCTCTCTCTGTGTCTCTATATATCTCTGGCCCTCTCTCCTTGTCTGTCTATATTTCTCACTTTCTTTCTCTCTCTCTCTCTCTCTCTCTCTCCCTCTCTCTCTCTCTCTCTCTCTCTCTCCCCCCCCCTCTCTCTCTTTCTTTCTCTCTCTCATGGCAGTCATCCCCGACACCCTCCTCATCAGCCACCCGCGCACCTTGGGCAGCCAGCCAATGACGGAGGGCTCGGAGCTGCAGCTCACGTGCAAAGCCGCCGCCCAGTCCAGCCAGCACACGCACGTGTCCGTCACCTTCGGGGTGCGCGGGGGGGCGGGAGCCGCGCTGGGGCCCCCGGGGGCCCAGGGCCACACCTTGCGGGAGATCATCTCCGTGGACCGCTCGCTGGCCGTGCTGCCGGGTCGCAGGGGCTCGTACGAGAAGCGTTACGCGGCCGGCGAGATCTCGGTGGAGAAGAGGGCGGGGGACAGCAGCGGCGACCTGTACGTCATGACACTGCGCGCCGTCACCCCCGAGGACTCGGGCGCGTACTTCTGCGAGGCGGCCCAGTGGATCCAGGACCCCGACATGTCCTGGCAGAGGATCGCCCAGCGGACCCTGGAGCTGGGCAACCTGACCGTGCAGCCCCTGGGTAGGTGGAACCACACTACACTAGTCTATAGTGCACTACACTACACTACATTACATTACTACACTACACCACACAACACTACTCTACACAGAGGACCCTGGAGCTGGGCAACCTGACCGTGCAGCCCCTGGGTAGGTGGAACCACACTACACTAGACTATAGTACACTATGCTACACTACACCATATTACAATACACTACACTACACAGTACACCACACTATATTATGCTACCCAGAGGACCCTGGAGCTGGGCAACCTGACCGTGCAGCCCCTGGGTAGGTGGAACCACACTACACTAGTCTATACTGCCGTGCAAAACAAGAACGCAGTAACTCAAAATGGTCGATTTTTTTTTTATATCGGAAATGGGTTTTAAACTACCTCATTTGTCTTGTGTCAAAAAATGGTGGTCCAACACCGTCCCATTTTGGAGAAAACTCATTTTGAAAGTGCAAAAATGACCAAAAAAAAGTTACTGCTTGTTGTATTTAAAGGTTATGTCGTACAAAACAAAAACGCAGTAAGTCGGCGAGTTACTGCTGCACGTTCCAATGGGACTGGTTTGGGAGTAGACAGTAATACCAGCCAAGAACGCAGTAACTCCTGCAGTAACTCCATTTCGTGGCAGTAATACCAGCCAAGAACGCAGTAACTCTGTTTTTTGTGGCAAAAAGACACATAAATGTTGTTTTTTTGGGTTTTTTTGTGTGCATTAAATTTCTATCCTAAACAAGCATTACCAGGAAGTGTCACCACCAATTTACCGACAACACAGTTGTCGCGCCATATGGGAAACTTTGAAGCCTTTTTTCTCAGTTTGCCGTTTTCAGAGTTACTGCGTTCTTAGATTGTAGGGCAGTATAGTACACTACACTACACTACACTACACTATATTACACTATACTGGACTACACTACGCTATACTACTACATTACACAACCCTGCACCACTCTACACTACACTATGCTACCCAGAGGACCCTGGAGCTGGGCAACCTGACGGTGCAGCCCCTGGGTAGGTGGAATCGCACTACACTATAGTGCACTACACTACACTACACTATACTGGACTGGACACTACACTACACAGTACACCACACTATATTATGCTACCCAGAGGACCCTGGAGCTGGGCAACCTGACGGTGCAGCCCCTGGGTAGGTGGAACCGCACTACACTAGACTATGCTACACTACACTACACTACTACACTACACTTGGACTTTACTACACTGCATTACATTAAACTATACTGGACAACACTACACTATACTACACTACATTACACTACACTGCACCACACTGTATTACAGTATGCTAGAGGACCCTGGAGCTGGGCAACCTGACCGTGCAGCCCCTAGGTAGGTGGAACCACACTGCACTAGACGATAGTATACTACGCTACACTACACTATATTACACTATACTGGACTACACTACGCTATACTACTACATTACACAACCTACTACTACACTACAGTACACCTGGAGCTGGGCAACCTGACCGTGCAGCCTCTGGGTAGGTGGAACCACACTACACTAGACTATAGTACACTACACTACACTATGCCGTACGTATGGAATAGCGGACGACGAGGTGTCCCGATATCAAGGGAAATAATGGACGAGGCGGAGCGTTCTAAACAGCCCGACGGCGCAGCCGAAGGGCTGTTCGCTTCGCCAAGTCCATTTTCCCTTGATATCGGGACACCTCGAAGGCCGCTATTCCGCTTATCACCCGGTTACCAGCATTGAAGTATTAATTTATTAATATCTTTATCTAAGGCTTCGTGAGAAAGTAGATTCACCACTGCGCTTGGTACGTTGCCATGGACACCACTTCCTAATCTAGTGAGACGCGCCTCTATCGGAGGCATGTAAGGACGCGCGCAGAATGTTGGTGACTTGACAACCAAATGCGATAGAATTGACGACTGGGTTTTTGACTTGACAACCAGATGCGATAGAATTAGTAACGGGGTCTTGACTAGACAACCAGATGCGATAGAACTAACGACGCGGTCTTGACTAGACAACCAGATGCGATAGAACTAGTAACGGCACTTCGCCAGAAAGTTAGAGAAGAAGCAACTTGGACGCCCGCATGACATCATAGGTGTCCTGCTACCGGGGAATAAAGGACACCTGCTCAGCCAATCAGAAGACGTTGCGTCTGCTCACTGGGTGATAAATTACATTACATTACACCATACTACGCTATAGCACACTACACTATAGTACACTACACTATACCACACAATACTGCACTATGCTACTGCAGTACTACACATTACACCACACTACAGTACACTACACTGCTCTGTTCTGCACTACTCCACACTACGCTACACAAGACTACCCCAATCCACTTCAGACCACATCATACCACTCACTGACTACACTATATTACACTACACTAGTTATCTATCAGACTGCAGCACATCAGGCTTCACCACACAGAGTTGTAGTATGAGGAGAAGTACTCTTGCGGATGTAATTACAACACCAGTAGTATGATATTACATACTTGCTGCTATATAACATCATAGTGCTCTTGGCTGTGATTACATTTGTAAGAGTCATTATGGTAGCACTTTATTTTAGGGATACATCTATAAGCACTAATACATACAATGTTAATGCCTACATAAGTAACTTGTAAGGCATGTACTAAGCAAACGCTAAGGCCTACTAGGTCCTTACTAAGGTTAAATTGGTAATAAATCCCTTATTGTGCATGAACAAGACATTTGCGAATACATGCCTAACAAATGTTTGATTTTGCTTTGTACATGCCTTACATGTTACTTATACAGGTGCATTGTATGTATTAGTGCTAATAGATGTATCCCTAAAACAAAGTGTTACCGTCATTCCACTTTATACAACTTGCAGTACTAGATCACTCCATGATCCACTGCACCAGACTGTGCGACGTGGACGCCGGTAATGGGCTTGTGCTCAATGTGCTTTTCCATCCAGCTCTCCCCTTTTCTCTGGAGAGAGGGAAATGGATTTCTCTGACACACATTTTGGCCATTTCCGCAGCAAATGAGACACAGAGTCGTGTTGTTTGTTTGCTCATAGAGGACACAGACCTCTCCCACTGAGTGCCTCTGTGCTGTTTGCGCGTGTGTGTGTGTGTGTGTGTGTGTGTGTGTGTGTGCGTGTACATGTGTGTTTGTGTGCACTGCTATATTGGTTTCTGTGTGTATGTTTGTGTGTGTGTGTGTGTGTGTGTGTGTGTGTGTGTGTGTGTGTGTGTGTGTGTGTGTGTGTGTGTGTGTGTGTGTGTGCGTGCGGCGCGCGAGTGTGTTACTCACGGGACAAAGTCCATGTATTTTATTTAGTTTAGGAGCTGGAGCCCCGTGTGTATACTTTGCTGCCTGTCTGTCTGTCTGTCTGCCAGAGGGGCTGTAATAGCATAACCACGCCACTCCAGTCCTCTCCGCTCACTACTACATAACACTACACGACATCACATCTCACTGCACTACACTATATTGCTCCAACATGATCTCGAACGAATTGCGTCTCATTTCTCACGCAAACCAAAAACTGAAATTGCGTCGCATTTAAGACGCATTCTCTTTGATACACATGCGCAGTGGTCATGCAGCTGTCCGTGACAGGTTAGGTTTAGGGAAAGTTTTGGTCAGGGCACAAATTTAAAACTCAGAAGCGTGGCATTACTGACAGGTTAGGTTTAGCGATGGTTTCGGGAAGGGCACAGTTGTAAAACTATGAAACATTGCATTACTGACAGGTTAGGTTTAGGGATGGTTTTGGGAAGGGCACAGCTAGACCAATCAGAAGTTACCTATGTGTTCTAGACAGCAGAGAAAGCGCCGGAATATGTACGCAATCTTGGATGTTGGTTTGCGTGAGAAATGAGACGCAATTTTTCGAGATCAGGCTCATTACACTACACTGGTGACACTGTATACTCCCCTGTCCAGGGAGGTATTAACACATTGAATGCCATGGTGTGTTTTGCATTTTGGCGGTAGAGTGCCAGCAATCTCGACATTTTTTAAATAGCCACAGAATATTTTGTGTTCGACATATAGACACGCAACATACACATGCTTGTATAAAAGCTAAGAATCTCAGCTTTACATAGATGAAAAGCGCTTCTTTGTAGGCATCTTCGTTCAGAAGTTAGCCCAAGCTAAGCAAGGGTGAGTTTATGTAAAAATAGATTTTTTTTTTCTAGAAACGGAGATGAAGTGTCTTTTACATATGGGCTGTTTGACTCTTTGAGTTCAGATTGAGGAACTACTGTAAATGTGTTTTCACGCCCCAAGAAGTCCAGTTGCTTCCAAGTAAACTATTTGATTCAGAAAAACACCCGGATCATTTTTATATTTTTAAAAAGTAAGTGAAAGTAAAAAATGTACTCTCCCAACGCTGATGCTGAAAGCACATCTGCTATGACATTTTTCTCTTTAGTTTAAACTGTCCAATTTTTACTTTAACTTTTGAAATTTGATGGCAGTTAAATTCCCATGCAAAGCATTGGCAAGACTGCTATGTTTTGATGAACACATGAAACTTGATGTGACGTGATCAGGAAGTGCACCGTGCACGGTTTGATACTTTGTTGTAATGACAGTCAAATAGGCTGTGTTTTGAAAAATACAGAGATGAAATATCCAAATTGTTACATTGTAGAAGTTTTTGTTTTATCATAACCTGTGGCGCGTCTGTTCATCATAGAGTTACCAAAATCACACAGAAGGTGCATTAGAGTGTCTTGTTTTGAAATTTAGAAAAGGAAAAAAAAAGAAAAACGTATTACAGATTGGCACTCAACGGATGGGAACAAAAAAATGTACGATTACGTGCGTGCCATCTTGCCATTCAATGTGTTAAATAGAAGGAGAAATATTGTTTTGGATGTAAATACAAGACTAGTTGTATGATAGGCTATCACATCAGGTAGTTGCAGCTAGTGTTACATCTTACATCAGTAACAACGGTATTTCTACTTCTAATTTATACATCTCTGTCCCTTTCTGTCTGTCTGTCTGTCTGGCACAGGGGCTGTAAAGGCATAACCAGAGAGACTGGATAAGAGAGAGGTTCCGTTTGCCCATTGTTTCCGGGTTCTACTGTCGCAAGGGGGAGGGAGGAAGGGGGATCCCAGACAAATTCAAATGTTAGAGATTCTAGGAGTATTGACACGGCCCTTTAGGCAGACCGGAACCTGGTCATGTTAGGTGCCCATAGCAACCCATTACATTGGCATATCTCCATAATACTCTAGAATCTCTGGCATAACCACTCCTCTCTGGCATAACCACTCTAGCTACTCTACACACAGCCACAGCAATAGTGATGAACAATAGTAGCATCTGCTGCAGTGGCAGTCAGCTTACAGTTTTTGCCGACTGCTTGCACACAATTTGCAAAATTTGGCTCAGAGAGTCAAAACTCTACACACAAGCCAATTACTCTCAACACTTGGGGATAAGCCCTTCACATATATGGCAACATGAAACTCTGCTATAAAAGCATAAACATTGCCATAAAAACCTTACAATCTTTTGTCAAAACCTCACTTTCATGTCAAAAGACACACAAAAGCACCAAATGAGAAAACAAATTAGATCAACTTTAAAACAGTTGTTTGCTTTATACAAAACACAGCAGTCTTTCTTTTTGGAGCAGTCTATTCAGTCTCACAGAATGTACATTTTCACAAGACCCCAAAATCTAGAGATGTCCGATAATATCGGCCCACAGATATTATCGGCCTGATAATAGCATAAATTGTAATATCGGTCAATATCTGTGTCGGATTTTTGACCTATCAAAACCGATATAATAATGCTTTACAGTTTTTGCCTACTGCTTGCACACAATTTGCAAAATTTGGCTCATAGAGTCAAAACTCTACACACAAGCCAAAAACTCTCAACACTTGGAGATAAACCCTGCACATATATGCCAACATGAAACTCTGCTATCAAAACCTTAACATTGCCAGAAAAACTCAACAATCTTTTGTCAAAACCTCACTTTCATGTCAAAAGACACACATTAGCACCAAATGAGAAAAAAAATTAGATCAACGTGAAAACAGTTGTCTACTTTATACAAAACACAGCAGTCTTTCTTTTTGTACCAGTCTATTCAGACTCACAGAATGTACATCTTCACAAGACCCCAAAATCCAATACTGTACATTACACAACTGCACCTTACAGTACAGGACATTAAACTGAAGCAAAATATCTTAAACAGTACATCACTCTCAACACAACAGTGTGTATGTGAGCTTACTGTATGAACCATTTTTTTGTGTAGCCTATTACGTATATTCACACATTTTCAAACATCTAAATATGATATAAATATGTGGTTGATGTCAACTTGCTGTAATGAAAAACATAGTCTATATACTTTTGATGTTTGGGTATGAGGCATGAGGTTTGCTTACAGTAATACATTTCCAGACACAATATGCAGCTGACATCTACTATTACAGTATGTGTATTTCTACAAACTATCATGTTCATACCTAACATGTGATGATGAAGATAAAAGGCTACTCCTGCCATCAGGGTAGGTTTTACAGAACGTGAGTCAGTCAATGTCACTCCATATTCAGCTCTTTAGTACCGTTGTGCTATTTGTTGTTTTGTTTGAGTGTAGGAAGGTGTGAATTTAGCAAAGTAGCCATCAAAATAAAACAAATAAATGCAAAATAAAATAAGTGCAATGTAATATAAAGAATGCAACTTTGTAACTGGCAGAATAGTGGTTAATTTTGAAAGCATGTGTTTTATTGTCGGTGCCTAAATCTTGTCATACATCCAGTGTGTTTTGTTTTTCTAGCGGATGTGTTTTCCCAATGATATGATGGGTGTTCATTTTTAAATGGAGTGTCTTATGAAGGAAAAAGTGTGCAGTGACCATGAGCAAGTGTGTAGCATAAAGCAAAACGTGTGTTGCTGAATTGCTGCAACAGTGTTAAGCAGAACTTTTGTTTAAGGTATGGCACACTGTGTTTAAGTTATGTTACCAATAACTTAACAATATGCTATTTTGGTCTAAGCATCAGCCTATAGTGTTCAAGCAGTAGGCAAATACTGTAATTACTGTACACTTTTCTTAATTATTTTTCTATTTTGCACAGACGATGTTAATATTTGGAAAGCTTTGTTGCATTCGAGAATGCATCTAGTGTGGCATACAATAAAATTAAGCATATTTTGTTCCACAACAGCAGATTTGTAATGTTACCTAACATTTGTTATGAGGAAAAATAACCCACATATATCGGCATCGGTATCGGCCGATATCGAAATCGAAAATTGAGTGTTGGACAATATCGGCATATCGAATATCTGCAAAAAAGCCAATATCGGATATCTCTACCCAAAAATCAATACTGTACATTACACAACTGCACCTTACAGTACAGGACATTACAGTTTTTGCCGACTGCTTGCACACAATTTGCGAAATTTGGCTCATAGAGTCAAAACTCTACACACAAGCCAATTACTCTCAACACTTGGAGATAAACCCTTCACATATATGGCAACATGAAGCTCTGCTATAAAAGCATAAACATTGCCATAAAAACCTTACAATCTTTTGTCAAAACCTCACTTTCATGTCAAAAGACACACAAAAGCACCAAATGAGAAAACAAATCATATCAACTTTAAAACAGTTGTCTGCTTTATACAAAACACAGCAGTCTTTCTTTTTGGAGCAATCTATTCAGTCTCACAGAATGTACATTTTCACAAGACCCCAAAATTCAATACTGTACATTACAAAACTCCACCTTACAGTACAGGACATTAAACCGAAGCAAAATATATCTCAAACAGTACATCACTCTAAATACAACAGTGTGTAGGTGAGCTTAGGTATGTACCTTTTTTGTGTATTGGTTATATTCACAAATTTTCAAACATCTAAATATGATATAAATATGGGGTTACGTCAACATGCTATAATGACAATCATAGTCAATATAGGCTACTTTGTTTGGTTACAGTATGAGGTATGAGGTATTCACGAAATATAATACATTTCCACAGACACACTATGCAGCTGACATCTACATGACATCATCAAAATTATATCATGTTCAGTCAGTTTGCTCAAGTGCTTGCTTGGTTGTGTTGATACTATTTCTACAAACTATCATGTTCACATTACCTAACATGTGATGATGAAGACAAAAGGCTACTCTTGGCGTCATGTATCAGGCTAGGTTTTACAGTACGTGAGTCAGTCAATGCCATACTCCATATTCTACACTTTAGTACCATTGTGCTATTCGCCTTGTTTAGCATACAAGCAATCAAAGTAAAACAAATAAATGCAAAATAAAACCAATGCAATGTAATATAAAACATGCAACTTTGTAGCATGGCAGAATAGTGTTCAATTTTGAAAGCATGTGTTTTATTGTCTGTGTCTAAATCTTGTCATACATCAGTGTGTTTTGTTTTTTTAACAGATGTGTTTCCACAATGACACTCTAAGATTTTACTTTTGAACAAAGTGTCTTGTGTATGAAATAGTGTGTAGACAGCTGATGTCTGTGTGTTCCGTAAAGGAGCAAGTGCTTTGCTAAACTGGTATGAAAGTGTAATGCTTGACTTTTGTTTAAAGTCAAGCAATAAGTGTTTAAGTTATGCACCAACAACTTAACGATATGCTACTTTGGTTTAAGCATCTGCCTATAGTGTTTAAGCAGTAGGCAAAAACTGTAAACTGAAGCAAAATATCTTAACAGTACATCACTCTCAACACAACAGTGTGTATGTGAGCTTATGTACCTTTTTGTGTATTGGTTATATTCACACATTTTCAAACATCTAAAAATGATATAAATATGGGGTTACCTCAACATGCTGTAATGACAATCATAGTCAATATAGGTTACTTTGTTTGGTTATGAGGTATGAGGTATTCACGAAATACAATACATTTCCACAGACACACTATGCAGCTGACATCTACATGACATCATCAAAATTATATCATGTTCAGTCAGTTTGCTCAAGTGCTTGCTTGGTTGTGTTGACACTATTTCTACAAACTATCATGTTCACATTACCTAACATGTGATGATGAAGACAAAAGGCTACTCTTGGCGGCATGTATCAGGCTAGGTTTTACAGTACGTGAGTCAGTCAATGCCATACTCCATATTCTACACTTCAGTACCATTGTGCTATTCGCCTTGTTTAGCATACAAGCAATCAAAGTAAAACAAATAAATGCAAAATAAAACAAATGCAATGTAATATAAAGCATGCAACTTTGTAACATGGCAGAATAGTGTTCAATTTTGAAAGCATGTGTTTTATTGTCTGTGTCTAAATCTTGTCATACATCAGTGTGTTTTGTTTTTTTAACAGATGTGTTTTCACAATGACACTCTGAGATTTCACTTATGAACAAAGTGTCTTGTGTATGAAATTGTGTGTAGACAGCTGGAGTCTGTGTGTTGCGTAAAGGAGCAAGTGCCTTGCTAAACTGGTATGAAAGTGTAATGCTTGACTTTTGTTTAAAGTCAAGCAATAAGTGTTTAAGTTATGCACCAACAACTTAACAATATGCTACTTTGGTTTAAGCATCTGCCTATAGTGTTTAAGCAGTAGGCAAAAACTGTAATATGCAGCCATAGTGGCACTATTGTTAATCTCATTAAACAGGCTGGGGTGTTGTGTGGTGCAGCACTCTCTCCCTCTTTAAACGTCTCCCCTGACTGACTGGCGTGGGACGCCTTCCACCACACAATGGCCCTAAGTGCTTCTCAATTGTTGTTTTTCTGTGCGTCTGTTTTGTGTGTTTTGTGTGTGTATGAATGTGTGTGTCTGTGTGTGTGTGTGTGTGTGTGTGTGTGTGTGTGTGTGTGTGTGTGTGAGTGTGTGTGTGTGTGTGTGTGTGTGTGTGTGTGTGTGTGTGTGTGTGTGTGTGTGTGTGTGTGTGTGTGTGTGTGTGTGTGTGATTGTGGTAAGAGCCTACATTCAGTTGTGTTCCACTGTGACATTCTTTAGTTCAGCAGTGGAAACTGGTGCACTGGCACATGAGCAGTAACTTACTCTTTGTGCTATTGTTCTCTTCGAATGAATGTATGTCACTATATAAAGGGTATGTAGTTCACCCCTAAATTGGGCCTTAGGGAAGTATTTTTTTATGTCATATTGGGAAATTGTTTCAATCTGTTGTTAGTAGTAACTATTCATAGGCAACTTATCCATAGTTTGTGAGCAATCAGTCATTTATAGTGAACTTTGACGGGTACAAAATCTTTAAAACAAAGTGGACTACACAGTGGTGTGTGTTTGTGTCTCACAATCCAATATGATCCATCCCTTTTCATTTACCATATTGCATATGTCTCTTCACCTTGTCTGTGTTGGGCTGGTGGGTATATCAGGCTTGCAGACACAGCTTCGAGTAACAATTCTGTTTTTTTAGTGAAGGAACAATCTTTTTTTTTTTTTTTAAAGTATTTTTATTGATTTTAAAGGAGTTTTAACAGTAGTTGAAATACAGTGCATCACTTTTCCCCTTAATAAATCCCCTCCCACCCACAGAACCAATCATGCCAACATTTTCAATCCTATAGCAAAATACTGACAGAAAAATTATAATTGCTAAATTAATTATGATTTTAGATTAAAATAAATAACAAAAAATATTGGTGGAACAATCTTGTCATCTTTTTATATTTGTGGAATAACCAAGAATGGGCAGTTTTGCCAGACAGGCTTGTGCCGGACATTCAGAGCAGTGCCAAAGGCAATATTGACCATGCCCAGTGTATGTGTGGTGTATGTGGTTTTCATCAATATATTATTTTTTTTCTCTGTGTGCCATTTGCAGCCGACACCCTGTTGGTCTGGTGTTGTTTTCATGAGTATTTTTAGTAGAGATGCACCGGATCCTGATTTTTAGGATCCTGCCGGATACCGGATCCACTGCTTAAGATCCTGCCGGATCCGGAACCGGATACCAGATCCTACAAAAGAGTTGAAACATATAGTCTATTCGCACTCGTGGGCCCTTTTTATTACGTTGGCTCAAACTATTTTTAAGACTCATTGGCTTATTGCCACACTGCCTGCAACGGCCTCTTCCAAAGGGCTTTCACTCCATGCAGTGATTGGGATTGTGAAAGACTGACTGAAAAGCCTAGGCTACAGATGCACCAGATCCTGATCTTTAGGTAACATGCCAGATACCGGATCCACTGCTGAAGATCCTGCCGGATCCGGATCCTGTGAAAAACCCTATTATCCTGCCAGATCCGGAACCGGATCCGGATCCGGTGCATCTCTAATTTTTAGATTATACTTTGATCTATGGTAAATATTTGTGTGGCATTTCCAGTGGACACCCTGATCGTCTGTGTAGTTTTCGTGAACATTTTGATGATATTTTGATTATTATAATGATCTGTGTGTCATTTGTAGTGGAGACCCTGCCGGTCTTGTCATTTTCATTAATATTTTGATGATATTTTTTTCGATATATATTTTTGTGTGTCATTTGCAGCTTGTGGTGTAATGTTAATTTCATGGACATTTCCATAATATTTTGATTAATTGATTTAGTTTTAAAGGGACACTGTGTGAGATTTTTAGTTGTTTATTTCCAAAATTCATGCTGCCCATTCACTAATGTTACCTTTTTCATGAATACTTACCACCACCATCAAATTGTAAGTAAGTTATTCATTATGACTGGAAAAATTGCACTTTTCATACATGGTCCGCCATGGTCCGCCATTT
The DNA here is from genome assembly GCF_034702125.1 of Engraulis encrasicolus. Classification (NCBI taxonomy): domain Eukaryota; kingdom Metazoa; phylum Chordata; class Actinopteri; order Clupeiformes; family Engraulidae; genus Engraulis; species Engraulis encrasicolus. Next base: position 8,853,560 of record NC_085870.1, read on the forward strand.
TGAATTTCCAAAAATAGCCATTTTTAGCTGCAAAAATGACTCTACTTGGACCATACTGGAAAATATTAGTTATATTACTTTACTTAGTAAACTTTCATGTAAAGATCAAATTTGGCAATAGGCAGCCCAGTTTCAATGAGCAGCATAGTTGCAGTACCTTTTTTGACCATTTCCTGCACAGTATCCCTTTAACTACGAATGTGTTAAAGTCTAAAGAGTTTGGCTGCTTAAAGTACTCCTCTGCTTCAGGACTTCAAGGCTATAGTGTTCACCATGATGGCACCACCGAAAATCCATTATAATAATAATTCATCTGTCATTTGTAATGCACATCATGACAGTTGCTATCATTTTTATGAATACTATATTGGAAGACGTGCAATAAATAACCAACATTTGTGTGTGTGTGTGTGTTCTTCACCACAGCGGACACCCTGGTGGTGAGCTCCAACCCCAAGGGCGACGTGACCCTGCAGGTGGGCTCCCCTCTCAGCCTGACGTGCCAGGTGTCCGGGGTGGGCTCCTGGAGCCGCTCCTCAGTGCTGGTGCAGTGGATGAGGCGCGGCGGCGGCAGCAGCGCTGGGGGCCCCGACGGCTCCCCGTCCTCCTCCTCCTCTGGGGGGGGCGTGGAGGTGGAGGTGGCGCGCGTGGGCCCCGACGGGGCGGTCAGCTGGGGCGACGACGCACAGCGGCGCCAGGGGGCGGCCTCCATGGAGAAGGAAGCGGAGGGGAGGTACACGCTGCGGCGCTTCGCCGCCTACCCGTCGGACGCCGGGGTGTACCGCTGTGTGGTGAGCGTCTTCGCGGGCAAGCCGTACCCGAGTCCGTCCACCCCGGCGACGATCACCCAGCGCTCTGAGGGCGTGATGGTCAACGTCAGGACTAAAGGTACTGTATGGAAAGAGGGGTGCTGTGGCTCAGTGGACTAAGGCAGTGGTTTTCAAAGTGGGGGCTGGGGACCCCGTGGGGGCCGCGAGGACGTGCTAGGGGGGGCCACGGTAGGATGGCAGGAAAAATATAGCACAACAAAAAATAAATAATTTAATAAATTGAATAACATACAACAAAATAAAACAAAAATAAGCTAGGCCCTCCACTATGGTTGTGAAAGGGGGTTCCACAGAAAAAATTGTGTGGCGCGACCCATGTAACGGGGGCCTTGACTAGAATGCACCGGTATATGGGGGGCCTTGTCATGGTAAAGTTTGGGAACCCCTGGGCTAAGGGACCATGCCAGCATGCTGGAAATCTGGGTTCGAGTCCTGCTTTAAGTCATTTCCTTATCCCTCCACATCGCTTTCTCCCTCCCCGTCTCTCTTTTTGTCCTATCTGAATAAAAGCATAAATGCCCAAAAGTATCGTTTTAAGAAAAGGTATGGGAAGAGTGTTTTGTGAGCGGAATAGTGTCAAGGATAATTTTATTTATATTCTGCAGAAGGTAGAAGAGGGCGCTGACAGTCCTGCTTTTGACTTTTGTCACAAGACCCACAAGTCTGACCACAAAGATTCCACACTAGGAATCTTCCAAATTGAGTCACCGTGACCCAGAATTCAACACTGAGATACTGAATATAGTGTGCGTTACAATATGCGACCTTGCCTCCTCTACTTGTGCTTGTCTCCTCGTACCAGGAAGTAATATGTCATGATGACATCACTGACAACAGCATTATATTTCAATATCTTGCAAAAGCTCAATTGTAGAGTCTTTTTCTCATTTGCAATTGGGATGGTGAGGCTAGGCTGACAGCTGGGAAAATGTATCGTTTTCTCCACGGAGGAGGGGCCAGGAGGCGGGACGAGGAGACAAGCACAAGTGGAGGAGGCAAGGTCGCATATTGTAATGCACTCATACACTTTAAAGTCATTTCCTGGTCAGACAAGAAAAATGAATACTAAAATGTGGAGAAAGGAACACCAAAGTAAAATGGAATACATTCACATTCAAAATACATTCACATTTTTTTTGTAATCTGGATGTGTTAAAGTAATGTGGAATAAATACATTACATTGAATAAATGGCTGAATCACTGCAAGGATACTGAAAAGCATATCATGTAAAATCTAGGAGCTAGCATTAGCACATGGGATTAAATGGATCAAGGCCATGTTTCATAACCCACTTAATTCTGCTGAGTGCAAATTTTTGTAATGCAATATCATGCACTTTCCTCCGTCTAGTCCAACTGTCCCTCTGACTAGGCAAATATACTTGTGTAGAACATTTCACGCAGATATTAGAAATATAGAAAAGTGCACTGGATAAATGTTGACGAAAACATTGTTAAAAAGATAAATAAAGATATAGGAAAGCCAAAGGAAATGCAAAATATTTTTTTCTGAATGTAATGTCAGAGACGTTCTAAAGGACTAGCTCTAAGAAAAATGTTGTTAATGTATTTACATGTACATTAATTCAGATGCCAATTGTAATTGTTTTGAGCGTGTTGTAATTTCCTCCCACCTTTCTCCCTCTGTTCTGTGTCCCCCTCCCGACCTCCCCAGACGTGAGTGTGTCGGCGGTGGCGGAGGTGCCTCGCGGCCCCCTGCTGAAGAGAGGCAACACGGTGACCATCCTCTGCAACGTGACCGTGGCCACCTCGGGCCCCTCGCAGGTGGAGGTGGCATGGCTGTACCGGCGCGACTCTAAGGAAGGGCTCGGCGAGAAGCCCCTGGCGGACGACCCCGGACGGCACATGGCCACCCTGACCTACGACGGCCTGACGCGCCTCCACGCCAACGACACGGAGATCAGCGTGGACCGCCTGGCGCCGCACTGCTTCCGCCTGAGGGTGCACGCCGCCCGGGTGGAGGACCAGGGCCACTACCAGTGCCAGGCCGGCGTGTGGGCACAGGACCCCAAGGGGGCGTGGTACTACACGGGAGCCAGGGCCGAGTCCGCCACCGTACGGCTCTACCTGTACGCCAGAGGTGAGACGCAAGATTTTAGACTGCCTGCTAATTGAATTGCCATTCGAAAGGCTGAAAGGTCTCCAGTATAGCACGTGAAATCAATTGTGAGACAGTTAGTTGGCTAGTTGGTAGCCATCATAATAGATTTAATCAATTGTTGTCTTTTCAGAATTTTATCCTTGGCTATTGTAGCGTAAAAAACTGACTTAGCAATTGTTGTGGTATGGTCCCATACAATTCAATCATAGTTGTTAACTTGAAGTAATATCACCAGACTGAGAGAAACGTTCGAATAACATGAGAAAGTTAAAACTCAATTATTTAACTCACGGGGAGGTGGTAAAATAGCTCATGTCCAGAAATTGTGGAATCTGTGGAGTTGTTGAAATATTTCAGCTTTTTGGGTTAATTTTCCCCCTTTCTTTCCCCCTCCAGTCATGGATCTTCTACTCATCCCCCTGGTTGTCGGGGTGTCGTCTGCCCTCTTTGTGGGTGTGGTCATCATCGCCACGGTGACCTGTTGCTTCATGAGGAGGTTGGCAAGGCAACGGTCAAAGTAGATGCTATGGACTTTGCATCCCCAGCCAAGCCCAACTGTCTGACTACAAGGCCCATGTGGTTTATAGGCAATGGAATGCCCAATCGTCATTGCATACATCTTTTACAAAATATGAACTGGGATACTTTTGGTCACTGTTGTGCCACTGTTGTGCCAACAGAGTTGACTTCACAAGATGAAAACGGGGAGAACCAACTAAATGTTTTTGCACGATTTTACACAACGGAACATACAGTATGTAGAACTAAAGAGCCTGGAATGGTCCGGATGTGATTCTGTACTGTACGTTTGCACACTTATTGAAATGTGAAGCTGGCGCTCTTATTTGGCCATGCATGCGGATAACCACTAGTCCTTGAAGGAGATTTCCCATGGACACGGAACTGGAGAAAGCGGAACATAAGTGACAACGTGGAAATGCACACCAATGTCTTGGTTTTGTTACTGTTTGCTCTGATACCAGCCACAAAGGCCTGGGATATCTGCAGGAAACCATGCATGCATGCACATTTCGCTGCCATGTGTATTTTATGTCAATTTTGTGTGCAGTAGGACACCTGACACAAGATACACAGACGCGTGCATACATACGGTGCAATATTGCCATACAACCTTGAGGGGCGATCTTCCAAACTTCCATGTTGAGTGTGCATGTTACAGTCAAACAATGGTGGAAAATATGAATGAGAGTCCCGTTGACTAGTGCTCTGATAGCTCCTTTGCAAGTACTGTATTCGTTTGCACACGGTGGTGCACACAAGTTAATTAAGTCACGCAGCAAGTACTATATTCGGGGCCTAATTTCCACCATGATTTATCACAACTTCCCTGGTGCTTGCACAGCTAGTCCAGTAAGCTGATGCATTGGAACACAAAGCTGATAACACAGTCTGTGTTGACTTCAATTTGAACAACGGGCTAGTCTTTTTTTAATACATAGAATACATTCAAATTGTGAGTTATCATATCAGATTAATAGTATATATTTGTCATGTTACATATGTATAAAGAAAACAAATAAGGAAATGATATGGACAGATCTTTCATTGTAATTATCAACAGCTCACTTGAGCACAGATATGGTTTTGTGCCAAACAAGAGGGGCAACCGGGGATGCTGTCGTGAAAGTAGCCATAGCAGGAGACTTGCCAACGGTTCCCAGAAACTACTTCTCAGAACGAACCATCCAGGGGTGGGATTTATGCTGTCTGTTGCTATTGCGGTGATTAAGCCCAGTTGTGGATGACTGTAAAAGGTTGTCGAATCCACTGGTAAGAACAGGATGTCAAAACACGGGCGAGTCGAGAGCATTCTTGGCACTATCACCCTCTGTCTTAGTACTTAGTACAGAGTACTTAGAACGCTGTCTTGTGTTTTTTTTCTGATATGTAATATACACACAAGGGTGATTGAGGAAATTATTGTCCCGTATGTACATGCGCTGGTTGATGTTTACAAATGTTGTCACTTCTTTGTTCTGCCCTCACATGTAAAAATGTCAGTTGTGGACATCAAGGTACGAAGCTAAATGACTAAATGTTACTGTGCAGAGCGGTCAGCGTGCAGCAGTTACTGCCAGTTTCGCACTTAAACTGTACATGACCACAATGGTGCACCCTTATTCAAACTAGATTCAAACATTTCTAGATGTTGCGATTAGTTTTTAACTATTTTTAAATGTATATTTTTGTTGTGTTCACATATGTGTTCAAGGAGACTTTTTGTATATACTTTTTTGTGTGTGAAGATTTTAACGTCTTCTGAATTCTTCTGAGGACTTTTTTTTCTAAAACATTATCTTTCAAAGGCAGCATCCTAACTGCCATTGTCATTTTGCCCTTTTGTCTTTCAAGTGTCACTCTCCCACAAAGTCATATGTTCAGTGAATCCTCTCAGAATGACATCTATTGGCAGCAATCTAATTTGACGGTGCTGGCTCAAAGCTTCACCATCTCTCTTCACCCTGCAGGGCCAGCTGTTTGGCTGCCCTGGCACTGACCTCTCACTTTCAAGCACTAGTTAGAAAAAAGAACATATATTGGTGGTGGTGGTGGTGTAACCCTTTGAGGAGTAAGGATTTTCGCCCAGTTCTTCTAGAATTTCACGTGAAACACTCTACAGCTCCCATAGAAGTCTGTGTTAAAAATCTTTCAAAGTCCTTATGACATCGTAATGAGAACTCAACATTTTGGCAAAATTCTAATCACATATTTGTGATGGTACTCCTCAAAGTAGTTAAACTAAGCATCTGAGAGTTACAGAGCTGTGGTGCTGCAAGCTGATTTTTGTTCAGCATGGTTGGCCAAGACGACCCCCCCACTCCACCCCCCACCCAGGGCCGCCGACAGCTTTGGCTGGGCCAGGGACAATTTCATCTGAAAGCCCCCCACAACTGATCTCTCTGTCCTCCCCCTGTGGGCTAGCTCCCCTGGTCCCGAACTCCCAGCAACCATCCTCGAATGAACTCCCCACCCACACGTGACCACAGCCAGGATGAGAGAGGGCCTGCTTGATCTGTGGGGAATTCATGCTGGTAGGGATTTAATCCCTGTGTTTATAGAGTGTCGACCAGCCCACCCATCCCCCCATAGTGCACTCCTTGGTCAGAGTAATGCCAGCTTTAAACTGTGCTCCTATGGCACGCTTCTCCATGTGGCTGGTGCTGTAATGCTCTGAGATTTCTTTTTGATTGAAGCAGAATAAATGCCTGCTTTGGTTTTGCCCCACTATAAACTCTCTCCAGCCATGATATGTATGTAAACCTGCTGATTTGTGTCGGGAGATACTGCAGAAGGAATGTGATTCATTTTGGTATTGTATGAGAACCATTTTGGTATAGTATGAGAACCTTGTATGAGAGCCGTAGTCTCCTCTGTTGTGTTGAAGTGTGTTGGGTTTCGCCAGACACATTGTTATGATTGAGAGCTCTGCTGTTTGAGTTGCTCAGCTATTTGGTTTATTTTTTTACCTTGCACTGCTTTCTAGGGCCACTGACAGCCTTGCATCCCTCCCCACCCCCCACCCCCCCTGCTTTGTGACCGTGAACTTGAAATGCCGCTTACAAGTGATGAAGTTATTTTGTGTCAATGTTCACAATTTATTGTGTGTGTGTATGTTTGTGTGTGTGATAGTGTTTTGGGAATGCTTTCACACAATGAAATAAATCATTCCAGACCTAAATGTTCTAAGCCCCTTTTGAATCATTCTTAGCGGTTGGGACATAGTCTCTCTGACAGCTAATTTACAACAGGGGCCGTGCCTTAAGGCAGTGTTTCCCAACCAGGGGTACGTGTACCTCTAGACGCGAGCACACTGCAGGGGGTACTTGGAAAATGTAATTTTAACAAACATAGGAGCTTAGTTACATTGGGATGGAGAAAGCGATATAGAACTTGACTTAGGGGGTACTCATGGCGCACATTGAAAAGGCTTGGGGGTACACAAGACAAAAAAGGTTGGGAAACATTGCCTTAAGGGGTTAAAATAGGCTGTGTTCCATGGCGGAGAGAAAGGCACCTTCTCTTAGCTTACTTGGACATGTGGGAACATGGAGTTTTGGAACATAGGGCCTATTTGAATCATTTCTTAAAAATATTTGAACATGGAGCAGCAGGAATAAGCTGTGGGACCAATGGGCTGTGGGAACATAGAACTGACCCCGGCCCACAGTAGGCTGTGAAGTAGCCTACGTTGGAGTAATACTATAGGCCTAACGCTTCCAGACTAAACATTAAATCTTATTGTATGGTGGGACGACGACAAAGATTCCGATTTGAGCACCCTGATTTTATGAAGTTAGTAGCTAGCCAATCTAGACTACGCCCATGTCTAATTGTAAAATAGGCCTGCCGGTTAAAACCTGAATGGCGTGCGTCAGCGTAGTTACGACGTAACAATCGCACCACCCACTTAAAAAGTCATGTCCTTTATTTTTTGTTTCATTTTAATCAGGACACAAAAACAGATCATTGACTGAATAGATAGTGGGAGCAAGAGGTAGGTTAACCCTGGTACTTCTGTTCTTTTCTATTTTCTCAATTCTACATCGCTTCCTTTTCTCGTTTGAGAATACGATTTTTCTATTCTCCCTCATCAGACATTGCCGCGTTACGCGGCAGGTAGGCTGCAGCCATGGCCTACTTCGGGGGGTTGAGGGAGTTCATAGGGGTGGATGAGGAGACCGATGACGATGAGAGGGGCTCTGATGAAGAATTACCTTCATTCTTGACGGACTTGAATGAAAGGCGATCCAGGCGGGAGCAGATGAATCGACTCAACGCATGTCTGGACTCGGCAATAACGAGAGAGTCACAGATGATCGAGCTGCTGGACTGGCTGTCTTACACCAGTTGAGTAGTAGTAGGCTATTGACATGCATGGGCTTTTGAGATGTTCGATTATGTAAAATAACCTAGTAGGCCTATAGGCCCTATGTGGGGATGTTTTTCCTGCAGTTTTCAATCATTTGAAGTGCTTGAATTTAATTCAAAGTTCCTCTGCTCCAGAATTGCCCACCGAAGTCATTGAAACTTCAAAAAATATTCCACACCGATCATTTGCCGAATCGATTATTGTTGACACAACTTGTTTACTGCTTACAGGAGAATCGTTTGAGCAATTTGAGCAGAATAGACTGCAATCAAACGAGATGGTTACTTCAGAATGGGTAGATGCTTTAGACAGCACCCTGGGACAATTTCTTCTTGAAATGAATTGGAGCATAAGCCGTTTGAACGTTTTATGGCAATCCATCTGTGGCAGGGGTACGAAGAAGAGAAAGAAAGACGAGACAGGTACGTCACAATTTGTTCAAATCTATTTCACTCGCCTACTTAGTAGGCCTATGTTTTTAATCGGGGGGCAACCGCCATTCCGATACTCCTTCACACTTTTTCATACCGCCATTCCGACACCACGTTACTCTTTCGGGGAGCTGTCCACGCGTGAGCGTACACTACGGTGTGTCCGGAGCTGTCCACGTGAGTGGTGCTGAAATCTGGCTTTGCTCTGAGTGACACGAGCGTAGGCCTCGGCTACACCTTCAACAGTGTGTCCGGAGCAATGGTCCGGAGCTGTCCATGTGCGTGGTGCTGAAATCTGCGCTTGCTCCGAGTGACGCACGGATAATCCTGAATCCTGTGTCTATGGGTGCGTTCACACCTGGTCCCTTTCAACTCAGACCTGTGATTCAGCATTTTCTGAGCATATGTGAACGCTCTTAAGTGTACCTAGTCCCCTCAGAAGTGAATACATACTGAGAGTGTTTTCACACCTGGTCCCGGCCCTTTCAGCCATTTAAGCGAACTCAGACCTGTGACTCAGCATTTTCTGTGCATATGTGAATGCTCCAATGCTGTACCCAGACCCCTTGGAAGTGAACCGTACTGAGACCTCAGGGTTTTCACACCTGGTCCCTTTCAGCCATTTAAGCAAACTCAGACCTGTGACTCAGCATTTACTGTGCATATGTGAATGTTCCAAAGTGTATCCAGATCCCTTGGAAGTGAACTGTACTGAGACCTTCATTGACGTGGTCTCAGTGCAGCTCGCGTCCTGACATGTCACTTGTGACTAGCTGTAATCACTTAAGTAGAGCTCTAGGTGATCAAAAAGAGTAGGCCTACTTGCACCTTAAAAGTCTAACAAGACTAGAATGATCAGTCAGTTCTTTTCGTAATACACTCACAATATGAACAAAAACAGAACTGGGTCCTTTTGCGGTCAGTTCACTTTTTGGTCCACTTAAAGAGGACTGAGTTTGGTTCACTTAAAGTGATGGTTCGGAGTAGATTCACCCTATGGCCATTTGAACCGTGACGTCCAGCCAGGTAGCCCGACCCGAAGTTTTTCTACCTTGGCCAAACATTAGCAGAGTTACCGAGTTATCCTGAATAGCTTAGTACAAGCGCTAATGGAACTTGGCAGTATCTCCAAACTTACCACACTAAAATCACATGCCATGACAACAAACTTCTACAAATATAGTCTGTACTCAGAAAACGATGCATTTGGAAGTTTGTACATAGTCCAGGAGTTTATTATTAGGGGCAGCCGTGGCCTAGTGGTTAGAGAGTTGGTCTTTCAATCTAGGGGTTGCAGGTTCGAATCCCCCCTGATCTGTCCCTACATCTCCAACCATGGCTGAAGTGCCCTTGAGCAAGGCACCTAACCCCACACTGCTCCGGGGACTGTAACCAATACCCTGACAAATAATAATTGTAAGTCGCTTTGAATAAAATGAAAGCGTCAGCTAAGTGAAATATAATGTAATGTAATTATTATCAAAGCAAGCCTAATAGCTTCTCCACTGGTTAAGCTGCATCGACAACACTTCCGTGATCTGGGAAGAAGGCCGTAAAAGTCCTCACCGAAACTCATAATATGCACAAAGAAAATTCAGCATCAGCATTGATAAACAAAATTCTTGTCTAATTAATACTAGGTAACATTTGACACTCTATTTTCGAAGTGTTTTTAAGTAAAGATTGGCGGTATTAGTATGCATGCTTTCTGCTAGGTTTTTGAGATATCCAATGAGAACTTTTATGGACTCGCCCCAGATCACAGAAGTGATGTCGATGCAGGCTTGTGTTGATGATAATAAACTCCTGGACTATGTCCAAACTTCCAAATGCATCATTTTGTGAGTACATGCCATATTTGTACTACTGTAGAAGTTTGGTGTCATGGCATGTGATTTTAGTGTGGTAAGTTTGGACATACTGCCAAGTTACATACTTGTACTAAGCTATTCGGGATAACTCAGTAACTCGGCTAATGTTCAGCCAAGGTAGAAAGAACTTGAGGTGGGCCACCTCCTGGATGCCACGGTTCAAAGGACGGTAGGATAAATCTATTTAGAACCATCACTTTAAAGGGGACTAGGTATGAACAAAAAAACCCTTAAACTCTGTTTACATGAAAACAAGAGGCCAAAACTGACACGTTTTCAAAAATATCCATATATGTGTAAGCGGCTTCTTAGTTTTGAAGCTCTGGTAGGAACATCAGCGTTGTGTGTTGTTTTGCAGCAATATCTGGCAGTGGAGGTAACTGGCACTGGTGGCGCGAACAAAAAGTCGATACAAAGGCTGTCCGCAACATCCAGGAGTTACAACCCCCCTCAGTAGAGGACATTTTGGGGGACGCCAGCTTCGCCACAAGGTGCGCCTCTGAGCTCACCTTCATTCTGGAGGACATGCAAAAGTCAATGTCTGGCAGTAGAGGTCTGAGTATGGCCCTCAGCTTCATTCAGATCGGCTTGCAGAATCTCAATGAGGCATTCCAGAGGAGGACCAAGGAAGGCTCCATGGAAAAGGAGCAGACAATACGTGATGAAAGCAATAGAGTGACACTGCTAAATGCTCAGCTGGCCAAAGAAAAAGATAAGAGAAACCGGCTTGAGGAGAAACTATCAGACTTGAGTGAACAAAATCAAGCCCTCATGTTCCATATCCAAACTTTGCGGCATAAAGTCACCAACGCGCCAGAAACAGTGATGGTCGAAAACATTGAAGTCCCTATTGAAACCGACCCGGATTTTTCGACACGGCAGCGCCAAAAGCCAGCCACCAAGCCTCAAGCTTCAAGCATGTATAAACCCAATTCTGCTTATGTCGGAGAAGAGGAAGCTTTCAAGCGCCAGAACTCCACTAGCATTGCAGAGAAAATGGAGCAAAGGAGCGCTGCCCTGCTGGTGGACTTCAGGGAGACAGTGCTGGATATCCTGGATCATTCCATGAAGCAGCCTGATGGTTATGCAGACATGAAGGAGGAGGACAGGAAGAAAGCAGAAAGAGCCAAAGGTTTTAATGTCGTGAAACTCTTTAAGACCCTTCAGCTCTCCATGATGGATTGTTTTAAGAGTATAATGACACAGATTAGAGGGAGGTGTAAAGACGAAATCTTAGACCTATGCCTCCAAGAGACGTCCCTTTTCGAGTCAGACTTGTGGACTGGCTGCGATGCACCACCTGGCAAACTGCTGAGAGAATTAGGCAGAGAAATCAAGAAGCAGGATGAGTCGATCAGAAATGCCGGGCTGGTTTTTAAAAATCTTGTGGAAATGCAAGGAAAGGTGAAAGGCGCGGTCGAGCAGAAGCGACGCCACACAATTGTCAATCACCTCATGGAACTGTTCAAAAACATCAACGACATGGAAAAGCAACAGGCCTGTAAATTGCGTCTCACCCTCGAATCCTTGTGTAAAATGCACAATCAGATTAAATCCCAGAGAAAAGTGGAGTCACACAGCAGTCCTCCACCTCCACCTCCCCTTGTGCCGCCTCCGCCTCCCCCTCCCACTCTGCCTCCTCCTGATCTTCCTCTGTCTCCCGCTCCCCCTCCCCCCCGGAATGTCCCAGTGCATGGCGTAAACAAAGTGGATTTCAAACTTCAGCCCGAGAAGGAACTATTGGCACAAGGCATTGAAGCCATTCTCCAAACTATCACAGAACCTGAGGTTGAGAATGAAACCAAGGTGGCTGACAAACCTGACAAGCCTCAGGTCCAGCAGTCAGACATTGTAGTTCCTCCCCCAAGGCCCGTTTCTCCCCCACCTCAGCGGAAGTCCTACGTGAAGCCCGTGGCCACCGTAATAGACCACGTGGACCGGTATATAAGGGAGATGCCAGAGGAGTCTGAGAGGTTGCTGCAGTCACGACTCGCGAGGCACAATCACATCATTGACATCAAGGCTCAGGAAGAGAACTTGAATCTCCTGGACCAGGCACTCGCCAGGGAGATCATCTCCTCCCGCCTTTACCACCTGGCCAGAGACGTCATCGTGCAGGCCGAGATGAGCGTGGAGCGGCGCCTTCGCTGCCTCATGCTGAGGTACATTAGACAGTGCCATCTCCAGCAAGTCAGGTAAGGAGAAGAAGATACCGATGACCACTGACCTTTTTGCTAGGTTGTGGCTGAGCCAAAGGTCAATATGAATGTTTATGTTTTGTTTTTGTTTTTTTTATATTTTACTACACTATAAAATTGTACAATTCCATTTTCTATGGATTCTAACATTTTCTGGAGCCTCCATGCTCTTAGGTGCCGTTTCCACGTAGCTGGATATTTTTATATGTGGATATTTTTTTCTCCTGCTTGTATTGGTTTTGCATTGGTTTTGGCCTTCCGTTTCCACGTAGCAGATATTTAAAAATCCAGGTGCAGGAGAAAAAAATAGCAGGGGAAAAAAATATCCTGTTTAGGGGTCTGAAACGCATTTGTTACAACGGAGGATTTTTTTATCCACATGTTGCGTTTACACCTAGCAGGAGAAAAAAATACCCTGCTAAAAAAATATCCAGCTACGTGGAAACAGCACCTTAAACACCTACCATACTGTAAAGCCAGCTAGAACAGTGATTCCCAAACTAGGGGCCAGGACCCTTAGGGGTGTCACAGAGTTACTGCAGGGGTTCATGGACAGAAGGGACATTGTATAAAGCTGGGGAAACCACAGATTAACAATTAACATGATTCCATAAATTCCACAACAAGTGTGAGTTCCCTTAAATGTTTGGCCTAATGGATGGATCTCCCCTGTTGTGGTAGAAAAATGCTGAATTCCAGGTTGAATAAAGCACGCAACAGGAATGATGGCCAGACCATAAGGAAGTGTTACTGCTACATGCAAAACACAGAAAAGCTCCAGTCAAGTGAATCACACATGTATGACCTCAATCAGGCACCAATTGACCATCAACGCCAGAGGTGCTTCGCACGCATGCTGTACTTATTCCTCCAGGTAAGAGAAACCGCAAGACAAATAGCTTACTAAAACCTACAAAGGCTTATTTTCTATAATATATATATATATATATATATTTTTACAATTTTACTGTCATGCATTTCACTGTTCTTTTTCTTCTCATATTTGTGAAACCTTATCCCACAGATGAAACTGGACTACAAAATAGACTTGGCAGCACCTTTCTGCCGTTCTGCCGTGAGGAAAAACATAACAGCTCTGACCATTGAGAGAATGGATATGAAAATGATGCCACTCCAACAAAGTCTCTCTAACACTCAGCGTGGACAGCCCCCAATATCTATTCCGCCCTCTCAGTCCGCCACCAAGTTTTCCACAGAGTCCTCTTTCCTCCACCTACCTGAACGCAATCAGTCAGCTTCGGAAAGGTCCTCATTACAAAGGTAACACCAAAGTTTCTGGAGCGATAAGATTGAGCAGAGTCCAGAAAATACATTGAAGAGTAGATTGAGAAGATTGTATATGATTTAATCAGAATATTAATCCATAATGATGTTGTGTTAAGTAATATATGAGTATTTGGAGATAGCGGTGGGAGATGGGGGTATAGTACTGATTGTCATCTAAAGCTTTGCGTGCCTTTCTCTGTCTTTATCACAGGAAATATGTTAGTCAACAGAACCTTCATGACAGTCTGTGGCAGATACCGGAACGCAGTCAGGTTGCTCCAGAAAGGTACCAACACACATCTCATCACAATGTACCACACAAAGATTCTAGAGCACTAAGATCAAGCAAAGCCTGGAAAATACATACTAGAGTAACTAAGGAAATGAAGGATTTAAGAATTAAGGAATGAAAAGAAAAAAAAAGGATTTAAGTGTGCCGACATTTTTCTCGCACATCGAATGAATTACTAAAAATAGGTGAAATAGTGTGTATTTTATATAGTGTATATAACGTTTTGTTATGTGAGGCATATCTCTGATACACAGTATTGCCAAAGGGCCACCTCATACATGGACTTCAGCAGTACTCAGGCTTAAAAGGGACACTCTGTGAGATTTTTAGTTGTTCATTTCCAGAATGCATGCTACCCATTCACTAATGTTACCTTTTTCATGAATACATACCACCAGCATCAAATTCTAAGTATTCATTATAACTGGAAAAATTCCACTTTTTATACATGAAAAGGGGAATCTTCTCCATGGTCCGCCATTTTGATTTTCCAAAAATAGCCATTTTTAGCTGCAAAAATGACTGTACTTGGACCATACTAGAAAATATTTGTTTATTACTTAGTAAACTTTCATGTAAAGATCAAATTTGGCAATAGGCAATAGTTTCAATGAGCAGCATAGTTGCAGTAACTTTTTTGACCATTTCCTGCACAGTGTCCCTTTAAGTTCTACTTACAGTTTTTCTCAATTGCTTACACACAATTTTCAGAATCAGTTTTCGAATTCTCAAAACTTTACACACAAATCTCCAAACCTCACACACAACGGGCCAAACTCTTCACTACCTCTGAAAAATGCACGTCTTGTCTCAAAACAATGTACTCTCTTCTAAAAAGGTCATTTTGTTCTCAAATGACACACACAAGCAGTCATTTTGATACACTCTTATGTGAACCATTGAACACTAATATGCACAAGGTAAAACTCTATACTCAACTTGACACACAGTAGAAACTTATTTTCTTCAGTGTTCTACTTACTAAAGAGGGTATTTTTCTGTAGTAAAATGCTGAAATATTGTTTTTAGACTTGCAGTCCACAGAGGTGTGTATATTTTACATATTTTTTTTTACGTCAATTTAAAAAACATTTACAGTTTTTTCTGTTCGCTAAAGCACATTTTTTGTAACCTTTGGCTGCTTTTGCTGAACTCCTCACACAGATGCACAAACCTATAACCAAATCAGCCAAACTAATAGCACAAAAACTGATTAGCGCTCAGTTTGTAATGTTATAAAACACACTTTGCATATCTGTAAACACAACTAACTGCTTTGTAGCCTGATAAACCAGACTAAATGTGGATGTCTAATTTAGTCTGGCCTCGATGCATAATACATCCGAAGATTGTTGATGAGAACAACCTTCCCTCAAAACCCTGCCCGCTTTGATTCAAAACACATCTTTGCGTTGTAATTGGTTTGCCAGATTCATGGCATTCTGGCTTCATTGAATCATTATGCGAGGCCAGACCCACCCGTAGACAAAACATTTTGCCGTCCAGCGGGTGGCGCTGGTTCACCAGGCTAACTGCTTTGCACACAATTTGCAAATTATGAACACACTCCTAGAAAAAATATACACATTCGTGGATATGTTGTACACTACAATACCAATTCTTAGACAATATGTGACAGGGGGAAACACCTTTAGATAATCTCTTCACCTGGCAACCGGCATGCTGTATAAATAAGTCACAGGTAAGCTTTCTGTGTAGAAAATAATGGAAGGAGAAAGAAACACCAGAAGATTGAGGATCAGAGGAGGGTGAGGAAAGGGAGAAAGGAGACAAAGGCACATAATCACAGATGACACATTTGTTGACCATGTCATCAACCATGGCATGAGCTACAGGAAAGCTGGTGAAATGGTTCAACCCAATCTGAGCCGCTACACTGTAGAGAGCATAAGCAGAACATTTCACGCTGAGAACCGGTAGAGTCATTTCATACTCAACAGCGCAGTATAGCAAATATGTACAGAGACAGTGTATATGAAAGACAATATGGTATATACTGACTGTAATGTGTGAAATACAGTAATGTACAAGTGATGGGATTGCTACTTTACAGAATCACTAGAATTCTGAGAGCAGGCGGCAGAGAACAACTATGTGTTCACACCTGAGCAGGAGACCCACATTCTGAATATGGTGATGGCCAACAATAAGGCTGCAGGAAATTCAGTAGGCCTAATAGAACATGGCAGAACCTTTGCAAATATAAATACAGTAATGTGAGCATCTCTGCAATATCACGGCTAGTTGAAAGAAACAAAATTCACATGAAGCAGGTCTACAAGGTTCAGAACATATAAAACAACTATGTTGATATGTGCAGGTAATCAACAATTAGTTTTGAATATGCTGTAGGAGTCCATACTGATATTGACCAGACGGCATGTCAGGACTGGATACAAGGTGATACTTTCTCCGCTGTCTTGCACTTGAAGACATAGCATGTGATGTCAATGAAATGTTATTGTCGGATCCAGCAAGGCATATGGATGTTCAGTAATTTTCTTTGTTAGACCTACACTGTGTTTTCTTGTGTATCTGAATTACATGTCAAAAACATCTTTTTAGTTTGCTTTGGGGAACGTAAATAAACATCCATGATTGAAGTCTCATCCCCTGTGCTTTTATATTACAAGTATTCATGACAAAAGTGTGATCCACAATTGATTTACATTGTGCAAGAACAACACAAGCTAAATGTGTGTATCATTTATACTGCATGTGTGTAGTTGCAGCGTGTGTGTGTGTTTATTATAAGATAGTTTGTGTGAATGATTTGACACAAAAATGCTTATTTTCCAAAAGCGTATAGTGTTTTTCAACCTTAGTTTGATTTTGCAACATATCTACAGTGCTTTGCTAGATAGGTGTGAAGTTCTTGTAGTTGTGTGTAGAGTTTTGCAAAAGCAGTCAAAGTTGCAAAAATTTAGCTTTAGCAATCAGAAAAAACTGTAAAAAATACTAATTTATTGTAAAATATTGGATAACCACATGAAAGTGATGTCCTGTATAACATATTTTGGAGTTCAAAAACTAAACAAATGTTTTTTCTCACTGCATCCACTCGTGATTTCATCAATATCACATGCAATGTGTGTCCTTATGGGGTGATGATTTCAGATTGTAAACCCGTATGAAGAGAGTCTGCCTATGTGATGAGGAAGTGAACATAGTATGGCGGTGATTTTAGTATTTTGAATGACAGTGTGTTCAATGCGATAACCAGGCATTTTCTTCATGAAAATTGTGTGTAATCCAGATAATTGTGTGTAGTGGTTTGAAAAGAGTGTTGTTTTAAAACTGAAATATTTGTGTAAAGAAGGAATTGTGTTTAGTGTTCAGTGACATTGATTAGGGGAGTTGGGAAATGTGTGAGATGTTCCGAGAATTGTATGGGAAGTACCAGAAATTGTGTGGAAGCAATCGAGGAAAACTGTAAAGAGTTTTTGGGAAACAGCCCAGCTTCAGCTTGTTACCTCAGGCTTTGCATCAGTGGTGTAGTCTCCTTTTTTGTGGTGGGTATACTGTATATTTGAGCATTTATTGAGGTGGGAATACTGTATATATTTGTGCTATTCTAAATAATGGATCAATCAATTTGAAGTGGGTATACTGAAATCCTTGAAATTTTGAAGTGGGTATACTGCATATACGTACCTGTGAGTCTACGTAGACCACACCACTGCTTTGCATGCCTTTCTCTGTCTTCACTGCAGCAAATCTGCGAGTCAACAGAACCTTCAAGACTCAAGTCTGTGGCCGATGCCGCTGATTCACGGTGGCACGTGGCTCACACGCAAGATCAAAGACTTGGCCCCGGTGCGCTACCCCTCACTTCCACGTTTGTTTGAGATGGATGTGGACCAAGACAGACGGAGAGCCTTGCAAAGAGTCCGCAGCATGTATGTACTGTATGGCAGGTTTTTGTCCATTGGTTCCTTGTCACAAAACAAAACAACAACAAACGTTGCATTGACACATTTTCTTACTGGCCCTGAATGACTGAATGTATCAATAATATACAGTACCTTAGCTGAAACCACTTACAGTTTTTCTCGATTGCCTCCACACAAGTTCTGGTACTTCACACACAATTCTCGGAACATCTCACCCATTTCCCAATTGCCCTAACCAATGTCACTGAACACTAAGCACAATTCCTTCTTTACACTTACATTTCAGTTTTAAAACACACTCGTTTCAAACCACTACACACAATTATCTGGATTACACACAATTTTCATGAAGAAAATCCCTGGTTTTCGCATTGAACACCCAATATTTTACAATAAATTAGTGCAATTTTTTAAATGTCAGATATTTTTTGCCACACATCTGTGTACTCTGATTCTAAATACAATATTTCAGTATTTTATTACAGAAAAATACCCTCTTTAGTAAGTAGAACACTGAAGAAAATAAGTTTCTACTGTGTGTCAAGTTGAGTATGAGTTTTACCTTGTGCATATTAGTGTTCAATGGTTCACATAACAGTTTATCAAAATGACTGCTTGTGTGTGTCATTTGAGAACAAAATAACCTTTTTAGAAGAGAGTACACTGTTTTGAGACAAGACGTGCATTTTTCAGAGGTAGTGTGGTGTTTTGCCTGTTGTGTGTGAGGTTTGGAGATTTGTGTGTAGAGTTTTGAGAATTCGAGAACTGATTCAGAAAATTGTGTGTAAGCAATAGAGAAAAACTGTAAAAGGAAAATGTTTATAACTAGATCTTTTCTGGATATTGTCAGAAGTGGTGTTTTGAAATATATATGTAAAATTCATAGTCTACAACAAAGCCAAACCCCATATTTTATGGAAAATGTTGTGGTTGAAAGGTATTTCTAAAAGTTTGGCCTTCCCACTGGCAGAGCGTGTTCTATGATAAACGGACTCCAATAACAGTTCTGGTTCAGCGTATCTCACAATCTTTTTTTTCTATCAACATTCTTAATATGACATTTACGCTTGTGGTGTTTAACTTGCAACAAGTTGCCCTTCAAATACAAGCACTTTTTGAATTGGAAGAAGGAAGACCTTTGTTTTCAATGTTGCTATGAAATGCTGGATACATGTAGATGCAGCATATCATTGCTGTCCAGCGTATCTCCACTATTTTCTTAATTATTTTATACTCGTTCTTTAATCATTATAAAGTATAAATCAGTACTACTAGTCCGGCTCTATGAGTATTTATGATCAATTATTAAATAACCAACTGTAATGTTGAAATGATTATTTATTAAGAAAATAGTGATTCATAAATAAGCAAGTAAAAAAACAATGAAAAGTGGAGATACAAGGCTTCTGTCTGCCAGCGAGAAAATATAGATATCCTGCAAATTTCAATCCAGTGACTTTATTCATTGTCTAGACAGCAAGGAAACCAAGGCACCACACCATGTCCTCGTTATGATGATGATGATCATTCTACAATCCTAGCTACAGTCATTTGAGGGATTATAATGCCAGTGCTCAGTCTTTTCAGTTTTTATCCCATACCTAAAAATAGCACAGCGGCGCGCAGTGCACACAGCCTTGTTCATGCAAATGATCTCCTCTCTCCTTTTGCAGAATGGATGGAGTAGATGCACGGAAATCTAACAAAGATACACATTTTGGTAAACAGAAGATAAAATAGAAATAAATACTTTGTCTGCATATTGTTGTTTTTGTCTACACTTTAACATGAATAGGTAATAATAAGACTTGTTTTAATTTTTTTATTTTAGGGCTTTGATGAAATTATACCACACTAGGCACATACTCGTATTGACTGTTTTATTGGTATGTACAGAAATGTGCACTCTCAAAGAACACATTTGATAATTTAAGTTGATAAGAAACCTCCCCTAAATAGACTATTTACAGTTAGAATTATTTCACTAAAATGAGTACAAGAATCTTTTTTTTTCAATGAAAAGGTTACAATAGGACATAGTGTAGCATATAAATATATACAGTTGAGGCAGAGGGACGTGTGAAGATGGCTGGTCGAAGCTCCCATTCATTCCATGAGGCTCACTTAGATTACTGGTAGTCACAAATCCAAGACCTCGGTGTTACCAGCTCCCAGAAGCTAGTCTGTGTAAAGAAAACATTAATTTTAATAACAATTGCAACATTGTTTTTTATTTTATTTGTTTGTTTGTTTGGTTATATATATATATATATATATATATATATATATATATATATATATATATATATATATATATATATACATATATACATATATATATATATATATATATTTGGCCATTTTTGGCCTTTAGTACGATAATGCAGTGAAGATTTGGACAGGAAATCATATCAGTGGGAGAGAGAGACAGGGGAGGATTGGGAAATGGCCTCGGGTTGGAATCAAACCTGGGTCCTAGCCGTGACAGTGCAGTGTCCTACCGTTTGGGTCACGGCAGGGCCGGTCACATTGTTTTTCTAAGTGAAATGTTATTGCTATAACACATGACAAGTTTTATGGGTTTTTTTTTTAATGTACAGTAGATGACTGCAGAAAAGGCAACGTGATTGCCCATTCAGTGGTTCATGCATATTTTTATTTATTTGTTGAGTGATTTTCTTTCAAGGGGAAAGCAGTGTAAACACATCTTTGGCCATCTGTCACTTCATTCTAAGGACTCACCAACTAGGGCATCTGTATACAGCACAAATGTAATCTACTGCACAGTTTGGCAACACACAAGTACTTAAGGGTCTACACAGTGTTGCGTTAGCCAGGGCTCAACCTCCTGTGCTAGATGTTGTGTTTGTGTCACTGGTTTGTGTATAACACGTGCCTTGTTTTCTAACTGTGCACTGATAAAGGCATGACGTGCTTAAACCAATATGCTTGCCCTTGCTCGTGATAAGTAGGCCCTTTGAGGTGTACAGTATTTGCAGGTACTGCAAGGGGAAGGCGGGAGAGAGAGAGAGAGAGAGAGAGAGAGAGAGAGAGAGAGAGAGAGAGAGAGAGAGAGAGATAGAGAGAGACCTTCTCTCCAAATACAACTCTGCACTGTCAATTCAGCACTCAGACAGTAAGATCAACAGAATGACTGTTGCAAGTTACGTTATTTTTTTCACGTAGCATTACTTAACGTAAGCTAGTTGACTTGACATGTATCTCATCTATCGTAGTAGGCTAAAAATAGATTCAGTGACATCATATTATTTTTACAACTATTTTTACAACTATTTTTGACGGGACTAGATTCTGGGTTTTCTGAGTGAAAGACCCACTCACGCTATGTTGTGCGTGCCGTGGCGGGTGGAAAATGGGCGGTGGAAAAGAGCTTTAAATTCACCACTGCAAAAAGTGTTGAGAGAGAGAGAGAGAGAGAGAGAGAGAGAGAGAGAGAGAGAGAGGGGAGAAAAGAGAGTTGGCATACATACCCCAGTCCGAGGGCAGCGTATCTGAGCGTACCACTCCTGGCAGTAGAGGCAGACGTGGATGCCCTGCCCCAGCATGAGGCTCGTCCACATGATAATGTTCCAAAAGTGACTCTTGCGCTTGTCATTTATGGCAAACTGGAACATGACTGCACACAGGGAAAAAATGATGATATGTAATATCGCACAGTGTATGCCCGCCTTAATATTCAATCACTCAAGGGGAGGTGTAAAATGAGCCTTCTCCAAAAATGTTGGAATGTGGCTTTAAAGATCATAAACAATGCATTAATGAACACTTGAAACTGTGAAATGTCATAGATGCGATGTCCGTTAGTGTGTTTACACCGCGTCCTGCTCCCTTACGTATATCATACCTCCGATGATGGCGAATGTGCAGAACATGACAGGGTAGAAGAAGCCGAAGAACATGGTGAGGGCGTACTCATGCACCAGCGCAGACATGGCGAACACACTCAGCATGGCCGCCGAGCGGAACTTGCGCTTGGACAGCTGAGGAGGGCACAGAAAGGGGTCAAAGGGTTTACACCACACAGTACAAAATGCAGTGTTAATTCAACACATGTTAACATCCTCTAGAGTGCATTTGGTCCCAGTGTACTACTCCCACTGAACCTTGTCTGATGAAGGGCTTGCTGCCCGAAACGTCACATTAAAAAAAGAGCAACGGGAGCTTGGTGTCGCGGACTTTTCTTTCAGTTTTTTCATACTCCCAGTGAACGACATTTCTTACTGTGCACAATGTTGTATTTACTTTGTAAAAGAAATCACAGATTTGGTTCTGTTTTGATCAGAAATGCAATCTCGCAACTTGCTCTGAAAATTTCCCAAACCTTCATGCTCCTGATGTCAAACTATTAAAGCACTCTGAGTTGCAGCATTGTATGAACTTGGGTTATATAGTTATTATAACAATTGAAATGGGAATGCTCCATTGTTATTGTGAGTGACACAACATACAGTGCACTCAAAAATGCATTTATGCCTCACCAGTGCAAGGGCAAAGCCCCCACAAGTAACCCTAAGGAGCAGTGTGGGGGGCACTATCCCAGTCATGGAGGAGGATGGGGGACAGTACTCTTCATCCTCGGGCTACAGGCCTGATTCTCTAACCACTTGCCCATGGCTGTCCAATAATCATGATAATAATGCTTAGTGGTGTCAACAATGATCGATTCGGCGATGCCATACAATGCGGGGCATGGACGATCCAGAATCGATCTGGCAAGTTCCAGAATCGATCCGGCAATTTTTTAAGTCAATTACTTCCATGGATATTTCGGGAGCAAATGAATGTTAAATTAAATAAAAGCACTTCAAAACATTGCAAGACTGATACAGACTGATTCAGACTGAAACAGAAAACAGCCAATAAATTGTTGCTCAGTATCTGATTAATTATATTGCCTCATCATGACTGATTACACATTTGCTTTGCTTTCAGTAGAAATTGCAATGCATTGTAGAATTTAATCGGATCTGATCGGATTGCATAGAATCGAATCGAATCGCTACCTCCCGAATCGTGATCGAATTGGATCGTGAGGGCAGTGCCAATCCACACCACTAATCAACAGTCAAATGACTGGTGAAACTGGCTGGCAGCCTTTAATCAATTCAGAGTTCAAACCGGTCCTCAGAAAAAGGAACCTGCAATCAAATATTTAACCAAGACAAAATGTGAACTAGTGTGAAGATGATTGCATCGCAGACACACAGCTTACTATAAATGGAGAGAACAGGGAACTGAGCAGACCGCTGAGGAAGTACAGTATTTAGAAAGGATAATCTGGTCAGTGGACAAAGCCCAGATACTCACAATGAGGAAGTCCCTGTAGCCGTAATAGAAGAGCCAGTCATGAACCACGATGTTCCAGGTGCGATAATAGTTTGTGAAAGACGTTGAGTTCCACCAGTCCTAAAAAGAAGATGATGCATCGATTGTTAAATCATTTTTTTCATACTTTTTTTTGCTTGAAATCACACAATAACATGTAATCACATACTGTATGTAGGCACACATAGGTAGACATGCAGTATACTGAATACGACGTATAGTACAAGGCTTAATTGCATGCAGTAAAAACAGCCAAACCTTGCATGAAGTACTGTGTGTGTGTGTGTGTGTGTGTGTGTGTGTGTGTGTGTGTGTGTGTGTGTGTGTGTGTGTGTGTGTGTGTGTGTGTGTGTGTGTGTGTGTGTGTGTGTGTGTGTGTGTTGTGGTGGTGGTGGGTGTTGGTGATGTGTGTGAGTGTGTGTCATGATAAAGATACCTTGTAGAACATGCGGTCAGCGAAACGCAGTAGTTCTGCGAAGGTGTTGAGCCAGCAGTGCAGGAAGGAATAGAAGGCGAGCAGCATCATCAACATACCTGTGGCAGAGCAGAGGCAACAATTACTGTAGCCGTAGTAGTAGTTCAGATACACTGCGCTCTTCCGTGTGGTGCGTCTCCAGTTGAATAACTTAGAAGGTGAGAAAGTGGATCGCACTCGGGTTCTTCTTTTCTTCTTTTTATTTTTTATTTTTTACATAGCAGCAGAAGTGTGACGAAGGCAACAGCTGAAACGTTTGTCTACACTTCTGCTGCTATGTAAATAATAAAAAATAAAAAAGAAGAAAAGAAGACACTGAGACACTGACGAAGGCCACAGCCGAAACCTTTGTCCACACTTCTGCTGCTACAGTATGTAAAAATTAAAAAATAAAAAGAAGAAAAGAAGAACCCGAGTGCAATCCACTTTCTCACTTTCTAACCATTGCTGTAGCACCAGCACCACAATATAATGGCAGAGGCAACTACACTGTAAAACATTGCAGGCCAGTTATACTTTAAAGGTACACTGTGCAGGAAATTGTCAAAAAAAAATGGTACTGCAACTATGCTGCTCATTGAAACTGGGTTGCCTATTGCCAAATTTGATCTTTTCATGAACGTTTACTGAGTAAAAAACTAATATTGTCTAGTAAGTACAGTCATCTTTTTCAGCTTCTATTTCTGTGTGTGAAAAGTGCAATTTTCTCAGTCATAATGAATACTTCGAATTTGATGGTGGTGGTAAGTATTCATGAAAAGGGTAACATTAGTGAATGGGTAGCATTAATTCAGGAAATAAACAACTAAACAGCTCACACAGTGTCCCTTTAAAAAATAAGTTGCCCTGCTGCCTTAAGTTTGTAAGTTAACTCAACTTGAGACTTTGATTTCTGAGTTGGCCAATACAATGTTTTACAGTGTATTACTGTTGCAGCAACACCACAAGATGGTGAGATAGGGATGTACTGATGACAAGCATTAAATATCTTGATTTCAGCCTCAGCTGTGGCTCAAACGGCTGAGGCGCCGTGCTGTTGCGTCAAGGACGGGTTCGATTTCCAGCCTGAGGTCATTTCCTAATTCCTGTCTCTCTCTCCCAATCATTTCATGTCCCCTCTCAAACTGTCCTGCCCAATATACTGTAGGCAAGAAATGCCCATGGGGAGCCTGGTTCGAATCTGGTCAGGCCCATTCCCAATCCTACCCCATGTTTCCTACTCGTTTCCTGTCCATTTTCTTCAATATCCTATTCTAATAAACACAGAATGATGTTAATATGTTGCCTGCTGATGTCACTGGGAGTAAAAATAGAAGCTTTACCCTATTGTGAGACAGTAGAATGAGACTTTCAGCTCTGACGCACACCCAACCCGTTTGTGTGCATGTGTATTTCCATTCAAATCACCCAGTGTACTGGCTAAGAGTAAGGATTTGTTGACTATGCACACTATCGCAATCCAGATCATTTCAATAAAATGTAAACACAGCCCGGTCTCCAGATCAGTATAAACAACTTGCCATAAATCCTCTTTGACCTTTAGGTTGTGCAATGACACACACGCATAGGCACGTACGCACACGCATAGTCTCATACACTGTTATACTCAAAGCTGATACGCAGCATACAAGCTTATACAGGTCAGTGAAAATGCCCTGTTGTCCACAACAGACAAACAGGAAATGTCACATCGTGTGAATTCACAAATGCCTCACAGTTTGACACTTCACATCCCTGTATAGATGGGTAAAATCACACACTGAGGCATACTGTGTTATGATTTAATCTCTGCACTCCTGCCAGCCCAGAGCTCACTCAGGGATTACGCGCTGTGTGTCAGAAAGATGGAAGGTACTGTATGGGATAGCTGTGTCAGGTAAAGGGTGAGTGGGTGACATTGCTTTATCAGTGACTTAAGCTTCTTCAGTGACTCAAGCTTCTTCAGTGACTCAAGCAAATGTTGCATATTTTAACAGCTGCTGCATAACTCATAGCAGCTGAATGAATTTAACGAAGTTTGAATTTATCACTAAATATGCTGGCACAGTGAAACAATCAAATCCAATAAATATAATGTGACGAACATCCAATATTGGCCCCCTCCCTCCCCTCCCACACTGTTGAAAGACGGTTAAATGTAAAAAGGTAAGTTGCCCTGCTGCCAGTTTGTGAGTTAACTCAATTCAAGGCTTAACTCAACTTGAGGCTTTCTCAAGTTGAGATAACTTACAAACTTAAGGAAGCAGGACAACTTTTTTTTTACGTTTAACTGGCTGCAATCGGGCCTGAAGTTCTTTTGTGTAGAGTTCTTGTACACCTCATTTGGTCAGGTGCGTAGGAGGGGAACCCCTGGGTCACCAAGATTAGAGACATGGAAGCTCCCGCACACAGTCCACATTTGCACCTTTTAATAGCCGTGTTTCTTAAATGTTGCTATCAACTCATTTTAGTGTGATGCTGACGTATATATGTTGTTTGACCTTTGGAGTCTGGAGCGACATATACGCCGCATGCAGGCTTTTGAGATTTAAGCTTTTTTTTTCAATTAAAAATATTGGTATGTTAGAGCTGAATGAGCACATTCTAATGCAAGAGGAGGGCCCTAGCATTTAAATGCAACTTATTTCATAAAAAAGTCAAAAGCCACACTGCTTGATTCACCTTGTGCCCTGATGAAGGCCCTGTAGCGGGCCGGAACATGTTGGCAGTGGCAGTATTTTTAATGATTTAAGTTCAAACATGAACTAGCCTTTATAATAAAGCGGTTTTATCTAAGAAGAGTGCCTTGGCGTCCTGCCTTTTTTTGCAACTTATTTCATGTTTGTATGTGCTTCGGAGGCTGAGATATTTAGGTTTTAATGGTCAGAGGGCACCTTTTGTGAGTAGAGAACACCTGATCTGAAGAAGGCTGGCAGGCCGAAGCGTTGTCACATTAAAAGCTTGTTTATACAACTCAAGAGTGTGTGGCACTTCTCTCCTCCTGCAAGTGTTTTACTAGTTGCCAGCACCTCCTTTTCTGGTGTGCGTGTTGCACCTCCACTCATCATAGAGGGCACCTTTTCACAATAAGGGCGTAGGCATTCAGCAGGTGTTTTTTTGCAGGTGCCTTGGGCTACAATTCGTTAAACGCTGCAAATGTGGACAGTGTGTGCGGGAGGTTTCTGGTCTCTAAAATATAAAGTCCACACATAGAGAGATGCCCGCCGACAGGGGGGGGCAAAGGGGTATGTTGTCCTGGGCCCAGAGAGACAGGGGGGGTCCCCCAGAATTGGGTCCCCATTGCATTGTGTGTATTGGGTAGGGGCCCTTTTCAGAAGCCTTTGTCCTGGGCCCAGGAAAAGCTGTCAGCGGCCCTGCACAGAGAGATGCCCTACCTGGCAGGGTGGCGTGGAACATGGCCAGGACCATGGACTTGGTGGTGAAGGGCCCCCTGTTCTCATTGGTGAAGACGGGGATGCAGAGCCGCACCAGGATGAAGTTCAGGTAGAAGATGCTGCTCATGATCTGGAGAGATGGCAAGAGAGAGCTTAGCTGTTATTATTATTATTATTATTTTTACCTTATGTTTTATCTTAATGTTTTAAATGTTCTTTGACTCTAATTTATTTCCTTCTTTCTTCCCTGTTTCCTTTCTTTTTGCATTTGTTGGTTTTGTGAAGCACATTGAGTTGCACCTCTGTATGAAATGCGCTATACAAATAAACTTGCCTTGCCTTGCCTTGCCTTAGCTGTTTGTGCACATTAGTGTGTGTGCATGTAAGTCCACAGTGCTTACATGAGTCAGTTAACGATATATCTATGTACACAGTATAACAAATGAAATGTCAATTAAAAACACTTATAGAGTATTCTGGGACCAAATACAATCAAAATACAATGTTAAATTGATTAAATAAGTGTTGAATTAACACAATTTTCTTTTCCTTGTACAGTTTAGCTGTGTGTACAGTGTGCTGTTCTGATGATCTTTGTCCTTGGACTCTACAGTATATCAGAACTGCAACGTTTTGGACATTCTTGTTATTACAACCATTATCTTGTACACTCAAGTAAACAAAAAGTGCTGTGGTCTCACACCAACGGAAATATGCTGAGCCGACCTGCATGTACTGCAGCTCTTATCTTTATTTTCATGACTGAAACCTACATTCCTCTGCAATGTTTTTGCAGCAACTTCCTCCACAGCTGCAGTAAGCCACTTAGACCATTGGAGGGCATGTGGTCACACTTCTAAAATGGAGCTTCTAGTCAGGCAAGCTAGCAGGGTGGGCACAAACGAGTTAATTGCCCCAGGCCCAGGGACAGGGTTGCCAGATGAGTGTGATGATTTCCAGCCCAAACAATGCTCAAAACCCACCTAGAAGCACAAAATCCCGCTCAATTCTATTGATTTCTATGGCAAATGCCATTTTTACCTGCACACAGCCATCCTAAGCAGCCCAATTGGGCAGGAAACAGCCCAATCTGGCAACACTGCCCAGGGAGAGAAAAGGCCCAGAATTGGGCCCTTATTACATTGTATGTATTGGGTGGTGGGGTCCTTTCAGATCCCTTTGACCCAAGCCTCGCCAAAGCTGTCAAAGCCTGGCCCTGCCTCCAGCTACTGTGTAACAAGGCCAATTAAATTGCTTTTATCATATAGTTAAACAATAAAATCTTCAAATAGCAAAAGCAAAACACAAATCTCACGCAAGTTTGATTCTGAAACAAAAAAATGTATCAGGGCAACTTACCTTTATTAAATTGAATCCGATGTAGCTCCACCTGATGTGAGAGTTTCTGAAAGAGAGACATTATAAAATATTTAATCTAAACATTAAATATTAAAATAATGCTATATTTCCCTCATTATACCCAGACAGGCATGGTACAGCGATGTATCATAGGCCTGGACTGGTAATCTGGCATAGAGGCTACTTCCCGGAGGACCGACCTCAGGGATGACCCATCCTCAAGGGGCCGATGCTGTTGGTGTTTTTGTATTTTCTTAAGCCAGGCCCAAACTACACGACTAGCGATTGCGTGTCCAATTTTGGCGTCGGGGTGCACACTAGAAGATAATCGCAACTGTCAATCTTATCACTACTCGCAGCCACCGAGACAATGCTCGACGTTCGATTTCCAGTCGCAAATATCAAACACAGCTTGATTTCTACGATTTGCGATAGGCGACTCTTTGAGCTGTCAAAGTTCTACCTGTATCTTAGAACATCCGCCGCGACGAGGGAATCTTTCCCGACAATCACTTGCGATGGTCCCGGGGGATAACGTTCCAGCGATTGTCGTAAGGGGGGTTTTCAGCCGATAATCGGGCCGATAATCGAGTAGTTTGAGCCAGGCTTAGAGACTGGTGTAACGGATGGCAACTAGCAGAGTTCGGTATGGAACGTTTGTAAACCTCCCTCTGGTAGCGCTGAGCAATCAATCGGTCTGGACCTTTAGCTCAGCGGTTTCGTGCTGTGCCTCCCTAACTGGAGCGTTGACAGGTAAGTGGTGGGTATGACTTCAAGTTTTGGCAAAGGACGTGCTCAACTTCTTGGAAAAAAACGAAAGTCTTTGGGTGCGCGATAAAATGCATCAACTTAAGGAAGAAAAAAACACGCACTGATGAAGGCTTGATAGCGGAAACGCGTTTGCTTTTTGGACATGGTGGTAATATAAATAAATAATGAGACTTAGTCTGTGAGTGCGGATTTTTCTTCCTTAAGTGGTGGGTATGAGCCAGAGTGGCAAGCTAACGGAGGATCACTTCAGTTATTAATGTCTGACAATTTAGAAGGGGCCACACAAAAACAACCCGGCCCGTTTTTGGTTCCAGTCCAGACAGGCTTACATAATATTATTATTATTTCAGTCAGCAAAGGCTTTTATCTGAGGTGACTTACAAACGAGATGTGATGGAGGTCAAAGTCAGTCATTAAGATTAGATTAGAGATAAAAATTGATTTAGATGTCACTGTGACATGTAACACATTCCTGTACAATACTTTCTAAGTACAGCATTATTAACCTTTATAGTATATACAGTATGTCCATTTTCACATTGTCAGATTTGATCCCAGAGGAGGTCCCTTTACATGTAACATTCATACTCAAGCCATATGTTGATACCAGGGCGTTGCGTTCCTCCAATACCAACCGTTTAGCCTTGCCCTCTACTCACACAAGGCAACCCCAGTCCAAACGGTTTTCTGTCATTGTTTCTCAATGGTGGAATGAGCTACCAGTTGCTACAAGAGCAGGGTCATCCCTCTCAACCTTCAAGAAGCTAGTGAAGACTCACCTCTTCCGAGAAAGCTTCCCTGCTTAACACTCTAACATAACTAATTCTACTCACCTTGTAGCCTTTAGTTTTTAGTCTCTTTCCTTAGTCTTAGTCTCTAATTAGTCTCTAATGTCTTTCCTTAAGCCACTGCTTTTAACATCTCTTATGTACCTAACATCTTTATGTACCTAATTTGCTTTTAACATCCTTTTAAATCCTTTATTTTTTTTCTTTATCACTTTGTTGGACATTGTTGCCAGTGTTGCAACTGTACACTGCGCCTAGATGTCTTGCTTATCATCCAATTTGCCTTGTTACCTTCCTATTATTTAATGTTGCTTCTATTACCTTGTGTTTGAGGTGGTGTCTACGAGGTGGTGCCCAATTAACTTACTCCACTAGGTTTACATAAAACGTTCAATGTGCTACCAGATGATTTAGAATGCAATTAAAATAATCAGCAAGTACTGCCCAACCTACGTGGACCTTATGACTCTCCAATCTCTATCTATCTCTTCTTCCTCTGCCTTCTTACTGTTTCTACCTCTCCTCTCTACCTCTCCTTTTAAATCCATCTCTAACGATGATGTTTTTTTCCAATTTGTTAAGCACTTAGAGTTGCATGCCTTGTATGATACAGTGCTATACAAATACAATTATGAAATTATTATTATTATTATTATTATTATTAAACAACATCCCATTTCGGGAACTACAGTTAAAGTCACTTTTCACAATGGTGAACTTTATTTTCACATGCACGTCGTGTTTCCATGTAAACGGATAAAAAATGATCCGTATTTTAACACATCCGCACCTAAGATTCGCTACGAGGTTAGTTTCGGGTCAGTTTCGCTACCATGTAATGTTTGTAATGTTAAGTATAGTGTTACACAACCCTCAGCCACAGCTGTCAATCATACATGGAATAACTGACAGTTGACATAGATACATTCTATTCTATTTGTATGAAGCAGTGCTAAGATTTTAACAATTTTTGACAGAACGATTTCTGAGCCGTGCATGTCAAACAATTAATGCGCGGCTAGTACCAACCAATCAGAGATCCCCATTACGTTCCGGACGGTCGTTATTGGTTGGTTGTAATGTGAGGGCGTGTGGCTCACCTGGGATAGGATTCCCTGTAGAGGAGAGTGGGAGCAAACAGGAAGTAGAGATAGCTGGAGAGGGTGGGCAGCTTTGGTGGGCACCCTTTAACAACACAAACAGAAGCAGACGTCTGATTATTTGGGAATACTTATTCTGATGTGTAGGGTACATGTGAAAAGTGAAAGAAAGCCCATTGGGAAACTCCAACTCCCATTGTCATTGTGACACAGCACTCCACAGCACACAAGTGAACACTGCACACAACGAAATTGCATTTATGCCTCACCCGTGCAAGGGGGCAGCCCTCAGTGGCGCCCCATGGGGAGCAGTGCGGTGGGACGGTACCATGCTCAGGGTACCTCAATCATGGAGGAGGATGGGGGAGAGCACTGGTTGATTACTCCCCCCACCAACCTGGCGGGTCAGGAGTCGAACCGGCAACCTCTGGGATGCAAGTCTGACGCCCTAACCGCTCACCCATGAGTGCCCATGTATGTATGCGCTTTGGTGAAGGATGATACTACTCGCTTACAAAGATTGCGTCATGAAGTGTGCGTGTGTGTGTGTGTGTCTGTGTGTGTGTGTGTGCGCTTACGCACGTGTGTGTGTGCGTGTGCATGCTTGTTAAAAGTGTTCGTCACAGATTCACCTTCTTTAGGCTTGTTCTGGATGACAGTTGGCACCGTCTCCCTGATGAAAGAGTAGCTCTTCATGAAGAACCTGATCTGTAGAGGATGGAGGGAGAGAGAGAGAGAGAGAGAGAGAGAGAGAGAGAGAGAGAGAGAGAGAGAGAGAGAGAGAGAGAGAGAGAGAGAGAGAGAGAGAATGACAGAGCGAGAAATACAGAGAGAGAAGAGAGAAAGAGCATGAGATTTGAGATTTTAAAAAGTTCTTTATTCACAATAAGGTTGTTTTACAATCACCCCATGGCAGATAGCCAGGGTCAAGCAATACATATAATCAGCAAATAGATTAATCTACAGGAAATAGCTGAAGTGCAGTTCCTCATTCAGTACAGAGCACAAAGCATTTTTGTAACACCACCTTGCTTCAAATGTTTCCAAATCATTCATGAGTTTAAAAAAACGAAAATCAACAAGGACCCTTGACTTAAACAGTGAAGGAAATACATCTGAAAGCTCAGATGCGACCAAGACAAGACACAACAAGAGACGAAGGAAGGGAGAGAGAGAGAGAGAGAGAGAGAGAGAGAGAGAGAGAGAGAGAGAGAGAGAGAGAGGGAGAGAGAGGGAGAGGGAGAGAGAGAGAGAGAGAGAGAGAGAGAGAGAGAGAGAGAGAGAGAGAGAGAGAGCAGAGCCTTCATTACCACACACCAAGTGATACCTGCTCTGCTCTGCTCTGCTCTTCTCCGGGGTCAAACCCAGAGCAGCCTTTGATCAACCTGCCACAAATGAACCAAGGCCACGGATGACGAGGGAAGGCAGAGGCTACCGAGTGTTTTTGCAGACGATTTCATCTAGTTTTCATGTATAACTTCTAGGTTCTGTTAACAGCAGGAATACTAATTCATACAACAGAAAAACAAATGTATCTCACACACAGTATGTATACAGCATATACAGTAGTATGTGTCATACGCACACAAACAGTATAGTTCTATTTGCACTTTGAAAGTTTTTTTTTCATTCTCATCCATCTCTGTTACAAACTTCTTTTCTCAGAGGTCTCAAATGTAAACCATTCAATCAATGTCTCAGGCGTCCTTATCGTTCCGATCTCATCACATTACGTAGATCCAATGGCAATCGGAAGGCTGTCTACTATCTGTGGTTTTATTTAACCTATCAGAACATTGTGTTTTTGTTTTTGTTTTGGCAGCCAATCTCTTTGGCGAGAAGGTCTATCTCTCTCTCTCTCTCTCTCTCTCTCTCTCTCTCTCTCTCTCTCTCTCTCTCTCTCTCTCTCTCTCTCTCTCTCTCTCTCTCTCACACACACACACACAAAGACACACACACAAAGACACACACACACACACACACACACACACACACACACACACACACACACACACACACACACACACACACACACACACACACACACACACACACACACACACAAAGAGACAACAAGTATATTCAGCAAAGGTGAAAGCCTGCATTTTTCAAAGAATTTGGGGAGAAAGGCAGCATAAATAAAAGCACATCTGTGCCTGGTTTCAGGGACGATTACAGCACTGACAATGACACAGTGACGGATTAAGGGCCAGCCAGACTAATGTGCTTTTAAAAGAATGGGACCCGTAACTCATATTAATGGCCGTGGATGGGTTTCTGTGGGAACATTAAAATCAATATGAAAATGTCTGAACTGAAGTCGTCTGAAGGTAGCCTGGTCCTGACCATCCCATAATACTGCCATTTCATTTCGTATTTATGGTCTGGCATTTGTTTGCTCTGAAGCGATTGTAGGAAGCAGGAAGTTTGCACTCAGTTATGGTTTGAAATTATTGGACAACTCTCACCCAATCGGTGGCAGTTACTCAACAACAACATAGCGCAGACCAATGGCTCTGGTGCAGATGTGTACGTCATTGTCACGAGCGTCCTCCCCCCTTCGCCCCCACGTGGGCAGCGTATTCAATAATTGGCTGTTTTCTGGAGGGGGGGCGTTGCGATCAAAATTCTACAGCTCCAGGCACTCCACAGAGAAGCACGGCCAGACTACAGTACTGGAGCCAATCCTTTGGCGGAAGTACGTAGGATGGCTCGCGAGGCTAGTCTGAAGGACCTTGGTGTTTTCAAAGTGTAGTGTGCAGGGCCGCCGCTAGGCATATGCAGAGGAAGCAGAGTGCTTACTAGGGCCTCAACCACTTTGCCCCCAAAATTGGGGCCTCCTAAATTGAGATAGACTAAAAAATGTATTAATGGGGGGGGGGCTGTGGCGCAGCTCGCTAAGCTCCCACATTTGGGCTTGCATGCCCACCCTCGGGGACCCCGGTTCGAGTCCGGCCGGGGTCATTTCCTGATCCTCTCCTGTTTCTGCCCCATATGCTTACTGTCCTGTCAAATAAAGGCATAAAAGCCCATAAAAATATTTTTTTTTTGAAAAAATATTATTATTATTTAATTATGAGGGGGGGCCTCCTGACTAGTCATGCTTAGGGCCTCCACAACCTTAGTAGCAGCCCTGGTGCTGTGCACAGGGACCTTGAATCAGCGATCAGAGAGAACAAGCTGTTTTCATCAGGGACACCAAATTGGCAGAAACTGGAAACTTCAGTGCATTGCAGTACAGCGCAGTGAAGGGATGGGCACTTGACTCTTTATAGTGGCGTACTCAACGCAATGATGATTTGGTGTGATGAGTTTAACCATTAACTTTAACTATGCAAGGGCTTTATTGCATTGATAACAACTTGCTCTAGGAACAAGCAAACACACACCCACATGGCACACAAACCCACTTGCACTCACTCACACGCAGTAAAAAAAATGCCTTGTGTGTACATCCCATTCACAGTGGATTAGCCAAGTTATTTACTTGCTCACTCAAACACACACACACGCACAAACACACACACACACACACACACACACACACACACACACACACACACACACACACACACACACACACACACACACACACACACACACACACACACACACACACACACACACAAACACACACACACACACAGACATACACATAGTACATTGTGTGCTCTTGTCAGCAGCCCAGGTTGCCCTGGCAGCCCTGCAGGCACACGCATGTGTGTGTGTGTGTGTGTGTGTGTGTGTGTGTGTGTGTGTGTGTGTGTGTGTGTGTGTGTGTGTGTGTGTGTGTGTGTGTGTGTGTGTGTGTGTGTGTGTGTGTGTGTGTGTGTCTGTCAGTCTATCTGTGTCTGTTGTTGTGGTAGTGTACCTGTTCCAGTGTGAGAATGAAGCGAGAGGCGGGGGGCAGCTGGTGGTGCAGGACGATGTAGATGGGGAAGACCAGTAGCACGGCAGCCTCCACCGCCCCCAGCACGAGGGCCGCCCCCGCCGACACCAGCCGCTTCCAGGAGCTGGCGTGGTACAGCTCGGCCCACACCGACACCGCAAAGTAGGGGCCCAGCAACGTGTAGGCGAACATGAACATCCAGGACCACAGCACCACCGACAGCTTGCCAAAGGCGTAGAAGAAGAGGTCCAACTCAGGAACCAGCCTAGGGAGAATAGAATAGAATAGAATAGAATAGAATAGAAAAGAATAGAATAGAATAGAATAGAATAGAATAGAATAGAATAGAATAGAATAGAATAGAATAGAATAGAATAGAATAGAAGGGATTAATGAAGTCACTCTACTGTACTTACCGTACTCTACTCTAATACTCGTCAAACTACAGTATGTAACTACTCTGTGGAGAGAGGAGGAAGAATAAGCAGGGTGTGCGTGCGTGTGTACTTGTGTGTGTATGTGGGGTGTATTGTATGGGTGTATTGTACCTCCTATACGTTTTGGGAGGATTGCAATGTTAGCCATGCAAATAGCCATTTGACCTTGACATGTGCGGCATTGGTACATATATTATGAAATAGCTTTCATACAGGTTTATATACAGACTTATTGGAGCATTAATAAATGTGTAGGCAATGAGTATGACGGTGTTAAAAAGAATAATGGATGCCGGTCTGCACCAGGTTGTGATTTATATTTGAGTAGATTATATAAACAAAGTATTTGAACTACGTCTGGATGAAAAAGTGTCCCTCCACACATCCAAGCATCTTCCCTTCACACATTCAGACTTCATCTAGTACTACGATCCACAAACGTCTGAATCATACATTCACGCCTCTCAAAATAGACATTCACAGAATAGTACTCGTTGTAGTAATTTCAAAGGTTTCTCTCTCAATCTGCAAACCAGAGTTTCTCTGCTGTTGTAGTCATTTTAAAGGTTTGTCTGTAAAGCCGCAGCCCGGGGTATTGCTCTGCCGGTGAGTGACAGAAGCTATTACGGCTGCACGCGCTCGGAAGGCAGAAGTGAGAGATTAGAATCGACAGACTGAGGGCTCTTCCCTGCCTGCTGAGACAGTCGTACCGCATGATAACAAACACGGGTCAATGGTCTCACCCAGCCTGTGCCTGCTGTTTGGCAGGCATGACACGCACATGCAAATGAAATCACACACACACACACACACACACACACACACACACACACACACACACACACACACACACACACACACACACACACACACACACACACACACACACATGCACACACGCACTCATGCATGAAAACACATACAAGAGCGCAGGTACAGACACACACACAAACATCTTCAGAAACCCAGACACACACCAACAACATTCTGTGACACACACACACACACACACACACACACACACACACACACACACACACACACACACACACACACACACACACACACACACACACACACACACACACACACACACACACAGACACACACACACACACAAACGAAAACACACAAACACACACACACGCACACACACACACACACACACACACACACACACACACACACACACACACACACACACACACACACACACACACACACACACACAGACGAGAACACACACCTGCCCTGGTCGATGAAGTCCACCACTAAGGTGCTGATGATGAAGAGGAGGAGAGCAGCGATGAACATGTGGAAGATGGTCCTGATGTGGCTGATCTCAAACAGATCACTGGCAAACAGAGCAGAGCACAAGAGTGGAACACAATACTATTACACAAACTGCTATGGTGTTGATAATACACAGGGCGACTAATTGAGCAATGTTGCTGGGCAACGACACAATACAATACTATCACACTAACCAGGGTGCGATTTGTCGGAAAACCAGAAGGGGCTTCAGATTTTAAAAAGTGGAGAAGACGTGCTCACACTATCGTCTAAATAGGCTAATTTTAACCGTTCTTAACTGGGTGCTGAATCCGACAAAAAAAATAATTGAAGGAATGAAACGAAGGACGGCGCTCTTCAGATTTCTTCTTTGTTTATTTGCCCACGTGGGCGAATAAACAAAGAAGAAATCTGAAGAGTGCTGTCCTTCGTTTCATTGCTTCAGATTGCAAGCAATATCAAAGGAATTACCACATTAAACTGTGATTAAAATCATGTAGAAAAAGTGGTGATATCAAAACCAGAAGAGGGGGCAATCCCCATCCCCATCCTTCCCTACAAATCGCACCCTGACACTAACTGCTATGGTGATGATACACAGGGCAACTTTTTGAGCAATGTTGTTGGGCAATGACATAATTGGCTGCTGATTTTCTGGTGAAATGATTGAGATTATTTGTCTACTGCTGATCCAAGTTGTCCTGAGGAGAGCGTTGTAGTGATAAACTGTCCAAATAAAATCTTACAGTGTTGTTGCCCAAAAGCATTGTTCAAAAGGTT
>NC_085870.1:8896008-8906008 GCF_034702125.1 Engraulis encrasicolus
TAGACTAGCGCGCGGGGAGATAACCGATACTGAGAAGAAGCTGCTGACTTGAACTTGACAACTTGGAGAGTTTGTCCTGAGTCTGACAAGCAGGAGGCTGGCTGTTATCGTGTGAGTTCTGCGAACGGCGGCTGCAAGGATTTGCTGACGTTTTATTTTACTGAGGCTAGCATTCAGTTCTAGTTGGTTATAAAGAGCAGAGGCGATTCTAGGGTCAGGTGGGGCCCAAGTGAAAACACAAAAAATGAGCATTTGAACCAAAATCGCCACTACTGTGGTAAAATGTGGGCTGTTAATCACTATCTAGGGGCTTGGGGCCCCAAGCAGCTGCCTGCCTTGCCTGGTGGCAAGATGCACCTCTGATAAAGAGGGGAAAAGGCAATCTAAATAGGATGTTCAGTTGAAGATTGTTTGTCCGATGATGTACGGACGATACATGTCATTTTGGACAGTATGTTAAGCATTTGGCTAATTACAATTGAAAGTTTTTTTTCATACGATCATTCATAACAGCAAATGACTCAATGACTCTTTGTCATCTCAATGACTTTTTATCAGCAAATAGAGTGAGTGGGTAGTGCTCTTAAATCTGTGTTACCTTGGAAAAAAAATAGTGTGCCAACTGCTCCTATTCTCCCAGATACTAGATTGTGACTAATAACTTTAGAGTAGCATTGTTGGTTTTGAAGCAACACTCTGAGTGATGTGAGTAAATTGTTGTGAACAAACATTGAGACAACCAAGTAACATCTGTAGAGTGTTTAAAGTGAAATATAAGCTCTCTGTTAGGGATATGAAATAAATATACAACATGTGTCGTAGGATATCACTTCATACTGTACTCATAAAAGAGTAATTAGAAAAACGACTACCTAATACTAGTACTGTGAGCTTTAATTCTTGGTTTGCTTTAATGTGAGGTTTGGGTTTTATATATCTGTTTGAACACACTGTAGGAGAATCAGATCACTTCCATCTCCTTTTGTCCTCGAGCATTCTCAGTCGGCTCTCTGTGAAGTCACAGGGAAGTGAGGATGCCCTGGGATGGCTGTTAAGATTACATGTAAATGCTGTGGCAGCAACAGTAGCTTCAGCAGTAGCGTCTTGGCCCTTATGTTAACAAAGGGGCAACTGATAATCAATAGACTCTTGGTCACTAAAGTTCAATTCGTGGACCTTCCCTGCCTTTCCCCTGGCTCGCCGTGACACAGAGTAACCCCACTAGGTTGCACTTGAAGACCCGTGATGATGAATCGTCTGCCAAGTCCTATATGTAGGCTACATTGATCAGTAGGTCCTATCTGCTGCCGTAAGACCCATTTGATATCTAACCCACGTTATCAGATAGAATTTGATAACATGATAAACGCAGAACATCATACACTGTTTTATCATTAGTCGCCTCTTGCCATTTTTGCTTTGTTTTTGAGTGTTCTTTTTATATTTTGGGGGCTTTTTATACCTTTTATTAATAAGACACGACTGGACAGTGAGAGAGACAGGAAACTAGTGGAGAGAGAGAGAGAGAGAGAGAGAGAGAGACAGAGACAGAGAGATCTGGAAGGATCAGGAAACAGCCTTGGGCTGCAATCGAACCCAGGTGCCTGGCGCAACGGTACAACACACTAGCTCATTAGCTAAGCGTGAGTTTGAATAAGTAGGCCTAGCCTGGATGCGGTCATTTGTCACCCGGCTCGCTTTAGAGCAGTGTTTCCCAACCAGGGGTACGTGTATCACTAGGGGTACGCGAGCACACTGCAGGGGGTACTTGGAAAATGTTTACTATTATAACAAATGTATTGAACAGTCACATCAGGACAGAGAAAGCGATATAGAACATGAATTAGGGGGTACTCATGGCACAACTAAGAGGCTTAGGGGGTACGCGAGACAGAAAAGGTTGGGAAACACTGCTTTAGGGGGATGTACGCATATTGGATTCTCACCCTATTATCATGCCCAGAGGGGACGAGGAGCAAGAGGGTATGAAACGGTAAAGTAAATCACGTCATGAATCACGTAAATGAAGACAGAAAATGGAGGTTTTCCTAGAGATCTATCTTGATCTTCCGCTCATCGCGTGCGGGATTAACTTTTGGACAATGGTCGTCTCCCGTTACTCAGCGGTGAAAGCATCAGCTATTGTCGATGACACTTGGCGAAGCAGATTGTCCAAGCACACCATAATACCAAGAGAGAGAGTGGAGAGAGGGATTACTAACCCAGATTACCATAGAACTCAGATTTGGGATTAAATGGGCTGTGCTGAACGGAGTAACTGCACAGTCACATAATAAATAAAGGATTAAAAAAAACAAAAAAAAAACACACAAAAGCATAAACAAAGTGCTCCCTCACTGAGATTGCCCACATCATGTGTCATGATAGTATTAAGCATTTCATGTAGTGCCAAATTAATATGAGCATCTTATTGTACCACAGCGTAGCCTAGAGAGAGTACGGAATTCCAACTGGATACCAAGACTGCTTGGCACAGTATTTTATTGCGACAGTAAATGTTCTGACACACACACACACACACAGAAGCACGCACGCACGCACGCACGCACGCACTCACGCACGCACGCACGCACGCACACACACGCACACACGCACGCACGCACACACACACACACACACACACACACCCTTACTTCCGCCCCCAAGTAAGGGCGGATTTGTTCGAAACAACTCTTGCTCAACATGAGGTCATACTAAAGGGATAAGAGCAGTGGTGTAGTCTACGTAGAACGCGGGTATACGGCGTATACCCACTTCAAAATTTAAGGAATTTCAGTGTACCCACTTAAAATTGATTGATCCATTATTTAGAATGTCACAAATATATACAGTATACCCACTTCAAAAAAATGCTCAAATATACAGTATACCCACCACAAAAAAGTAGACTACACCACTGGATAAGAGAGCAGCATACATGGAAGCTCAGCTATCTCACCTTTTGTTACTGAAATACGTTTGTTCTTCTTTCTCTCCCACTCCCACTCCTGTGTCTGCAGAGGGAGGATGCCTTGGTGAGCCTCTCCTACACTTGCTGCCCTGTGTGCCTTTCAAGGGAACAGAGGTGTATGTTGAATTGTGAATGAAAACTGCCTGAGGTCAAAGAAATTAAACATGGGAGACATGTCTTTGTGGTTGGCAGCACCTTGGAATTACTCAGATAAATTTTAGACAGTACAAAATATCAGGGTGCAGGAGTAGGGACACAGCATTTACAAAGAGTGGCTTAACACAGACATCTGAAGGAGTGTTGTCCTTATAGAGATGTGTGTCTTATGCCCCAATGACTAAATACTTAAGTACAATAATTTCCCCCTGGGATTAATACATTATACTCTTCTATACCCTAATAATGTTGGTATGACAAGACAGAGACATATCTAGACGGTAACACTTTATTTTAGAGATACATCTATTAGCACTAATACATACAATGTGCCTGTATAAGTAACTTGTAAGGCATATACAAAGCAAAATCAAACATTTGTTAGGCATGTATTCGCAAATGTCTTGTTCATGCACAATAAGGGATTTATTACCAATTTAACCTTAGTAAGGACCTAGTAGGCCTTAGCGTTTGCTTAGTAGGCCTACATGCCTTACAAGTTACTTATGCAGGCATTAACATTGTATGTATTAGTGCTAATAGATGTATCCCTAAAATAAAGTGTTACTATCTAGACATATAATTTTGTACTAGACATATCAGTTTGTGTGACACAATAATAAGTGTATCAATTGTGTTCATTACATCTCTACTGTGTCCCTGATATCCTCTGTGCACTGTACATGTCACAATAGGTCTACTCACGTCTCCAAGTTTCCTGACTCAAATGAAGTAATCCAGCTCCGCAGTGTCTCCACAGCTGTTGAGAAGTGTGTGCTGCTGGTGTGTGTATGAGAAGATGAGATGAGATGAGGTGTGTTGAAGTGAATTTATCCCGTTTGGGCTTCACCTGCCAAGTGTGGGTTGGTGAACTGTGTCCCCTCCTCACCCGTGTGTGTGTGTGTGTGTGTGTGTGTGTGTGTGTGTGTGTGTGTGTGTGTGTGTGTGTGTGTGTGTGTGTGTGTGTGTGTGTGTGTGTGTGTGTGTGTGTGTGTGTGTGTGTGTGTGTCTGATCTTTGCCCTGTTTGACTCCAGTCTGACGGATGGCGGGAGTCCAGCAATAAGGCAACTGTGAGGTCATGTTCCAGTTCCTTCCTTTCCACCGTCACAGAGCCTCACACAGGCACACACACACACACACACACTCTCTCTCTCTCTCTCTCGCTCACACACATTTATGTTCACACATAAACATGCACGCACGCATGCACTCGCACACACACACACACACACACACACTCTCTCTCAGTCTCTCTCTCTCTCTTGCTCACACACATTTATGTTCACACATAAGCATGCACGCACGCACGCGCGCGCACGCACGCACACACACACACACACACACACACACACACACACACACACACACACACACACACACACACACACACACACACACACACACACACACACACACACACACACACACACACACTTGATGTGACAAAACTGCTGTAACCCATTCTCACCCCTAACAGCTTCCTTCTCTTACCCGTGTTTTCCACTACAAAAGGCAAAAAGGAATTAATTGATTGATTAAATCACTTTGATGAATGCAAATACACGATTGCCATGCATTGACTGACGCATTGCAACTGATACTACAAGCCATCAGCTGCCGCTGGAGATAGAGAAATCAATGGTGAATATGCCGCAGCACTCGGTGTCAATGACCCGGTTTGTTATGGTCTTTTGGGTAAAACACTCAGCCTACAGAATCCGCCTCTTTCCCCATAATGTGACTTCTGCCTCAGCTCCAGTGAAAACAAATGCACTGTTTTTTCAAAAGAAGTGTAGACAAAAAAAAACGTCATTTATTACGTAACGGTGAGATTAAGTAGCACAATCAAAGTACATCTGAAATGTGTAATGGTTCCGTGTGTTTGTGCTCTGTGTTCTTTTTGTGATGGACAGATCATACAAAGGATTAAAATAGAAAGAACGGTACATTTCATTGAGATAAGACCCCTAGAAAAAAAGGGCGCTCACAGCTTCAGACAAGAAAACTCTCACACCACTTAGTCTTCAGCACAGCATCTTTATTGAAATGTAATTTCTTTTTTTAAGATAACATGATTTCTCGTCAGCTACAGAGGCATGTTGTACACAGCATGCACTATTCACACACAATTAACAAACAAACAAACAAACAAACAATCGACCGACCAACCAACCAAACAAACAAATGACATGTCCACCGGCCCCTGAAAAACATACTTGCACTTTTAAATGTACTGTACTTGTTTGCTATACTGTAATCCCCTATCGGATCTCTTTCCAATATTGAAGACCTTTGAGTTGATAAGTACCTAATAGGGTCAGCAGAATGCAGTGTGGCTTCCAGAAGCTTGGCTGTACTGTATTGTGTTGTATTGCGGTATTGTACTGTATGCGGTATGTACGGTATGACACTGTGTCTGAGGCGTTAGGACTAGACATGAAGAGATTTAAACTGGCCTATCTCAGCGTAACGCACTCTCTAGCCCCTGATATCTATAGTGTGGGTCAAAGGGTAAGCAAGAGGGATGACCGAGAGTTACCTCGGGGGCTACCGTGGGGGTTTGGGTGTGAAAGCAGTGGTGCGGTGGGTGTGTCAGAGGTGTAGCGCTGTTCAAACGGGATTTTGGATGAATGTGTGTCACACTGCGTTAATGTGTATGCTAACTTATCAAAGGTATACACGACGTTCTTCAGTGTTAAATGCACTATTCAAGACCCTATGTGCCGAATTAACATTGCAAAATGTACGGTGCATGCTGCACTCTTTAAAGAGCACACTGTACCGTATTGATGTATGTTGTTGAGACACAAGATTGTCCTCTCTAACAATTTAAAAATGATGAAAGATGAAAGTGTGAGCCCCTCCTCTCGCCCATCTCCTTCCTTCAGTGAAATCCTTTCTACCTATACAGGTCATGAGAAAACCTGCCTGCAAATATTGTTGAAATATATAGCACAAGCTCTACAATACATGTGGAAATGGACGTCCGCCTCAGTCTCCCACTTATGGTGAGCCTCTATTGAAAACTGTACTACTGTGGTGTACACGCTCTGTTGTACACAAGACGCAATGCTGTCAACGCTATTTCATCGATTGCTGAAATAAT
Source organism: Engraulis encrasicolus (assembly GCF_034702125.1). Lineage (NCBI taxonomy): Eukaryota > Metazoa > Chordata > Actinopteri > Clupeiformes > Engraulidae > Engraulis > Engraulis encrasicolus. Next base: position 8,902,243 of record NC_085870.1, read on the forward strand.
TCAGCTAAGTGTTATGCTGCGTTCAGTGAAACTAAAGGAAGTAGTCTTTTCAGACTGTGAGTTGACTTCTAGACTGTTAGTTGGAGAAGGAAGGAATCCAATATTTGAGAGACTCCATCATATCCTGTACAAGGAATACGGCAACAGCTCTACTGTATGCTCTGATCTGACATCTTGACGAATAATAATGATAATAATAATAATAATAATAATAATAATAATAATAATAATAAAAAAACCGAGAAGAAAAGCATCTCATCTACTGTCTTCTTATGTTCCTGAACCTGGATGTCTCTGCCCCTGGTTACTTGGTAAGCATCTGTGAGGTAAAGGGATAATTAGTCAATCATGGGGCAGGGAGTTGTAGAGGAGAGAAAGACACTTTGGGTAGCTGCACTCCTCCTCTTCCTTCTCTTCCTTCTCTTCCTCCACCTCCTCCTCCACTCGCTGTGTCTCTCGCATACCCCCACAGACAGAACTCAACCCCCCCCCCTTTCAGCAATTACAGCCTGCCTCACCCCTCCTCTCTCCTGACTGGTTGATCAGGAGTTTGCTGTAGAGACAGGGACACGATGCCGTGAAGAGGGCAGCAATTGCTGAGAGGAAAAGAGAGAAGGTTTTTTTTTTGCTCCTGTCTTTGATGAGCACTGATGTGAAGGGCTGGAGCCCAGCCAAGGCAACACACTGGAAAGATACACTACCATAAAGCAGGAGGACAGACTGATCTGAGATCAGAGACCGGCTGCGCTGGCTGACGTAGCCATGGATCTGTCTCTGATGCAGCGGATGCTGTCTGCCTGCCTCCCTGCCTGTCTGACTGTTTGCCTGTCTGTCTGCCTGCCTGTCTGTCTGCCAGGCTGGGCCGTGCTGAGCTAAGCTCAGTTGTACTGTACTGTACTGTACTGTACTGTACTGTACTGTACTGTACTGCACTGTGGGTTACCGACTCTGCATTGCCTAGTCTGTCAAGTCTACTGTAGGAGGAGGAGACCCCACTAGCCCCCAGTAATGTAGAGTACGTGCCTTCAGGGAGGTCTCCAGGGACAAAGAGGTCAGTTGTCCTGGGGCCAGGGAAAAGTGGGTGGGGGGCATATTTGGGTCCTCAGTACATCGTATGTATAAGGTGAGGAGGCCCTTCAGATGGCTTTGTCCCAGGCCCGGGCCAAAGCTGCCAGCGGCCCTGACTGAACTGTTAGCTATGGATGCTGCGGCGCTTAATCTGTCTAGCCTATTGTAGCTAGCGGAGACCCCAGTAGCCCTCAGTAATGTCTGCCACACAGCACCTGTCTCTGTGACGAACCCCAAAGGGCCCTCTGCCATTACTAAACTGTACGTGCTCACTCAAGCACTGACTGACTGACTGCCCCAGTGCTGCATTATGGCACAGCCCGCAGCCCACAGCCCACCGCGGATGGAAATTTACTGGAAATAAAGTGAAGAAGAGGCTTTGGACGTGTAAAAGGGTAGAGCATTGGTATTGAATGGTAGCTAGCTTTAAGAGACTCGTTTCTTAATTTCACTCTGTCCTTTTTCTCTCCATCTCTCTCTCTCTCTCTCTTGAACATGCCTTTTATTCTCTCCTTCGTGGTACATTCTTCTCGCTCAAGCTCATTCTTTCTCAGTCTTCTCTCCTTAGTTGAATTTAATATATATATACTGTATTTCATTATCCAGTATAATACGTAAAACAATCTGTAAATATATAACTCAATGCAGCAAATTAATAAATAAACAGTGTGAAACAAATCATTACATTCAGCAAAGAATTTCCAACAGTCGCATTTAAAAAAAGCAACAAAAACAAAATAAAGCCAAACAATAACGCACCATAATCAATTCTGTAAATAAATAAATAAATAAATAAATAAATTAACAAACATACAAATTAACTCATTCTGGTGGACAGTATACAAAAATAGAATGCCTACCTCCTCTAGTGCCCGCCAATCCCCCACCCGTACTCTATGTTATCTTTATTACTTTATGTTATGCACTATTTCAGTGGGAGCACATCTATCATGTACTGTACTGTACCGTGTAGCTCCAGTGGAGACAATACTACAAACACACCGACAAAGACACAGTGGGAAATGACACATACTCTAATAAAAAACAAGAAATGCTCTATAGCCACGTGAAGAGTGATACAGACTGGGGGGGAAAAAGAATCAAGGTCGACTTGTACATACTATGCTTCACTTTTCTTTCTTTTTGTTTCCATCTTTGGAAAATAACACACATTCGGATGATAATGGCCACATATAGTAGACCCCTCGGGGAGCAATTTAGGGGGCCAGCCTTCGTGGTTGGAGGCCATTGTTAAGATGGAGGGAAACGTGTGGCACTTGGTTGTCATGTGACCACGGTGCGTTGTACTGTACACGTTCCCTTTCCACGATAGGCTGGGGCGAGGGAGCCCCCTGGGAATATGGGCCAGCAGCCTTCATTAATCTTTCTCTTCTGCTCTTGTTGCTGAGATTTGCTCTTTTTTTCCCACCCTTTCCTTTTTTTTTGCTTTTTGCTTCTTCTTTTGTTTTACCACAGACGGGGAGGGAATAGGTTGCCTCGTGCGACTGTGTGATATTTTCAAGGGGAATGCATATACTGTATATACACAAGGGACTTTCTTTATATTAAGTGTACAAAACAAATGATATGAAAATGTATTTTTTTTTCAAACTGCATTTTTTTGTTGTTTTTTTTTCTTTAAGGCTTGGCCACATCATGTGTGTAGTACTGTATGTGTGCGTGTAATTTGGATGTGTCGTGAATGTGTGTGCCTGTGTGTGTGTATGTGTCTGTGAGTGTGGGCATTAGACATTGGCAAATGCTGCAGGCTCAAGAGGTAGGGGCTTCAGAATGTGTATTTTGACATGTCCCAACCGAACGCCTTATCGAGACGTCCCTTCCCTAAAAACCTGCTCCCTTTAGAGCCAGCTTACCAATGTCTGCCCTGCGTCTGTCTGTGGCTGTCCAAGTTTACAGAATTTGAATCAAACCAACAAAAAAAAGAACACAGATTTTATACAGAACCACGGTACATAGTAGTTTGTCAAAGGTGCACTTCCCACACACTGAGTCAAACAGCACACCCTAGTGGCCAGTAGAAACACTGCATGCTCTCCACAAGCAACCCCCTTTAATTGGTCAGTCTGATGATTGACTTCCAGCAGTTACATAAAATGGGGGAGGTTTTTTTTGTTTTGTTCGAGCATTAGATAGGCTGCCAATGCTAAGCATTAAAGCCACAGTGTCTGCCACGATTAAGAAGCTCTCTCTACATTTTCATTTTCTATGTACATCATTAAACTACGAAGTATTGAAATTGAAAGGGAGTACAGGAGGCCGGGGGAAGTCAGGGTTAGGCAAGCGGAAGAGAGAACTAGAAGAGGAGTCTAGGAAGAGGAGACGGGGAGGAGTCTGGACCCGAAGTTTAGATTTAGGGGGGTTGGGGGTGTAAAGGGTTGATTTGGTATGGGGTTGGGGTTGGGGGGGGGGAGTCGGTATTTATGAGAAACTGATAGGCAGCATGCTGATATGATATACACAGGAGACCCCCGGAAGGGCTGGTCATCTGGGGGAGGAAAAAGGAGAAAGAGAGAAAAAAAGAGAGACAAATGGAAAAAAGAGAGGGAGACAGAGAGAAAGAGGGGAAACGAGTTAATGCACTGAAACACAGCACAGCAAGAGCAGCATAAAACAGTCAGTTAGTGTGCATATCCTGTTATTGCTCCTTTGTAAAAATCTCTCCTTCCTCTCCAGATCA
>NC_085870.1:8911008-8933508 GCF_034702125.1 Engraulis encrasicolus
TTTTTTTCCTGCCAGCCAACCAACCACCCCAATCCCTCATTACTGGTCTCTGTCTCTGTCTCTGTCTCTGTCTCTCTCTCTCTCTCTCTCTCTCTCTCTCTCTCCCTCTCTCTCTCTCTCTCTCTCTCTCTCTCTCTCTCTCTCTCTCTCTCTCTCTGTCTCTCTCTATCGGCAAACTGAAAGTGCTGAGTCACCTGCCTGGCCACCCCATTGCCATGTCAGTGACCATCCCTTATTAAGGTGCAGCTCAGGGAGGGAGAGAGAGAGAGAGAGAGAGAGAGAGAGAGAGAGAGAGAGGGAGAGAGAGAAGAAGCAGAAGCAGAAGAAGAAGAAAAGGAAGAAGAAGAAGAAGAAGAAGAAGAAGAAGAAGAAAAAGAAGAAGAAGAAGAAGAAGAAGAAGAAGAAGAAGAAGAAGAAGAAGAAGAAGAAGAAGAAGAAGAAGAAGAAGAAGAAGAAGAAGAAGAAGAAGAAGAAGAAGAAGAAGAAGAAGAAGAAGAAGAAGAAGAAGAAGAAGAAGAAGAAGAAGAAGAAGGGAAAGAGACAGGCGGACAGAAATACAGATGCACGCAGAGGTGGGATGGAAAGAGAAAGAGACAAGAGAGAGTAAGAGACAGACCAAAAGGGGGGCTACAGATATAGCAGGGAGAGATATAAGGTATTGGCGTGCGAAGGCAGGGTAGAACAAGAGAGAGACAAGCTCAGACAAAAGGAGTGAGATAATTCAATGGAGAAAATGTCTGGGTGGGGCAGCAGTGGTGGCTGAGGTACTGACGTGATCTTCTGTGTGCTGCTGTCGGTGTCAGTGTCGGTGTTAGTGCCGGTGCCGGTGCCGGTGCCGGTTCCGGTGCCAGAGCTGAACTGGGGCTGGGTGCTGGGCTGGCTGGTGGGCTGGGGTCCGTTCTGCTGGAACATGGCGTTGCTGAAGGTGATCAGGTGTTCGCTGTTGCGCACCACCGGGGGGTTGGTGGGGGACGAGGCGGTGGTGAAGTGGCCTGGACGCACTGGCTTGGCTGAGGAGGATCACATCAAACATGAAGAGCGACATTAGTTAGCGTTAGCGTTAGCGATGATGATGCATGACAAGGTGCCAAGGTCACTATAACTATAACGACGGAAAGGTTGCGCAAAGGTGATGCAAAGGTGACGCTAAGGTGAAGCTAAGTTGGCTACCTGATCTTCTAAAACAGGGATGGGCCACTTTCATGATAAGGAGGGCCACATTTTTTTCATTACCACCACCGGCGGGCCACACTAGCCTACTCGGGATCTACAGTAACTGCAACTTGCAGAGTTCGAGGTGCAGTCAGTTGCTCACTGACTGGCGATATTGTTTGGAGAGAAAAATAGTGTTCTCTATCGGTCAATAGTATAATTACAATGTATTAATTCAGCAATGTTTTTTTATTTTTTTTCAAATCATGTTTTATCTACATAAGGGCTGCACTGAGTAAGGAGACGGGCCGCATGTGCCCCCCGGACCTCCAGTTGCCCATCCCTGTTCTAAAAGCTAACCAAGACAGCAAGTCAAAGGTGGTTTGATACAATTAGCCGATCTGAACAGTCTAGGCATGCCTGAGGGGTTGCGGGCCTTCATGATAAAGGTAACTAACTAAAGGTGACTAACTGATCTGCTAAAAGTTAAACAAATGAGGCAGGCTAAGGTGGCTACATCTAACCGATCTATGCAGCGTGGGGAAACATGATGGGGTTGCATGCCCTCGTAACATCATTGATGCCAAGGTGTCAGTGAGGCAAAACCCACAGCTAACCAAGAGAGCCAGGCTAATAAGGAGGCTAAAATAAATATCAATCTAATGCCTCTTTTCCACTACCAGTTTTCTGCTACACCTACAGCTTGACACAGCATAACTCAGCCGCCACTTTTTGCTTCACGATTGAGTTGTGTTGTGCCTATTCGAAAAGCAAAAGGTGGCGGCTGAGTTGCTCTGTGTGGAGCTGTAGGCTTACAAGAAAACTGGCAGTGGAAAAGAGGCATAAGTGGCGTTACAGAGGATATGTTGTTCTGCTAAAAGCTAACCAAGAGAGCCAGGCTAAGGAGGCTAACATAAATACTCAATCTAAGTGGCATTACAGAGGATAGTTGTTCTGCTACAAGCTAACCAAGAGATCGAGCCAGGCTGACTAACCGATCTGGGCGGCGTGGGGTCGCCTGAGGGGGTTGCGCGCCCTCATGACGTCCTTGATGCGCTCCACTTCCTGCTGGTAGCGGCGGCGGTCCTTCATGGCGCTCTCCTTGGCCTCCTTTAGTGCACCCTCCAGGGCCTTAACTCGCTCAGCCGTAGACCGAAGACGTTTCTCCAGTTTAGGAAGCTCACAGCGCAGATCTGCATTGTCACGTACCAGCTGTCGTCCGGCGGGAAAAGGAACAGGGAGGACAGGATGGGATGAACGGATAGAGAAGCGACAGAAGCAGATGGAGGAGAGGAGAGAGAGAGGGAAGAGAGAGAAGAGTTTATATTAAACTTCACAGACAGACACAAAATACAAGAACAGCCAGCCCACACATACCTGTCGGCAGATGTTGAAGAAATAAAAAAAAAAACACAATCCAGCACCTCGCTATAGATTGCTATTGTCATGCAGGCAGACAGACAAAGTACATGACAGCCTGTCTCTTGTAAAAGTGAGCCTCAACTTTTGAAGTTATTTGAGTGGGCAGAGACACAGCCAGATACACACGCACGCACGCACACACGCACGCACACACACACACACACACACACACACACACACACACACGCAAACGCGCGCATGCACACGCACGCACGCGCACACGCACACACGCGCACACACACACACACACACAGATGGATAGGCCAGATTACAACAGCACCGGCCAGCTAGTGGGAGAAAAACTGAAGTGAAAACATTCCACAGCCATTCTGGCCACTCATGTCAATCACACAGAGGAGATGCACAACTCATTGTGACCAACTGTTTGCTTATTGCCTGGTTACCAGTCAATTTCTCTAAACTTCACTGGTTTCTGTGGAAGATATTAGTTGCTGTCAGTATGTGATATGTGTAGACTTGTTTTTCTGTGTGTAGAACTCTCAGTAGTGAAAGCATATATAAAGACTTCACAGCTGAACGGTAATTCTATTTGGCAGTCAAATCTAACAAATCTATCAAAAAATGGAAGGTTAGCACCAAAACACCTCTGCAGTGGTTTGATAAGACTAGAGGTGGTTTCGCCTGAGTGATAGTTTTGGTTATATGATTTTCAACCCTGTGATTTCTCCTGGAAATGTTCATGTGAGTGAGAGCACACAGACCCAGAGGCAGACCCAGAGGCAGAGGCAGAGGGAGCGATGGCTAAGAAAGCTGTAGAAGCTAGAGCATTAATCATATGCCAAACATATACAGTACACGGCTACTGACTTTATACCATGCATCCATTGAGAGTCTGCTGACATACTTTATCACAGTATGGTATGGCAACTGCACCAAGGCGGATAGAGAGAGAGAGAGTTCACTGCGATGTACTGTACAGTATTATCCCTTTAATGTCTGCTCTGAAGTGAACGCTTTCAATCTCATTGTGAATGTGTATACTGGTGTAAATTGTACACGTGAATAGAGACAATCAAATGTATTCTATCCTATTCTATTCTATTCTATTCTATTCTATTCTATTCTGTTTTATCAACATTTCCTGCATCTTGCCAAAATAAACTCTGTACTCAGCACTGCAGCTAGTGCTGCTGACATTGAGGGCAGAATTTTCGTACTTTCTCTTCCCATTCCAAATGCCCTGCCAGCTGAGAGAATGCTGGCCTTTACAGTAAAATAATATTATGTAATGAATGCATCAATAATAAATATATCTGCAACATACTGTATCTGCAAACGTTATGACAGACAGACAGATAGATAGACAGATAGACAGATAGATAGATAGATAGATAGATAGACAGATAGATAGATAGATAGATAGATAGATAGATAGATAGATAGATAGATAGATAGATAGATAGATAGATAGATAGATAGATAGATAGATAGATAGATGGATATGTAGATAGAAATAGAAATAGGGTTTGTATAGCACAACATCATTCACAACTGTCGTTTAATGTGCTAGAGAGAAAAGAAAGAGGAGAGAGAATAAAAATATTGCAGAAAGCAAAAAGTCATATAGAGAGGAGATAACGAACTAAAAGATCAAAGGCAGATGAAAATAGTGTCACGCTCCGGTCCTGACTGTACGCAGTGGTAGCTCTGCACTTTCCACTCCATGGTTTCCTTGTGACCATGCCCTCTGGTGGCCTAGGCGCTGAACTTCCACCACTCTTCCAACAACCTATCACCAGCCTGGTTTCAGCTTCACCTGTGTCAACTCTCCTAATCACCCTCGGCTTTAAATCCTGACCTGGGACTCTGCTCATTGCAAGTTTGTTTGTTTTCTGTCTGTATGTGAAACTTTCTTGTCATGCCCTGATCCTGATCAAGTGCCACGTGAGTTTTTGGACTGCTTTTGAGATTTTTTCCTTTTTAATGAACTTTTGGATTTTTGCCACATGTGCTTTGCATTGGACTACTGTTTGGAACTGAGCTTTGAGTTTTTGCCATGTGTGCCTCGCATCTTGATTTTTGAACCATTTTGACTGTTCTGGAGTTTTTTTGCCACGTGAGCTTTGCATTTTGATTTTGAATTGTTCTAACTGTCTTGGAGTTTTTGCCACTTGTGCCTATTTTTGGTTTATGGATTTTCGGAGCATTTTGCCACCGTGACCTTCCTGTGTTTTGACCTTTTTGCCACGTGAATATTTTTGTGAAGACCTGCCTTTCATTTTTTGCCCACTGATACCCTGAACTGTGCTTGTCCTGAACATTGTTTTTTGCCTCACCCCACCAACTTCTTGCCCTGAAATAAACCTCACTCTGATTGCCATTTTTTGTCCTGGTCTGCTTCTGGGTTTCCAAGTACTGTTCTGACAATTAGTTAATGTTAATTAATCTTTTTAAAACATGATACTGTTGGGGCAGTTCTAATTAGGACATGGGAAGCTTCCAGCATTTGGCAGCATAATGACTAAATGTCATCTCATCCTGGCTGTCTCTATTTTATAGATATACAGATACAGTAGATCAAGATTCAGATAAAGCAGATAGAGACATAGAGGTAGAGAGTTCCAGAGACATCAGATCCTCATCTGATCTGTGGCAGTATTGATCTGCACGTGAGCTGCCTGCCTGCCTCGCTGTCTGCTCTCCTCGCCCCAGTGACTTAGCACACACCAGTGGCTTTCAAAACAGAGGCCAAATGAGCCCAATATTGCTGCAGTGCAGAGAATCAACACTGTTTTTATATAAAATCATCTCATCGGTTCATGCTATGAACTGTTAAGTGTTGTCCTTTGTTTTGTCTTTAGTCTTCCTCGACATTTGCTGCCTTTTACTGTCCCCGTCCCAATTCTTTTGAGTTGCCTGCCTCGCTGTCTGCTCTCCTCGCCCCAGTGACTTAGCACACACCAGTGGCCTTCAAAACAGAGGGTAGTGGAAAGTGCGCACATCCAGCAAAAAAGCATCAGCAGGTGCCAAATCAAAAAACTGTCACATGTAGGAGCGGGAAAGGATCTGCACACTGCTTGCAAAAGACTTAATTTATTAATAATAACAACTAATAAAAACTAATAAATTAAGTCTTTTGCAAGCAGTGTGCAGATCACTTCAAAACAGAGGCCAAATGAGCCCAATATTGCTGCAGTGCAGCAGAGTTTTTTTTTTTTTTTACTCTGCTTATCCCTACAGTACAACAGCTGTTCAACTGCACTGTGTAATCCCCTTGTATTTGTGAGGCAGAACTTAGTTTTCTGTGTGAAGTAGGCACAGTGTCACCCTGTCTACTATTTTGTTATCGATGCGTCATCCTTCTGAAGTCATTTTGAGATGGAATTGAGAAGCTTCAGAGAGATAAGCTCATTTTGGTTCGCTTTTCAGGACATGGGAGAATGAGGCTCTTCAAGTAACCATTGGGTCCTACAGTCGTCACGGGAATATTGACAGATCATGACCTTAAAAAAACATACACCACCCAAGTCTCTTTCCTCTCCTCTCCTTTGCAAAATGGACCTTTCTCTCTCTCTCTCAGTTTTACATTTCACAGACATGGTTGTGCACTTGACATGGAGCACACACAGGTGAACGGGCCGCAGAGCAACACCCATGAGATTTGATTGACAATGGCTACTACTCCCACATGTACACTGGCAGGTTCCCAATTGCATGAGCATACAGTAGTGCCTGTCTAGTCCCTGAATGGGCTGTAGGGGGTGCCAAAGGGCGCTGTGGTGGCATTTCTTCCAAGCTACCTAGTCACGTACGGCTGTCAGAAAATGGTGACAGTTCCAGGAAATAGGTTTTATGGATATGCAACAAAAAATGTTGAAGACCTGCCAACAGACGGATGGCAGCTTTAAGCAACCCATATAAATGGAATCAGCTGTGAAGGCACACCACCATGGCCGTAGCCAGGAATTTGAAATAAGGGAGGTCCATAGTGCACTCGCAGTGCGCCAGAAAATTTTTAAAGGTGCACTGTGTAGGATGTTGCCCGGAGTATCTATTGTAACTATGTTGCTCATTGAAACTATGCTGTCTTTTGCCAATTTTGGTCTTTTCATGAATATTTGCTAAATAATGAACTAATATTTACTAGTATGACCACAATTTAGAGTATGTTTTGCAGCTGAAGAGATTTCTGGAAATTCAAAATGGCGGACAATGGAGAAGATCCCCTTTTTCATGTATGAAAAATATTATTTTCTCTAAAAATAAGGGAGGTCCGGACCTCCCTTACCTCATATGTGGCTACGGCCATGCACACCACCTCCATCTCAAGTCTCAGAGCTGAGGGCTGCAGAGACTGTCATGAAGGCTGAGAGTGGGGTGACGCAGAGATGGGAGGGAGTGAGTCAGAGAAAGAGACAGAAGCTGAGTGAGAGAAAGATGAAGAGTGAGACTCAGAGAGAGAGAGGGAGACGGAGATAGAATGCAGTGTATTAGACAGAGTGGCAGCAAGGGGACAGGAGGAGGAAGAGGAAGAGGAAGATGAGGGACACCTCAACACCTGACCTCTCACTCCTCTGTTCCTCTATAACCTTCTTTACTAATTTCCCTTACAACTTCTCTGTGGCTGGTCAGCCAGAGAGAGACAGAGTGCAGTGTATTAGAGTGTCAGGAGGAGGAAGAGGAAGAGGAGGAACAGGAGTTGAAGGAGGAAGATGATGAGGGGGAGAAAGCCATCTTGGAGGAAGCCCCCCGTTCCCTGTTTTGCAAAGTCAATAAGTGTGTGAGAATCACTGAGTGAGTGGGATAATTGAGCGGGAGAATCACAGAGAGAGAGAGAGAGAGAGAGAGAGAGAGAGAGAGAGAGAGAGAGAGAGAGAGAGAGAGAGAGAGAGAGAGAGAGAGAGAGAGAGAGAGAGAGAGAGAGAGAGAGAGAGAGAGAGAGAGAGAGGTGGGTAGGGGTGGAGAGGGTTTATGTCCTTGTCTGCTGCTCCATAACACTATCTCAGTATGTGACAGCCTGAAAAAATGTGCTTTTGGGAAGACGACTGTGGGGGGACAGCATAAAAATGTGATTAAGGGATAGATAGATACATAGATAGTGTGTGTGTGTGTGTGTGTGTGTGTGTGGATGTGGGTGCGTGTGTGTGCTCGTGTGTGCTCGCTTGTGCAGCTACGTGCATTTGTGTGTACGTATTTGTGCATATCGGCATGTTTGGGTGGGCAGCCGTCTGTGTGAGATAGCGCAGGTGTGTGCCATGTACCTAAAATCATATATCTAATATCAATATGTAGCAAACAGCAGCCATCTGCATCATCTGCAATGCATTTCCTTCGCCCCTGGCTGGTAGTGTCTGGCAAGGCACGCCTATCCATACCGGTATCCAGGGCCGTTGACAGCTTTGGCCAGGCCCAGGGGAAAAATCATCCGAGACGGCCCCCAGCCCAATACATGCAATGTAATGGGAGCTGAATTTTGACACCCTCTTCTCCCTGGGCCTGGGACAACCTACACATTTGTTCCCTCTCGTTGGCAGGCCTGCTTGCATCTATTCCTGATTGCTGCAGCACCACACCACCACACCATCCCCGCACATCCCCCACATCCCACATCCCCCATCCAGTCCAGATGGGTCTTGGCCTGCTAGAATTACTACCTCTGTGCCGGAAGCGGCCCATGATGAATGAGCGAGCGTGGCACTGCGGCTATGCTGTGCCTACTGGTGCCCAGTGGAAAACCAAAGGGGTGGAGAGAGGTGGAACTAAGATTCTACTGGTAACACATTTTCTAGAGGGAAACGAATGGAAAGGGGAGAGGTGACACTAGCATTCTATAGTAGGGGTGTAAATCACAGCCTTCATGACGATACGATACGGTATCGATTTCTTAAATCAGGGATTCGATTTTTTTCGATACTTAAGAATTCCCCACGATACGATGCAATTCGATTCGATTCGATTTTTTCCAATTAATTTTCCACTATTATTATGTTATAGAGCTAGGGCATTGCACAGGGGCCAGCGATTCGATTCTTTTCGATTCTTAAGAATGCCCCACGATACGATGCGATTCGATTAAATCGCCGTCCGATACTTCGATACATTTCGATTTTCATCCGTATTCTATAGCATTCTCTTAGTTTTCCTACGGAGAAGCGGACACAGTTGGAGGTGTGAATGATCAATGCAGCTCCCCAACCCACAGACGCAGACGCAGACGCAGACGCAGACGCAGACGCAGACGCAGACGCAGACGCAGACGCAGACGCAGACGCACACGCACACGCACACACTAACAAACATTAGAAAGGCTGATGTTAGCACTTTGCACGGCATAAGCACAATTCATAATAGCCTTTTTTTCAACGGTAAGATATGCTGTAGCACTCAGTTTTTTTTTATCAAGGCCAGAGAGAAACCATGCTGACATCAAAAAGTATTGTTCCATAACTGGCACCCTTGAACCCCTGGAAAGCTCAGTCAAAAGAAAAAAGAGAGACGCTACAGAAATACATATTTAACACCTTTATAGTATTTCAATATTTCTTTCCATGTGCGCAAGACTGTATGCATATATCTGTTTTTTTCTATCTTCCAGTGTTTGGAATAGAATTGCGCTGTGCTGTTCTGGGGTGTGTGTGATGTGTGTCATTGTCAGCAGTTCTGTAACACAATCACAGTATGTGAGGGGGGAGATGCCATAGAAATACATATTTAACAACCTGATACTACAATATTTCGATATTCCTTTGTGCATGCGGGTGTGACAATGTACTGCATGCGTATGTCTGGGGTTTTTCTTTTTTCCAGTGCTTGGAATAGCATCATACTGCGCTGTGCTGTGCTGTGCTGTGCTGTGCTGAGCAGCGTGAACTATGTGATGTGTTATTCCCCAGTGAAATGAGTGCAGAGCCCCTCAGGGACTTCATAGGCACGGCGTCGGTCTCGGAAATGAGGAACCGGCAAGATCAATGACCTCCACACACACCAGCGATCATACATGGTAGATACGATAGGCATGCAGAACATACAGAACACAGTTGGCCTGCTCATGAAAAAATTGTGTTCATGGGCATGGATCGGAGGCTTGCTTGGGTTGTTCTACATTTTTTACTCAGCTGGTTTGGCTAAGGAGGATTTTTTTGCGATGACTCGATGAGTAATAGCACATTATGTTGCCAATACGGTGCGGAACGATGAATCGTGATATTATTAGCAAATAATAAAGTACTACATGACTACATGGATACTGACTAGTGTTTGTGTGAAGATTTTTTTCAAGATGTTTTTCTTCAATAGTGTTTTTCCCTAAAGAAGAACTTGGCCGATGTTTAGTTTCAGGTCAGGAGTCTGAGAGATATAAAGGTGTTATAGATAGCAGACCTAATGATCTCTAGGGAATTAAATGATCAAACTACTGTACAGTTCCTCACTGACAAATGGACAATCCCTCAAGATAGACACTGGCCAGTAAAGAGGAGAGCAGGAGAAAGGAATGTACTGTACATAGAGGAAAGAGGAGATGAAAGAAAGGCCAAAGCGAGTGGAGAGCAGTGTTGCCAGATGTGTCTGACCAAATCCCGCCCAAAAGCTTCTCAAAAACCGCCAAAATGCGCTAAATTCCGCCCAAAATCAACAAATTACATTGACTTCTATGGGCCCAAAACGGCTGAAAAAAAACGCCAAATGGCCAATTTTCCCCGTTTTTACCCGGCGACGCTTATCACAAGTAGCCCAATCTGGCGGGCATCCGCCCAATCTGGCAACACTGGTGGAGAGCAAAGACGATGAGAGGAAAGGAGGAGAGCAGCAAGAGGTCAGGTGTTGCGGGGAAGAAAAATCATTAAAAGAGGAAAGGGAAGGAAAGGGGGTGGGGGGTGAGAGGAGGTGAGGTAAGGATGTCACCTGAGAGAAGGAATGAAAGAGAGATAAGACGGGAGGGGAGCAGAGGCAGGGAAGACTGGGAAGTAGAGGGTGATGGTTAACCCTTTGAGGAGTACCATCAGGTCCATCACAAATATGTGATTAGAATTTTGCCAAAATTTTTAGTTCTCATTATGATGTCATAAGGACTTAACAAGATTTTTTTAACACAGACTTTTATGGGAGCTGTAGAGTGTTCGAGTACAATTCTAGTACAACTGGGGGAAATTCCTTACTCCTGAAATGAGCCAAACACCTCATCACTGACAGGTGGACCAGTCCTTAGGGTAGACACTGCCCAGGAGAGAAGGGAAGGAGCAGAGGGGTAGAAAGGGGAGGAAGGAAGAGAGGAGAAGGTCAAGAAGCTAAGAAGTGAAAAAAGGAGAGGAGGCAGAGGTCAGGAGCAAAGGAAAATGAAGGGATGCAAGGAGGGAGAGAGGAAATGTGAGAAGATAAGAGGGAGTGGAGCAGAGGGATGAAGAAGTTGTGTAGCGTTAAGCAGTGGGTAAATTGGCCTTTGTTAGCAGAACAAACCCTTTTTAACCTAATGTCCAATATCCTGCTACTGCATAGCTATAAAACACTGCAGTCTAGGGAGGGCTGCAGGAGACTGTAATTCTGGCTGGTTGTATTACGGAGGTGAGGCTGTGGCACTAAGCTCCAGAGGGCTCAAACCCAATTTAAACTCTGTTGATAAGAGAGGAGAGGAGGAAAGGGAGAGGCACCAGCATAGCGGAGAGAAGAGAGTAATACACATGGGTTTCACGTTTGTAAACATTCCCTGGCTGCGCGACCCTTGCTGCGCACTGTTCAAGCTCTGATTGTTGGAAACCGCTGTCGGTCAGAAAATGAGCTCACGTGGTTGACTGCCAGTAGCTTGCCCCTCCTCGCAACATCAATGTTTGTAAACGAAAAAACCTATGTATAGGAAGGGGCAGAGGAGAACAGGGGGAGGAAAGTAAAAGAGAGGAGGGAAAGTCTGACTAGGAGAGAGAAGACTAGAGGAAAGGAAAGGCAGGACAAGGAAAGACTTGTGATAGGTCGGGCCAGAATGATGACTTAAAGTGACACTGTGCCATTTAAAAAAACACAAGCTCATATTACTTCTCCCCTTGAGCTAAATGATTGAGTTTTACCTTTCTCCTGTACTTTCAATCGTTCTCTGAGAATGGCAGTGCAAATTTTATTTCCATGCTAGCAATTAGCATTGAATCCTATGAGACCAGCTGGCGGCTAGCTGGTCTCATACGATTCAATGTTCATTGCTAGCCTGGAGGTAAAATTTGCACTGCCATACTCAGAGAATGGATGGAAGTGCAGGAGAAAGATAGAACTCAATTATTTAAGTCAAGGGGAGATGTAATATGAGCTTATTTCCCAAAAATGGTACAGTATCACTTTAAGCCGTGGCAGACACTATTCAGAAATGTGTTCAAAGTACGTACACTGAATGACACACATACATCACAAGCCTTCTTCACTTCACTTAATTTAAAAAACCTACAGCATCATGTATAGATTAGTATATTATTTTTTTCAAATAACCCTCAAAGAACGTACAACATCACATACAGAGGTTCATATCTGACCTGTTTGTGAACTTTTGTAAGCTGGTCCAGGTTGTTTTCAAGAAAGGAAATCTTCTGTTTCTGGGTGGAAGACCCCCCACTATCATCAGGCTCCATTTCGGAGCTCTGCAAGAAAGAAAGAAACAAACAAACAAAGATTGAATCGTCAAAAAAGGAATCAAGCTGTAAAATAAGCACTGTCAGGTGTCCCTGATTTCTGTACACTTACTCGTTTAACCCGCGTCGTGAGGTCTTGAACAAACAGCTTCCTAAGGTTGTGGAGGGTCTGGAGTTCGCGGGCCTTTGAAGGGAAAGATTACAGAGACATGTTAACAAACTAGTAACGAGCGCTGTGGACCAAAACGTTTTAAGAACATAGGTAGAACATAGGTAGATAGGTTAGTATGTTTGTCCAATATGTTTAAAGATGTTATTATCTTAAACATGTGTTCTCAAACATACAAACCACTGTCTAGGGTACATACAGTAATATGAATCCAATTATTGGATCTATGCGCAGCATGGTCTAAAATCTGAACATACCCAATCAACCGAATTTCCACAAACAGCCTCAAGAGCATACACCTCAGATGTAACATTTGTCTTTTGGATTGCTGAAGGCTGCCTGAGAAGGAAGCTTGTGGGGGTTGGAAGTCGATACTTACGACAGTCTCCTCCAGACCCTTGAGGTCCTGCCTAGACTGCTCGTGGCGCTCATGCAGAAACCTAATGAAGAAAGAGAGAGAGAGAGAGAGAGAGAGAGAGAGAGAGAGAGAGAGAGAGAGAGAGAGAGAGAGAGAGAGAGAGAGAGAGAGAGAGAGAGAGAGAGAGAGAGAGAGAGAGAGAGAGAGATATAGAGAGATATATAGAGAGAGAGAGAGAGAGAGAGAGAGAGAGAGAGAGATATAGAGAGATATATAGAGAGATAGATAGAGAGAGAGAGAGAGAGAGAGAGAGAGAGAGAGAGAGAGAGAGAGAGAGAGAGAGAGAGAGAGAGAGAGAGAAAGGAGAAAGAAGGAAAAAAGAAAAGAAAAACTGATTATCGTCACCATCAATATTCCATGATAGTCTTCCTATTGAGTTTGAGGTGGGTGATGCAATTTTTCAGGGTGCTGCACACAGGAACATGAATACTAATAATCTGCCCCCACAGTTCCGGAAAGGCTCTGTGAAAGTTTCTGCAAAACTTTTTCTTTTACATTTAACATGATGAATATGGAAAAAATGCCCTTGTGACTTTTTTTTTTGTCTCGGCGACAGACTTTCATGTTAATTATGTTACGAATATGGATATGGATCTTGAATACATTATTCAACAACATAAAGCACATTATAGATTCATGGTGAAAGGGGTGTTTTGAAAGAAATACATTTTATGAAATAAATGCAACTACACATTTAAATAATACATAGCCAAAATGGCATGCCAAATCATCCTTTGCATTTTGTAAACATCGTAATCCTCCAAGCATTAAAAATTGCTTAGCATTTCAGTCACAGCGAAACACAGTGACCTGACACTTTTGGCATGTTTGACTGGTTACTGGAGCATAGAAATGCTTTCCTACTATTGTCAAACATACTGTTCCTCAGCAAAAATGTCGATGGGCTGTAATGAAACATAGGCCTCTGAGACCCACCAATCTATATACTGTCAATGGAGACTGTGTGGCGAATTTGCAAGTGCCCATTGGCCAATTGCTGCAGCATATTGAGCTGCATCTTGAGTCAATTGTGCATTGTGAAAGAGAAACACATTATCATTACGTATTGATTTGACATGGTATACAAATGCAATACATTATAGTGCAGGTAACGCTGTACAAATACAATCATTACTGATACATGTATTGTACAGTTATAATAAGTGTACCATGGTGGTAAGGTGAAGCTAGCCCAGGTAAAGCTAAGATGCATCTTTCATGTGCGATACAAATAAATAATGATATATTTTTTGCAGTAACATCAGCCCCTCTATAGAAGCTATAGAAATACAGGCATTATGGTACAGTATATTTATTATTTCATGTATCATTAGTGTGCTTGACACCGAGGTGGTGTTAGACACGATGAGACAAATAGGTGAGAAGAGATGAGGAGGTTGTTCTGCGAAGTCAGCAGCTCCAGCTGCATCTTAAATGAATTATAATTACTGTTTACAATTACAATGTTATGTATTTAGCATTCATTACATGTAATGTTCCAATGTGCCATGCACAGAGGTGATGCTAGACAAATGAATACGATGGCAAGGCTGGTTTGTGAATGCCACTCACATCAGCTGCTCCAGCTGCAGCTCTTGTATTACAAAGTACATTATACCTATTATACGGAATATTATTTATTTACTACCTATGTATCATGTGTTAAATTACATGTTATATTATACACAATACAGTGATGCACTCACGTTAACTCCTCCAGCTGCACGCTCTTGTGCTGCTCCTGGTTCTTCAGCCGGTCAAAGTCAGCCCGCAGCTGCTCCAGCTCCAGCTGCAGCTTCTGGTTGCGGCTGATTTAAGTACAGGCAGACGCACAGACAGCCCAGGAGGCCCCACGAGGACCCCGTCAGTGGTGGAAGGTGGAGTGGGAGAGAGCCGTGGTGGTGGTGGTGGTGGTGGTTTGATGGGGGGTAGAGAAGAAGGAGAATAGGGAAGAGACTCATTATCCACTAATCAGCTGAATTCAATTAGAGGGAAAAAACACTTTTTTTAAGGAAAGAGGTGCTATGCTTGTTAGGTAAAGGTTTGGAGGCAAAAAAAAAAGCATATCCGTGGTGTGTTATCCCTGATTGTCTGCTCAAGGGAGATCTACTGATGTAAGAGGTGCTGGGGTGGAAGATGCAGAGATGAAGAAAAAGGAAGCAACAGGACGGAGGAGGTAAAGGCCCGAAAGAAAGACAGGAGAGAGGTGAATAGAGAAGAGAAGAGAAGAGAAGAGAAGAGAAGAGAAGAGAGGAGAAGAGAAGAGAAGAGAAGAGAAGAGAAGAGAAGAGAAGAGAAGAGAAGAGAAGAGAAGAGAAGAGAAGAGAAGAGAAGAGAAGAGAAGAGAAGAGAAGAGAGGAGAAGAGAAGAGAAGAGAAGAGAGGAGAGCTAGGGGGTGCATATGCTGTAAGAATGCATGGATAACCGTAGGATTTACTGTAACAGGGCCAAGGATGCAGCAGAAAACCTCCAGAGGAGGCAACAAGGAGAAGGAGGAGTGATAATTGGAGACAGATGGAGAGAGACAGAAAGAGAGAGGAATAGAGATGGGTAGAGAAAAAAAGAGTCAGGGAAAAGACGAAGTATAGAGTGAGGGGCAAAGAGAGAGAGAGAGAGAGAGAGCGAGAGAGAGAGAGAGAGAGAGAGAGAGAGAGAGAGAGAGAGAGAGAGAGAGAGAGAGGAGAGCAGAGGAGAGCATAGGAGGAGAGGAGATGAGAGCAGAGGAGGAAAGAGATGGATGGAGACAAAAGGGGCAGGTGGATATGGAATACAATGAAGGAGAGAGAGAGAGAGAGAGAGAGAGAGAGAGAGAGAGAGAGAGAGAGAGAGAGAGAGAGAGAGATAGAGAGAGAGAGACAGAGAGAGAGAGAGAGAGACAGAGAGAAATGGGAGGGGATAAGGATGCTCATTGTTGACTCTTTTGGATAAGTGCCTGGGGATTAAAACACATTCTGAGACAAGCAAGTATGTGAGTATTATAAGCAAACGAGGAGGAGATGTGGCAGCAATACAAAGAGAAGAGAAATGCTGGAATTAACCAAAAACCCCAGGGATATGAAATGACAGAAAATACTAAAAAATATGACTTGTTTTAAGAGAAAAATTTGTGTTTGTGTGTGTGTGAATGTGTGAATGTGTGTGTGTGTGTGTGTGAGAGAGAGTTAGTTGGAGGAAAGTACAGCAAATGTTTTCTTTTTAAATCAAGCCCTAGTGGTAATTATTTAGACACCATGCTGCTTTGGCGATGCCATTTTTACATTCATGCCAGTCAAAGTGGAGCACTACAGACCTTGGACCTCTTTCCATTTCAGCTTTCATGCCAACCTCTTCATATTAAACAGAATTGCATTTTTAAAAATGAGGCAGCAGAACTTGGGCTGCAGAGGAAGGGAGTGGAGACGGTGAAAGAGAGCAAAAATGCCACACAGAAAAAGAAGAAAGAGTGAATTAAAAGAATTTGACAACCACAGAAAATGGTCAAAGAAGGTGAGAGGACAGCAATAATAGGAGATGGGGAAGAGCGGAGAAGAAAACTGAGTAATACAAGTGTCACACACGGAGAGTTTGGCAGAATGAAAAGAATGAGACAGCAGTTTTGTAGAGTGCAGGACAGCAGGTAAAAGAAGAGGGCAAGAAATAGAAGAAGGAATAGAGTTCAGAATCTAAAGTAGAGCATTTGAGAAAGACGGAGGAGAGCAGAGAAGGTGAGAGAAGAGAAAACTGAGTGTGTCACATTTGGCGCACTGAAGTGTCACATTCGGAGTGTTTTTAGGGAATTCAAAGAATGACAGCAGTATTATAGCAAAACACATGCAGGGAGCACAGTTGAGAAATGAGCAAGTGTCACACACTCTGTGAGATCAGTGGCATTAAAAGACTGACACAGCAGTGTCCAAGAAGGGGATGGAGGGAACAGAAAAGGTGGAAGAAAGCAAGTGAGTATGACAGGAGGAGAGCTAAGAATGTGAAAGTAGAGTAATGGTAAGAGACAGGAGAGAGAGGAGGTGATACGAGGTGAGAGAAGGAGAGAGCTAAGGAATTATCAAGTGTCCTGCACTCAGAAAGCTAGTTGATGAACTAGACAGCAGTGTCAAAGATGGGGATGAGGGGGCAGAAAAGCTGAGAAGAAAGCAAGGGGGTACGAGAGGAGGAGAGCTCAGGATATACAAGTAGAGTAATTGTAAGAGACAGAGGAGAGAGGGAGAGAGAGGAGGCGATGGGAAGTGAGAGAAGGAGAGGGGTGAGGAATGATCAAGCTGTCACACACTGAGAGGTCGTCAATGATTTTCGAATTTAACAGCAGTGTCATAGCAGGGGATGAGGGGGGCAAGGAAGGTGAGACGAAAGCAAGTATGGTGCCGTTTATACAAGGACGATTATGAGGGAAAATTACAAAATATTTGATCAGAAGTGCCTTTTGCTTTACATGGCAATCCCACCATCGGGGCCTTAAAATGCTAAATCTGAAGAGGTCTCTGTCAGATTATTTCAAATGTGTATTACAGTTGGCCCACATACACCGGTAAGTCACATGTATATAGCAAATATGATTTGAAGGCAAAATTGTGGGCATCACAAGAATTACGAGCAGGTCCAGGTTAGTGTAACAACCCATACTAGCACAGAGAAGTATATGATTGATAGCATAAATATATATGATGGAAATGTGTTACAATATTTGACTAGCTCTAAGTATGAAGCGTGTGTACTTCATGTACACTTGCGGTGCATTTTTTTTAAATAGATATCGAATTTGGCCCACGACTTCATCCCAGATTTTGATTTTGGTCCGCTGTGAATTTGAGCCTGACACCCCCTGCTCTAGAAGACAGTACATCAACTCTAAGTTGAACTAAAACTGCATTTTTTTTACTGTGTATAAGCAGAGAAAGGGAGGATAGGAAGTGAGAGAAGGAGAGAGGTGAGGAGGGGGGTGTCGTGCCGAAAAGCGAGTCCCTGCCAGAACACGAGTGCCCTCATTGAAACCAATGAAATTTTTTGAGAGAAAATTATACTATTTTTTGCAGAATGAATAACATAATTTATGAACTAAAAATATGCTTATGAAACATTACTCGTCCTCCACTTAATATGAGCTATTTGAATGAAACCGTAACATTTGTTATGACAATTCTTCGATTCTTTTATGGAAATAATACTGAAATTGTAACCAGCTCTTTGTAATACTTCCAGAAGGAATGTAGATGCTTTATTGATAAGCTTTCCATCTTAAATTGTGTCGGATTTGTCTGCAAAAATGGGTAAAAAATATCTGAAAAATTGGTCCAAAAAATTGGTTTCATTGAGGGCACTCGTGTTCTGGCAGGGACTCGCTTTTCGGCATGACAGGGGAATGATCAAGTTGTCAAGTCACGCACTCGGAGAGGTCGTCGATGATCTTCTGCTTCTGGTTGATCTCGTCCCTCAGGCGGCCCAGCTGCTTGTGGTGCGACTCGCGCCGAGACTCCATCTGCTGCTCCAGCACCCGCTGACAGACACAGGAAATGACATCGTTAGCATGCGAGCGCTCCCATCCAAAGCACCCCACCAGCCACCAATCATAGTTTAATATTACTTTATACAACACTTGGATCTGATCGAATTATTTAACAGTTTCTGATTGGACGAGACGTGTTCTACGCATCACTAGGAGTCAGGGAATCACCCCTCATACCAATCATAGATGCATTTGTTAGTACTGTGTGTATAGCCGAAGACAAGCCACTACGTGGGACCTAAAGCTCTAAAGCCTAAAATGGTCCCTCCATTGTATACAGTAAGAATGAAAAAGCAAAGAATGGAAGTCAATGGAGGGACCTTTTTTGCACCCCCTTTCCCTTTTACAATTTTAAGTGGACTTGCCCCATCAGGTCCCACTAACTGTAATCTCTACTGTAAGTAGCGTTCATGCTTGCTTATCTTATGTAAGTCTGGAAAAATTGAAAACTTATCTCCTCCTAGGCCTTTCAGACACCACTCAAACACTAAAACGACTGGCTCCCCTTGAAGATGTAATGTTATGGTATTGCGTGTCCGTACCTCTTGCCGATTTTTCGATTGTGTGCGACTTTTGGTCTCCATAGAAAACAATGGTGGAATGCCCTCATTCTAAGAGACCAGAGGGTGACAAAGGTTTTTCAATCATAAAACGTCAACACTTTCCCCATAAACTTGGTTGGAACTTTGTTTGGAATATGACTCCAACCGTTGAAAATGCCTTGTGCCAACTCTGTATACCGGTAGTTTTTAAATGACAGCAACTTAAAAATCCCTATGGGATTTTCCTATTAATTTGGAAGTTTGTGTGTTATGAGCGCATAGGCCTCAAGATTTTTTGACTGAACTATTTTGAATTATTTTGTCTATATTTTGTCTGGAATCTGACTCTGACTATTACCAGTCTCGTTTGCCAACTCTGTATAGTTTTTGAATGACAGCTATTTAAAAAATATAAACTGGAATGACTCAGCAGTCTGCTTTAACTGCACATTATTATATGGTTGTGACGTCATCTGTCGAATGCTCCATTCATTTCAACGGGGCTCCCCAACGTTCGGACGTCTGTTATTTTTCGATAACGGATGGGTTGGTCTATAACAGACCGCTGTCAATGGCAACAAGACTTTTCACTGCTAAAGCGACTTTTCAACAAGACTCTAATCAGCTGCTGTGATAGACAGCACCCGTTGTCCTGGCTACCGCTGTCAATGGCAACAAGACGTTCACTGCTAAAGCCACTGGCTTGTATACAAGTCAGTGGCTAAAGCGAATGTTTCATATCACTCCGCAGGGGGTCCGGTCTTTTGTCACTCTAATCAGCTGCTGTGATAGACAACACCTGTCCTGGCTACCTAGCTGTTGCCTAGCGGTGTTCCACAACGGCACTGTTTTGTTTTGCGCAGTAACAATCTTAACATTAAATAGGTCTAAAGAAATGTCCCCGCCATGTGTGAATCATTTAAGTATATCCATATAATAAGCGGGTTAACTTTCGGCGAGTCGGTCGCTTTGTGGAATAGCAGCACTTCAGAGAGAACAAGACCCCTCCGCTCCGCGTCGGGGTCTAAAGATTCTCTCTGTCGTGCTGCTATTCCACGGTAGCGACCTTCTCGCCGAACGTTAACCCTTACATACTGTCAGTAGCCAGTACAAGATTCTCAACATTCTCAACTGCCACCTGCCTAGAATTCTAGAACCCTGCTGTAGAACACTTCTGGGCAATTTCATATTGTCTTGCTGGGGAACTAATTACAGCCTGCTGCTTGGCTTTGTGGCTACGGTGTTGGTCTGAAGATCAGGTGGTTGCAAGTTTGAATCCCACTCTGACCCAGATTGCTTTTCAGATTTAATTATATACAGTAGAGTGTTCGTTAGTTCAGCTGAAATAGTTAAAACTGCTCAGCTCTGGCCCAAAAGGCAAGCCCACTTTTACCATTTTCTGTGAGAATGCAATCTAGTTTTGTTTGTTTCTCTTACGTCTTTATTCAGACAGGACAGTTTGAGAGTGCGACAGGAATTGAATGGGAAAGAGGGATGGAGCAATCATACAGGGCCAAAGCCAGTTGAGACATGGCCAAGGCCCTTTTTTGATCTTGGGTGGGTCCTGTGATGGAGCTGGAGACTATCTCTACGTAACAGCACTCCATCAGAACCAGGAATAGACATACAGTATATACCAGGGGATCAGGATTTGGCTGATTAGCTTTGACGATTAGCGAGGCACTTCCTCGTCGAAATTCCGCCGCCACTTCGCTCAAAGAGGGTGGACGCGATTGGTGGGCACACATACCTCTACAGGTGTGTGGTTGGGCACCTCCATGGATCCAAGGCCCGTCTTCCATATATCTTTCTGGTCAATCGTAAGTCAGTCATTAACGTGGCACGTAATTGGCTGAGTAAACTGGTGGCGGAAACAACTCCATCTTTGAAGCTGAAAAATTTGTTCAATTTTGGCTGAATTCACTAGCTTAGCATTTGCCATTGCCATTGAGGCGGGACTTATTCACTCTCTCCAGTTCTTATACTACCTCCATGGTATATACGTACAGTACTACGTTTTTTGGACATGTATATTACCCAAAGTATTCCCTAACCTGCCTTGACTCACATATGAACTTAACTGCCATCCCATTCCTGACCCATAGGGTTCAATATGATATCGGTCCACCTTTTGCAGCTGTTACAGCTTCAACTCAACTATGTGTTAGGAATGGGATGGCAGTTAAGTTTATATGTGAGTCAAGGCAGGCTAGCGAATACTTTTGGTAATACAGTATAGTGCAGGGATGGGCAAATGTCATGATAATATGGAGGGTGTAATTTCGATTGCATAACTGCCACATTTTTTTTATCGCAACCATCGGAGGGCCGCATGACCAGGGATCAGACTGCAACTATAGCTCAAGATGCAGTTGGTTGCTCATTGACTGCCGATGTTTTGATTTGATTCGGAAAGAATAGGAGTGTGCTCTATTGGCCAACAGTATAATTACAGTAGATTAATTCAGTAGTGTGATATGGGAATGAGGTCAAGACATCAGTAGAGGATTTTGAACAAAAAAGTATAGCCCTTGGGTAGTTCTCAGTAGCCCTTAGTAGCCCTTGGTAGACCTCGAGTAGCCCTCAGTAGCCCTCAGACCCAGAAAGGTTGGGGACTATAGTGTATATGTGTCTATGGCTGCAACAGACCAAATAGAGGCATATTAGTGGCTAGCAGCATGCTTATGAAAGCAGCCGTTCCATGCAGTAACCATAGTTACCTTGACATCACCAGACTCGTCGACGTCCATCAGGTTGTCCTTCTTGGCCACGCCCACCATGGTTTCTGTGGCAACAACATGAACATGAGACACTTCAAAGCAGCCCGGCTAATTGCAAATACACTCACAGGCTTAGAAAACATTAGAGGAACACAAAGTACATATTGAAATATTTATAAAAATGTGCTGCCAACTACTCAGTCACAAAGCTGCATTTAAACAGATGGTGTTTTGCTCGTACCAGTGTATATAGCAAATGCTAATGCCAGTATCAGTAGTATTTTTTTCTCCATCAGTCTATGTTTCTTATCAGTTTATTTCTGTAACGGATGTTAGGGCCCCCATTCACATTGGCTTGCAGCCTGGAAACCTCCTTGCTGTATACTTCTTTCTACAATTTCTCATGTTCTATTTTTCCTTATCACGGTCTATCACTCTCCTCCCAGTGCATTCATTCCCAGAAGCCTGTAGGGTTTTCTCAGGCTCTGTAGCAGATATTATGCCCCCATATTATGCAGGTGTTGACACCAGACCATATAACAAGGGACATATGGTCAGAAGACCGCCTACTGAATTTATTGTAGGCAGGGTGTGGTTTACAATCACCAACGGCCGTTTATTGGTCATTACGAATATATCATTTGGTGGCCCATTGCCAATTGTGCCAGTTTTGTTTCGAACAAGCTTCACGCTTACATTTGTGTAATACGTGTCATCATCTTTACTCCCCTTCCCACTCTCGTACTGGCTCCCTACTGCGCTTTGGGACGAACACCCTGTCCATGCTGTCTTTCAGATCGAAATGATTGTGCAAAGCAGCATGGGGTTTCCCAGGCTAGCCGCCTACAGGTGTGAGAATGCCTTCCTTTATATTTCTATGTACTGTACAGATTATCTTGTGGTCTATGCATCTTCCCACAGCAGCCCAAGTAGGTGTTATTTAGTGCCCCACGAAAGCACCTGCGGCCTCCAGGCATGACAGCTCCTCGCTCTATAATCCTAACTACGTATACA